>NC_091836.1:73277795-73593383 GCF_037783145.1 Equus przewalskii
TGAAAATCAACTAATTTTTCTGTTCCTCAGTTTCCTTACTTGTAAAATGAGTCCATTAATGCTACAAATCTGTTTTTAGTGTGTTGAAAATTTAATGGGTTAATGTATGTAAAAAACTGAAATGTATGTAACCTGAGGAGGTTAATGTATGCAAAGAACAGGCTATGAGACTGCAAGCACTATATAAGTGTTAGATGTTATTATATTGAAAAGTCATGTTTGTATGTCTGAATCAACTTTATCAAACTACTGAAGTGAAATGTTTCTACCCTAATCTTGATGTTCATGTATTGTAAATCCCACCTCTTTTTCACACCCTTATTCACTATGTGCCAGAGAGAAGCTATAGATTTGAGAATTTGTTAGGAATGAACTGAGTAAGCTTAATTAAGACACCTCCTTCACACACGTATACACAGGCATTTTGTGGTAGTGAGATTTTCTAAAGAAGTCGTGTGTTCTCTGATTCTCTTCTATCTATTAAGTCTTTCTGTTCTGATCAGGAGGAAGTGCCTAACTCTGGGGTTTAGTCGGAGTGGTCACTGACTCTCTAACCAAACTAAGTCCTTCAAAATAATTTTCATCACTAAGAATGATGTTATTTTGAACTCACATCTGCCACACCTATTTTTAGTCTCAATATTTTCAAGAAACATAGGATAAAGAAAGAATATATTATGTGTAACTCTGAGAGCCTGAAAATGATTATAAACCTTGCCTTAGGTATCTCTGTATCCCCAGTGAATTCTGGTCAATAATTAAACATAGGTTAAACAGATCTAAACTGAATGTGGTAATGGAGGATGGAATGAGCAGTAGCAACAATTTTGGTACATAAGCCTGTGAGAAGCTGTTTTCCTGAGAACCACACTCAATGATATTTGGCTGTATGTGTGATCATTATGAAATTATAGGAAAAATATAGCTTTAGAACTTGACAGCCTGCAAATTTTAGCTCCTCTACTCACTAACCCCTTAAATATGAGCTTGTTGAGCTATTTATCATGTGGAAATTTATGATAATTAACTCTAAAAAATATTGTGAGATTTAAGTGATTTTATTTACAAATCACACAATAAAGAGCTTGGAACTTCACAAATGCTTAATAAATGTTGATTCCTTTCATATTTTTAGCTTGAGGGGTGAAGTACATGACTAAAACATTTTCTCAGTGGTCAACCAATTTCTCTGTGCTTCAATTTGCACAGTTGCAGCTCAATCTCAGCTAAATCTAAGAATCATCAAGGGAACTTTAAAACATGGATGCTTAAACACTATCCCCACTATAGCTTGCCTTCTCTAGAATTTCATTTAAACAGAATTATGCAGTATGTAGTCTTTTATGTCTGATTTTTATGACTTAGCATAATGCCTATGAAATTTATTCATATGAAACTACAGAACACCAAAGAAAGCTATAGAATTTAATGACAGTAAGAGAGGAAAGATAGTTGGCTACAAATTAATGACAATTTGGCCAAAAACAGACTTCTTCAAGCTAACAATAGGTTCCAGAAGACTGTAGGATAATGACTTCAAAAGGCTAAAGAAATGTAATAATTTGAGGATGAAATTGTGTATCTAGAAAAGTAACATCCAAGAAGAGGGTGAAATAAAGAAAACTTTAAATGAACAGATAACAGAGAAGTTAGCACCAGGAGACTCTCAGTAAGAAAATGTTGAAGTCTGTACTTGAGAAAGAAGGACATTTAGTCAAAAAGGAAGGACCAGGGTGAATAAAGGAAAATTTCTAAATTTGGCAGCAAGTCTTACATGGTAAACCAAAGATATGTGATTATAGATCATATTGATTTTAAATTTCTCCTGTTGATGGAGCTGATGGATGTGTTAATTTGATGGTGGTAATAATTTCCTAATGTATCCATATATTAACTCATCATGTGTGCACCTTTAAAAAATCACATTATACAAGGTAAATATAGACAATTTTTATTTCTCAATCATACTTCTATAAAGCTGAGAAAAAAACCCAGTTTAGAATTCTATATTCTCTAAATAACCTTAAAATCAAGATGAAACAGTCATTTTAAGCAAGGAAAAACAGAAAACTCACCACTAGCAAAACTACATTAAGGAAATATTTCAATTTATTTTTCAGACGTGAGTAAAATCATTACAAGTGGAATTTTGAAGATTCAACGAGGAATGACTAGCAATGGAAATAGTAAATGTTTTGAATCATTTAAATGAATATTGACTATTCAAAACAATTACCATTTGTGTGTAAGTTTTAAATTTTATGAGAAGTAAACTAAACCAATAATAATATGTGTCAGAAAGTAGATAAATGGACTAAAATTTTTCTAAGATCCTTTATTAACAAAAAGTGGTAAGATTGCTAATTTATATTAAAATTTGTTAAGTTGCATGGGCATCTGTATGGCAATGGCTGAAGTAATTGTGAAAATTACTTATAAAATTAAAGCAAGGGGGTGGCCCAGTGGTGTAGCATTTGTGTTTGCATGCTCCACTTCAGCAGCCCGGGGTTCACAGTTTCAGATCCCAGGCACAGACCTACACACCACTTATCAAGCCATGCTGCTACAGCATCTGACATACAAAATAGTGGAAGATTGGCACAGATGTTAGCTCAGGGCCAATCTTCCTCACCAAATAAATAAATAAAACTAAAGTAAAGTTAAAGCAGATGGGACCTAAGGTAATAATACAGAAAAATTCAAAAGAAGAAAATCTTTGTTGTGAAAGATCTATAGCTCAGGTTTAAGTAAAAGATAGTAAATATAAGACAGTAAATTTAATAGAAAATAATAATTATGTTAAACGTGCCTGAAATTAGTATTGCATTTAAAATACTAAAATTGTCAGATTGTTTTAAATGTAAATTCTTTGGTACTTGTAAATGGAGACAAATTTTAATATCAAGCTATTAAAAGGATGAAAGAAAGAAAACGACTGTAGAGCTTACTGACTAACTTGAACTCTGTATGTTCCACAAAGTCAGGGAAAGTGGCATAGTTATTATTTATTTCCAGTATCCTGCAGTTATAAATAGACAAATGGACATTCATAAATGATTACAATTATATTAGGAAAAGAAACAAGGTCATGAAACATCAATTAATCTAGCAACAATGAATGGATTTAAAACTTTTCATGCAATAAATACAAGGCAGATACTAAAAAGAATCGAGAAAAATGATATAACCTGCTAAATGAAATTATAATGGACAAAGAGAATACAACAATGGACATTGGGAATCATGATCTGAAAAACATATGGAAATTAAGTGCATTTAAACACTAAAGAAGAGAGCCAATATAGATACTTATTTTAACATAAATTTTATGAGAAAGCATTTCTCTGACTTAAGGTTAATAAAATAGCATACTGAACCTCATATGTATTAGGTCTCACTCTTTTTCCTTTCCTTGTTTCTTTAATATTATTTTCTTCACATGGTCATAGATTTGCTTAGTTCTGACTCCATATATGACAGGATTGAGCATTGGTGGCACTACAACATAAAGATTGGCCAGAAGTATGTGAATATAACGGGGGACATTTCGGCCAAAGCGATGTGTCATAAAGGAAAAGAGCGCTGGCGTATAGAAAGCAAGAATTACAAACACGTGAGAACCACAGGTGCTGAGGGACTTCAGCCGGGCTTCACGGGAGGGAAGACGGAAAACAGCGCGGAGTATCTGACCATAAGAAAGGGCAATGGCTGTGATGTCAAACACTAGATTACAAATTGCACATAAGCCATAAATAATATTGATCTTGATGCTGGCACAAGATAGGCGAGCAAGACCCATGTGCTCACAGTAGGTATGGGGAATGACATGATTCCCACAGAAGGGCAATCGCAAAATGAGAAATACAAATGGAATTACAAAAATAAATGCCCTCACTAACACGCCAAGACCAATCATACGAACAACCTGGTTGGTGAGGATGGTGCTATATCGGAGTGGGTTGCAGATGGCCACATAACGGTCATAAGCCATTGCCAAGAGAACCGCTGATTCCATAAGTGTGAAGTTATGAATGAAAAACATCTGGGTGAGGCAGGCTCCAAAGATGATCTCTCTGACACTGAACCAGAAGATCCCAAGCATCTTAGGAATGGTAGCTGTAGAGAGACCCAAGTCGATGGTAGCCAACATGGCCAGAAAATAGAACATAGGCTGGTGTAGACTGCTCTCAGCCTGGATCACAAACAGAATAATGAAATTCCCTATGATTGCAATCAGATACACAGCACAAAAGGGAAAGCCAATCCAGATGTGGTATGTTTCCATTCCCGGGATTCCCAGCAACAAGAAGGAGGAGAGGTGCAACTGGGTATAATTGGGAAGGAACATCCTATTTGTTAATTCATAGGTCTTCAGAAACGTATGCTCACCCCATATACAGGTCACCAGATAGTTTTCTGTACCTTTTCAGATAAAGATAATATAAAAACACTTAATTAGCTACCTTCTCTCATTATCAGAATCATCACCAACAGAACCCCCCTCCCATGTTGACGAATTTCAAATTCTGCTAGCCTCTAAATATAGTGATGCCCATTAATTCCAGTTGATTGAATTACAACATACAGGGATTAACACATTGGATGGATAATAACTATTCACTACACAAATTCATCAAAATTTATGCTGAAATACTAAAAATTACTTTCAAGAATTAAAACTGATTCATCTGTTAATATTTCATCATTATTACAAAATAAGAAAAGGAATAATAAAGAAAACAGCAACATCAACTACCAACTACTGTGATTTGTAAGGCTTTTTATCAGACTCTGTGCAAAAACACCTCTAATTTAAAAAAAAATTTTCAAGGAGAACTTTAATATTTCATATTTTACATATAAGTGATCAAAAGATCAAAGACTTTAAGAGCCTTGTCATAAATTTAAAATGCTTGTAATGGAAGATCTGGGAAATTAAGCTAGGGAGTAAAGTAATTAATGGAAATTGAAAGAAGATGGAAATAAAGGAAAAGATAATGTATGCCTTACAAATGTTACATATACAGGTACCACATACACACACACAATTTTCCAGGCACGTTATACAAATACACGATATTTTATAAAACTTACAACATCCATTTGAATAAAATATGTTAACATTTCTCATTTATAGCTGAGTCACTTGTGACTTTAGGAGTTTAAGACACGTGAAAATGTCAATCAAAAACTAAAGAGGCAAAAAAATTAGGAGAATTGTTAAATTAAGTGCATAGTAATTCAATCATTTCCAACATTACCTAAATCCTTATTATTTGTTTTCAGGTAGTTTGCTTATAACATTTGATATGGAAGTATTCCTGAAGCATTTATTTTCTTCTAATGTATAATCATTTAGTGGTAAAAAGTCTCTCTTCTGATCATTTGAAGATTCCAGAACAGTAATGCAAATTATGACCTCATTTTCAGCAATGAACACAGGGTATTATCTAGGCATTGATATAAAGTGATGGAAAAAACCAAGAAGAGTGCCTGTGATTAGCAGCTTCTGGAAGGAGCAGTTGTGTATGGATGGTAAACATGAAGAGACACAAAACTAGGTAGGAACAAGAGACACTGTTATCCAGAAACACTGTGGCAGTTTCCAAGAGAAATAGAGGCTATTTCCATAAGATTATGTCATTGCAATGGAACTGTCAATACTTTTAAAAGGTATGACAATGAATAACATGAAGAGTAAAAGTAGGAATCACTCATGGAGGCAAGACTTTCCGTGAATCTCATGGGTGGAAATCAGCAAAAAAAATCAAATTTTCCTTTTTCCAGGATACATACATGCAATAGTTTCTCAGTCAATGGGAAATTTAAGTACTAGTTGTAGATTTGATTGCTAAAGGGTACAAAAAAAGCTTCTTCTCTAGCTTTCGTAACAGGAAAAAAATGATACCATATTTGTGTTTGCAAATAAAATAACTGGAAATTAGATCATACAATTATATCCTACAATAGTGCAGAGCGTAAATATTATGTAAGTAGTCAGAAAGTGGTATGAACAAATGAAGTGGAACATAAGGACAAGGAACACAAAATATTAGAGTGGAAATATGGGGAATGTGGAAAAAGGAATATATAAATATAAGTATATTTCTCATTTCTCAGCTATATAAATCTTTATGCTCCAGTGAACATTAAACAGTTTTGTTAGGTGATTGTTAAAGAATAAATTTCATAAAACCCCAGGGGCAGCATATAACTTCTAGGGCTATACGAAAGTGGAAAGGAATATTCTTGAACCTGTTGACAAGGCCTTCAGGAATTACAAAAGTTTAAATGTGACATAGTTACAGTGAGATGATGTATTAAAAGAAAAGTTGTTAATAATCTTGATTATCCTCCAAATCAAGGATACCTGCAATCTCATATTTAAATCCTCTTGAAGTTTTACTCCTTCCACAGGTATTCTATCCATTTGATGTTACCATAGAACCACCTTGATATTTTCTCCTTGATTCTATCGCATTTAAATTGGTAAAAATATCAGTTTTACGTCCAAGCTTCTAGTAAACAAAAACATGTCAACAATAACGGAAAGTTCCATCAAACAAAATTTTAAAAGCATCCTACAAGGTCTAATTCAGATATATATGTAGGGCGCTGGCGAATGGCCTCGTACAGACTTGATCCCTTCTTCCTCTGTGTCCCCAAAAGTTCTAATGTCAATCTATATTACAGCTTTGTCACAAGTATCACTCATGTTTGCATGTTTATATTTAATTTAAAATGTCAACCACTTACCAAATGTCCATCAACAGGGTAACAAATAAATATAGTTCAGTATATTTACATAGTAAAATGCTGTACATATGAACAGTCTGCAACTGCATGCCATAACATGGAAGAATATTACAAAATAATGATAAGAGAAAGAAGTTAACCATTTATATAAAAGTTGAAAACAGTAAAAACTAACCTATAGTCTAAGAAGTCAGGATAATTGTTACCTTGTGGAATATTGGAAGTAGGCCTGAGTGGGACTTTCAGGGAACCGATAATGTCTGTTTATTCATTTATATACTGGCTACACCAGTAAAATAAGTTAGTAAATAATTAATCAAGCTGCATGCTTATGATGTGCACTTTATTTGTGAATGTAAAAATTCTATCAAATATTCACAGAATATGAATCTTTTAGTAATAGAAAGGATATATATCATTTATTTTTGTATCTCCAGCATCACTTAGCATAGTCTATTGCATCAAGTAAGAAATTAATGTTAAAATTATTAATGACTATAAAGATATAGACCAGATATAATTTGTTCTCTAACTTTCTTGTTAATAATTTCATGCACGTATGCATTTTTCATTCGTTAAATAAATAATATTGAATGTGTTCTATGTGTGAGAAACTGTTCTGAAAAATTTTAAAATTGAGACTGTTGCAATTATGCATAATAAAATGTTATATATAATCTGATGCAGTGTTCATAAACAACGATATTCAAAGGAAAAAATTTCTAAAAATAAATTCACAGAACTATCCCACCAATAGCAAAATAAGCTCTACATCAATACTTGAATTTAATGTTGCAATCTACTATTAAAATTAATACAGAGTAGAACTTCTCAAAATTATAAGACATTCTGATTTATAAATACTTAGAACTGTAATAAGATCAGATGCTTTCCTTTAAATGTCATCATTGCCTTGTGTTCTGACATCTGTAACTGTAAAACACATTCTATAAGTACATTTTTGTAAGTTCTAGAAAGACAAATGCTGTGATATTGAACATCTCTGATGTTCTTTCTACTTCTCTGGTTTCATCTTCTTATTCTTCTTTAAAGACATTTGTTCTTCTGACCGTTCATTAAATATTGGCGATTCTTAACCTTCAGCTTCAGCTCCTGTTATTTCTCATTGAATTTAATGTCTATGAATAATCTCATCCACATCCATTGCTTTAATAGCAATCTTTATAATGAAGAATCCTAAGTATATATTACCAGCCCTCAGAATTATAGCAAGTTCAGATTCACATAACCAGATACCTCATGGGTAATTCCTTCCACTTTTTCTCTTGCAAAAATATTGCAAATAAAATATTTTTTCAATTGAATCCTCAACCCTGCTTCTACCAAACTCCACCGCTAACTTGATCTTACTTTTACTGTTGTCTGTCTCAGTAAATGTCATTATCACTCCATGATTTGGTCAATTCAAAAATATGAGCATGACCCTTTTCCCATTTCCACCTATTTTTTTTTTAAAGACAATTGATTCTATTTCTAAAAATATGGTTAAAATCAGCACACTTGAGTTCATCGTAATGGGGATGGTTCAAATCATCTTCACTTCTTGGGTTGATGATAGCACAGGGCTTTCTAGTGCTAGAGAGCATGAGCTCTGCAGTCAGACTAATTGTGTTGAAACCTAGCTTCATGATTTAGTCACTCTAGAGTTCGAGGAGAGCAAATTAAAAAGTATTACTGATTAGCTGTGTGAGCTTGCACAAGAACTTTAGCATCCCTATGCCTCAGTTTCCTCATGTAGAGTATAGAAATAATAAGCATAAATAAACCCTTACTATTTAAAACTTTAATTTTAGAACAGACAATTCTTCTAAAATACTTTGAGCCATGTTCCAAAGATACTAGCTATCCATCGTTCTTTAGACATTAGGCAGACTAATTTTTAAAAAATGTGCATTGAATGAATTCAGGCTGAAATCCAATTGCTTTTACTAGGATTATACAACCTTTCCTAAACATGATATTATTTTTTCCCTAAGTTTCATTATTAGTCTTCTTTCTCCCAAACTTACCCCATGTCTCCTCTCTTCCTCCTCTTTCCCTTCATCCATCACTGTGTCCTATGGATACACTGTGAGCTAGGAGACAGGGAAGACTCACCAGACTGAGTACCAGGATGGAATCCCATCTGTTTTGTCTCAATCTGCTCGGTCTTTGTGAAGGCATTGCTCTTTGCCAGGGAGGAGCTTTCAAAGAAAATCCCGTAGAGCCCGTTGTGGTAAAGGATACAAGGTCTCTAAGGATCTGACCCTGAGTCAAGAATAGACAGCCATGACTTCCAAAGAAATGAAGGCAGGAAAAAGTGAGGTTTCTTGATTACATTGTGAGACTGTTAAACTTTAGTGAACTTTTTCCATCTCAGAACGCACAGTGATCTATGGAGTTCATTCTCTCACTCACCATCCCAGATCACCATTTAGGGGCATAGTACAATATTCTGCTCGAGAACAAGAGCTCTCAAGTTAGAATGCTTCTGTTGTACCTGCTTTATGAATTTACGAAGTAAAGTGACATGGACAGATCATTGAACCTCTTAATTTTGTTTTCCTTTTTCTTTCAGTTGCTCCTTCTGTTTTGCTCCATCAAATCATTTCAAATTCACAGCTAATCTCAAATGTAATCATTTACTCTTTCAATTCTTTTTATTGATGTTTAACGTCATGATTAAATTTTGAGTTATGTCCAATAGGAAAAATTAACATAAAGTTTTGTAATGGAACCCTGTACACTTACCAACAACTAAGCAGATGCTAACATTGTGTCTTAAATGTTTCAAGGAAATCTACTTATTCTATGAAAAATAAAAACTTTATTGGTGCAGGTATGGTCTTACACAGCCTTTTTGACTTCTTTCTTCCTCGCATATAGTAACTAACCCATATATTTCAAAAGTTGGACTTGTAGAGGCTTATTTAATTCCACCAGGCTCTTTGTGGGTGTGTTACCAGTGCTGAACTCAGGACTCTACTTTCAAAAAGGGGACCAACACTTGGGGTTTAATGCTCTGTGGTGCTTGGAGTTTAATGCCATCTTGAATTTTTTAAACAATTTTATCTTTGAATTTATGTGCTGTAATAGAAATCTTACATGAAAATGGGGCAGTGGTTGGGACTTGGAGGCTGATTCATATATATTTATATGAGCTGTACCCTCCGCATTCCCCCAGAATGATTTCTTGGCCGCCTGCTGCCTTACCCCTGACCAGATATTGCTGCTGCTGCCCTTTGTCCTTGGCATGCTCCTGACCCTTATCCTATCCACACCCATAACCAATCCTCCAGTTTACAAGAGAGGGACCCATCTCCCTGTGCGTGTTTGCATTTACCCCACAGGTATCCCCATGCCTAAAAGAGAGCAAGATAAATGGGAAAATTAAAAATATCATAATTGTTAGAGAGACCACAGAAGAAAAATAAAAGCTCTTTTTTCCCTGAATTTTTAGCAAAAGGCCAGGCAACTTTTAATTTGCATTAGGTTTCTCAAACTATACAGCCAGCAGCAGTTAAGATGCTGGCTCAGGCACAACATCTGTAACTTCAGGGCACTGTTACAGACTGAGTGTTTGTGTAGATGTTAAGGCAGGCTGTATACTCCCAGTGGACACCAACTCTCTCCTTTATGACATTTTTGTGTTGCTCTGTTAGCTCTTTTTCTGCTCTTTTCTGCTTTTGTAAGTAACTCTGGTGCCAACATACCAATAACAGACAAATCATTGTGTATTTCCATCATTAAGACTGATGCCATCATTGTCTTGAGGACATGTCTACATCACAGTAGATCTGATTTTTGGAGGAGGAAGCAGGCACAGAACTCCTGGGCAGATGTGCTTCATGTTCATACTATAGAGTATGGGATTGAGCACAGGTGGAACTAATAAGTAGATATGAGCCATGAAGAAGTGGATGAGGGGAGATGAGTGTTTGACAAATGATGGACAATAGCCCAAACACAGGTACATACAGAATGAGTACAGCACAGATGTGAGATGCACATCTGTTGAGGGCCTTAAACCTCCCTGCACAGGATGAAATTCTTAATATTGAATAAGGGATGAAAACATGATAGAAAAGTACCCAGAGAGTCCATGCCCCCACAACACTATGATCACAACCAATTCATATATAACATTAAACTTACTGTCAGCACAGGCAAGGCGGATCATGTCCTGGCGCAGACAATAGGAATGAGAAACGATGTAGGAGTGGCTGAAGGGAAAGAAAGGTAGGCAGGCCAGAAGGGAAATCACAGCAAAGGCATTCCTAAGCAGGGCTGCAATTCCAATTTTAGTGATAAGTCTTGGGGTGAGAATGGTCACATACTGCAGGGGGTGGCAGATGGCCACATAGCCATCAAGGGCCATGGCCAGGATCACAGATGACTCAGTGAAGGAGAAAGTGTGAATGAAAAACATTTCAACCACACAGATGTTGAGCTGGATCTCCCTGGAAATGGACCACAACACGCTGAAGAGTGATATCATTGTGGGCATGGACATGCCCATGTCAGGGAGAGAAAGCTTGGCCAGGAAGTAGTACATGGGCTCATGGAGCCTGGGGTCTGTCCGCACGATATGCAGGATGGTGCAGTTACCCATTATTCCAACCAGGTAGAGGAGACAGAATGGGATGGAAATCCAGTGGTGAAATTCCTCGTATCCAGGGATACCTCTGAGATAGAATGTGGAGGACAGGGAATTGCTGGAGTTTTAGGTTGCCATAGAGCTTCCTGTTAAACTACAAACCAGTTTCATGATCACACTCCACGGTGGAAGGCAGTGATAAGATCAGCATCTGTGTCAGGAAGAAATTAGAACAAGACTTCAGTCCTAATCTATAATCACTCCTAAATTCATCCCCACATTTTTGTTTTATCTTTCTTCATTTCATTGCTAAGTTTCATTAGTTAAGTAAACTATCCACTTTAAAACCACAAGGACCTTCCCTTCTGCTTCTCAGTTGTAGATCCATAAATATCCTCTCTGAATATGCACGATCTTCTTCTGAAGACACTACCCACAGCAGCACATACACAACCTCTTCTAGAAAACATTTTTAATTTTATAATTTTCTCTTGAAGCTTTCTTGGCCAGGGTTACTGGCCTTAGTTTACCCTTTTTTTTTTAAATGATTTCTGCAGTACTTTACATGAAATGCCTTTATTTTTCTGAGCCCAATAGCTTTTTCAATAGTACTAAAACACCATGCAAGATATATTTGCAGAATTCAGGCAAGTTTTGGTCTACATGGTTGCCGTTCTCACTAACATCTCCAACTGTATAATTGATGCCGCAGGCCTGGTATCCACAGATAATCAATTCTAATATCAATGGACCAGCATCCCCAAGAGCTTACAGGTTAAAGCAGACTTGAATAACATGCAAATTTTAAAAATTATTATATTAAAATATGTAGTTGTTATATATAATGCTCTTATTGTAATAAAATATATAATTTAAGCAAAATGCAATTGACGGTAACTCTGATTTTAAAGATTCAGAACTTTCTATTATGTTTCGGTACTGATAAATTAGAGAGACTGGTTCTACAAAACATAAAAAACAATAGACAGAAAGGGGTTGTGGAAAGAGAATAGAAATTCATGATTCAAAGCAAAAGAAAGAAAAAACAAAATAACAAAAAATTATAATGCTCAGAAAAAATCCCATTGGCATCTGACCTTGAAATCAAATCTTTTCTACTCAGACTAAATGAGAAAATATATTTCCCTCCACTAGAATCCAGTACGTCTTCTGTGGTCAAGAAAAACATCTCTGGAGGAAAGAAGATGAGCTGCCTCTCAAAATCTTACTTATTCTTCACTTGGCACGCATCCACACTCGCCAAAACTCTGTTTTGAGAATTTACAAACCATGGAATAAATTACCTCGCACTTTTTTTTTTTTTTAAGATTTTCTTTATTTTTCCTTTTTCTCCCCAAAGCCCCCCGGTACATAGTTGTGTATTTTTAGTTGTGGGTCCTTCTAATTGTGGCATGTGTGATGCCGCCTCAGCATGGCTTGATGAGCAGTGCCATGTCTGTGCCCAGGATTCGAATCGACGAAACCCTGGGCCGCCAAAGCAGAGTGCGCGAACATAACCACTTGGCCATGGGGCTGGCCCCTAAGTTGCTTTGCTTTTAAATTAATAAATCAGTTTGTAACCCTGTCTTATAAAGTCTACTTTGGCCTTTAAGGACATCAAATACTCTTCAATCTCCTCTAGTTCAATGTACATAAACCCTGGATGAAGAAGATATTTGTCTGGGATGGTTAATAATGACAACTATCTAGGAAATGAAAGACTCATAGTCAAAAAATCAAAGAAGTAAATTCCAGAGATAAATTCAGTCTTTCTGACTGTTCGTATTATAATTGAATTATACCCACATATTACGTGAACTGATACTTATGACCCTGCTATTTTCTTCAATCTGCCTGGCTTATTAGCTCCCCAAATTCTTGCTTATCTACCCCACCCTCCTTTCTACATTTGGCTCATTATTATCTTCAATATCCAGATTTTCCAATATTATCCTTTCTTTTTCTTGATTCTTTTCCAATTTCTCATCCATAATCCAAACTTATAAATCTGCCTTCTTATAAATCTGCCTTCTTTTCAACTCACTGATTAGTCAGTTCAGACCATTTCTCTGATTCTATAACCTCTCTCTCCCACTGCCAAGGAGGAGTAAATACAAAGTTTAATTGAAAACTGGAAGGTATCTGATCTGGAGACCAGTCTGAGGCATCTTTAGTCATTTCAATGACTTCTGAGTCAGATTTTAACGAGTCAGCTGTCCACCATCTCCCTTGTTCAGACTACTTTTCTGGTTCTGCTATTATATTGACCTAGGTTATATTCTGGTTCCAACACTTGTTCTCTCTTTAATTTTAGATAAATGACTTTTTTTCTCTCTGTACACAAATTTGCCTCCTCTGTAAACTGGAGATAATAACAATTTGACAGGATTATGCTAAAAATTAAAGGAGATATTGTGGGTAAAATACTTAGCGCAAAGCCTTATGTATCGTGACCATAAAACAATCATGGTGATGATGATGATGATGAAGATGAGAATGATGACGGCAACAACGACAATGATTCTTTGAAGGATAATTGTGGGGAGGAAGGTACTACGGGGAGACTATAGAGTATACTTCCATAGAGGAAAACACCGTGAGTGGTCATCTCACAAAATGATCTAGGTAGGCTCAGGATGGGAAGTGAATTATATCACTTTCATCTTCTTTTCATCCAGTGAAGATTCAGTATAGCCAAGAGATATGAATTGCTTCTTAATCTTTTTCTCTAACCAGAAATCTGTCTGATAATTATAATGATCTTACCTGTATACTTTCTTCTTTATTCAGTGCCAATTTGGGGGAAAAAAAAGATTCCAGAACAGAATGGGCAGTCTCACTTAGAAAAGAAATGAGACCTTTGAGACTTCTGTGAGCTAGGAATCTGAGCATCCAAGTTATTATTCTGAAGTTACCACAACATATATATTAACTATATACCACGTATTCAGTAGTATCTGGTCCGCCTATTATCCCAAAACCCCTTATACTGATCTCCAGAGCAGTATTTCCAACAGTCTACTGCATATCTTTGATTGTATATATAAAAGGCACAACAAACATCACATGGACAAAAATGAATTCTTGATACCTGCCTTACTATTTCCATCTTAATAAATGCAACTCTTACCATACAGTTGGTCAAAACTAGATATTGTCCTCAATTATTCAAATCTTTTTGCCCTTATCCAATTCATCAACATATGCTTTTGTTTCTACATCTGAAGTATTTTAATTTATTAACTTCAGCTCTTTACCACTGTCATGATTTTTCTTTTAAAATATTTTAGTAGCCTCTTGACTCATCTCGTTCTTTCTACTTATGCCATTTCCCCCAAATCAATATCCTTATAGGTGATAGTGAATTATTAAAGACATGGGCAAGTAAAGTTATTCCTGTACTTGAAATGTGTTAATTGCTTCATATTGCTCCCAGAATAAAAGGAAACCCATTGCCATTACTTATAATTTTGCTCCAATGCCCCTTCCTCCTGACTTTTGTGTTCCCAGGCGTAAACCCCCAGATGACTCTCTGGTAGCTTTACTATTTCTGACCTCAAAACAAGTTGTTGCCGCCCTTGTACACTGAACTACAGACATTCTTTCCTCCTGTTATATAACAGTTCGAGCCTCTTTCTCACCATCTGTTCAAATATTCTCTATCCACTGATCTTAAATAGCCAACCACATCTCCTCTCACATTACTTTATCACATTACGTTTTTTTTTCCTTACAAAACTCACTCATTTTTCACCTCACCAGAATCTTCTATCTCCAATTATCCAAAGCCAATCAGTTTTCTTTGGCCCATATTTTCTTCCTTCCTTTCTATTTACAAATCGACAGATTTCTTTTCTCCAGCTCTGCTTTGCCCTCATCCTTCACAAGAAACTTACTCAAGTCTGTAGGCCACTTCTGTTTCCCCATCGCTTAATTAATTTTCACTGCTTTGCATTCTTGCTTACCGAGTGCTCTAGTTGAAGGTGGTGTTTCCTAAGAGGTATAGAAGGTTATCAGTTTATATAACTGTGATAAAGAAGTTTCTAATTTTGTTTCTGATTATTTTGGGGCCCTGGAAGCCTGAAGGAACCATCGTTACTACTATTGCACTAAGAAGTAGGGGCCTGTGGGCCTAAGGGATGAATGTTGCTCAGGATAAGACAGTGGGAATTTCCATAGGAACGGAGAATGCCCAAGGGAGGCTTAAGTGGGATGGTATCAAGGAAACCCTGACTCCATCTCTGATGGCAAGCAAGCTTAGATACACAATGAGGGTGGATGTCTTCCAGCTTAGTAACATCCTAAATAAAATAAAGAGATTATGGAACTAAAATGGACACTAGAACTGGGCAGGTCCTAGAGGCTACCTGCCCTATAGGATGGGATCTCATAGGTATCTTCCCTATGTGTAAATGTGAATTAGAAATAGGTATGTTCTCAGAAGAACTAACATAGGTTCAAATAATCTCAAATTGTGAGTTGACTAAGAAGATTGAGATTGTTAGTGCACATAGCTACCTGTTAGAAGAAAAGCATAAATCCTCTAAACTGGAATAGCATTATACAGCATTATCCTAGGCCTAAGATCGTTTCTACTTTATTTTGTAAAAAATATTCGGCATTAGCATAACCAAGCAGGGAAAAGAACAAATAGATGTGACCTTAAAAAAAAATCAAATAATAAAAAAACAAGAATAAACATAGGGGACTCAATAATATGGTTTTCATATGTCTTTTTAATAAGCATGATTAAACATACTGGAGGAAATGAAAGATAAGATTGAAATACTCAGAAAGAAACTGGAATATTTTTTCAAAGATTCAAATGGAAATTCTATGGCAGAAAAAATTTTAAAACCAAAGTTAAGAAATTAAGAGTCTTTACTACAATACTGTGAGGAAACTATATAATTGAGAAGCTAAGTAAATGTCCAAAGTTATGGGATTCTTAAGTAGTAAAGCCAAGATTTAAATATACAATCAAGAATTATAGCTATTTTTTTTACCTTTATTTATAGTTCTAAATGCTGCCCTTTTGGTCTTTTATGGAGGCTTCATTACATAAGTGTGGTTGATTAAGTCTTTGGCCATTGGTTATTGTTTCGACTTCCAGCCTGTCTCCCTTCCCAGGAAATCAGGGCAGGAGACTGAAAATTCCAACCTTCTATTCATATCTGGTTCTCCTGACAGCAAACCCCCATCCTTAGGTGTCGTCCAAAAGTCACCTCATTAATATAACAAGAAACACCTTTATTGCTCAGAAAGTTCCAAGTGTTTTGGGAGTTCTGTATCAGAAATGATGATGAAGACCAAATATTTATTTCTTATTGTAAATCACAATATCACAGTCCCCCAAATATATCCACATCCTAGCCTCAGGAACCTGTGAATACATTACTTTACGTGGTAAAAGGAAATTTAGGTTGCAGAGGGAATTAAATTTTATAATTATCTGACCTTAAAACAGATTATTCTAGATTATCTAGGTGGGTTCAACATAATCATAATGGTATTTAAAATTGGAAATGACAGGCAGCAGGAAAGAACGTTAGAGGGATAGTATATGAGAAAGAATTGATCAGCTGCTGTAGACAATGCTTGTGTCCCTCCAAAACTCGTATGTTGAATTCTTATTCCCAAGGTGATGGTATTTGGACATGTGGCCTTTGAAAGGTGATTAGGTCATACAAGTGGAGTCCCCATGAATGGAATTAACACCCTTTTAAAGGAGACACCCGAGAGTTCCCTGACCCCTTTCGTCATGTGAGGACGCAGTGAGAAGACAGCCATCTATGAAACAGGATGTGACTTCTCACCAGACACTAAATTTGCTTGTACCTTGATCTTGGACTCCCCAGCCTCCAGAATAATGAGAAATATAGTTCTGTTGTACATCAGCCTCCCAATCTATCATATTCTGTGGTAGCAACCTGAAGGAACTAAGACATCAGCTATTGCCAGCCTTGGAGATGGAAGGAGGCCATGAGCCAAGGAATGCGGCCAGCCTCTAGAAGCTGAAAAAGAGAAGAAAACGGATTCACCTCTAAAGTTTCTAGAAAAGAATGCTATCCTGCTGACATCTTGATTTTAACCCAGTGACATATGTTTTGAATTTCTAAATATGGAACTGTAAGATAAATTTAATATAATTTTTTTAAATAAATAAATTTGTTTTAACCAGTAATTTTGTGATAATTTCTTATGGCAGCAATAGGAAACTAATACAACTTCCATAGAATTCAATTCATATATAGAATATTTGGAAAAAGACAGTAGACTTGCTCTAATTAATATGTGAAAACTCTGTACATAAAATTACAGAAGATTATTTCCAGCAGATTCTCCCACAAAAACTGGTACATAACAGGTCATAAAGCAATAATTAAATTATCACTAATGAAGAAATATAAGAAAATGAAAAAATTTGGATATATTAGAAGATCAATGTAAAATTGTCAAAAAACATATATAATAAATTTTAGAAGAAAGAAATCTATGAGGGGGTGAAATATTTGAAAAATAATGGCTAATAATTTCAAAATATAAGAAATATAAAACTTCAGATTTTATAGTACCTCGAAAATAATATTTTCTTAAAAATTATAATATTGCAGAGATAACTAATTACAATCAAATTTCTATCAATGTCACAGCAAACATTCTAAAATTTCTGAAGAGTAAAATTATATCACTTACACAGTGATAATTATCATATTGGAATTAGAATTTCCAAAGAGGCACTAAATCCAGTATACCATTAAAGCGGTATTTGCAAATACTTGCAAGAATTCTCACTTACTGACAAGAGTTTCTCACTGTGTGCTATAGATTTTCTAAATGTATGCAAATAGTAAACAGCTATAAAAAGACCTCCCTCATTATTTTCACTTTTTTATGTTGTTAATCCCTTTTCATCTAATCTGACTGATAACTACTTGAAGGAAATAAACACTTATTTTCTCTGTTTTCTTTGTGTATTTGAGATCCTTAAATATGTGATAGTGATTACCATAACTTGGTAGAAGAAGGATTGAGAAGGGATGCAAATGTATTTATGTACTCCCAGTCAATTAAAAAAAAGCTAACTATTGACAATCCAGTAATGTGCTTATTTTTTTTCTGTAGCTATGTTTTGCCACACAAAACAAAACAACAAGTAATTGAATTTATTCACATATGGCTCCTTAACTGAAACAGCAGCTGTGGGCTATCCTGATCATTAGCCACTGTATGAGGTTCCCTTTTGTTATTTATCCTGTTGGATGATGGTCCTCTGATCTGTAAATATGTGCAAGTTTGAAGGTCTTCAATTTTGGCCACATTTTGCCCACAAAATGAAATGGCAGTCAGAAATACAAAGGAAGATAAACAATGGAAATATAGAACAACCAGAAAACAAGAGATAAAATCGCAGTATTAAGGCTTCATATATCAATAATCTCTCAAAATGGAAATAGGTTGAATTCTCTAATCAAAGGACACAGAATAGCTTCAAGGATTAACAAAGAAGACCCAACAATATGCTGCCTCCAGGAAACACATCTCAGCTCTAAAGACAAACATAGGCTCAGAGTGAAGGGATAGAAGATGATACTCCAAGCAAGTGGTAAACAAAAGAAAGCAGGCGTTAACATACTTGTATCAGACAAAGCAGACTTCAAGATAAAGAGAACAATGAGAGACAAATAAGGGCAGTATATAATGGTAAAAGGGACTTTCCATCAAGAGGACATAACACTTGTGAATATATATGCACCAGCACAGGAGCACCAAAGTATATAACGCAAATATTAACAGATCTAGAGGGAGAAATTAACAGCAACACACTAATAGTAGGGGATCTCAACACTGCACTTACATCAATGGATAGATCATCCAGACAGAAAGACAACAAGGAAACAGTGGATTTAAATGAAACACGAGATTAGATGGACTCAATAGATATACAGAGAGCATTCCATCCCCAAAGAGTACAATACACATTCTTCTCAAGTGCACATGGAACATTCTCAAAGATAGAACATATGTTGGGAAACAAAGCAAGCCTCAACAAATTTATTTATGTACTGAAATCATATCAAACATCTTTTTTGACCACAATGGCATCAAACTAGAAATCAGTTACAAGGAAAAAACTGGGAGGATCCCAATATGTGGAGACTAAACAGTGTACTACTGACCAACCATTGAATCAATGAATAAATCAAAGGAGAAATTAAAAAATACCTGGAGACAAATGAAAATGAAAATACAACATACAACTATTATGGGATGTTGCAAAAGCAGTTCTAAGAGGGAAATTCAAACCAATTCAGGTCCACCTCAACAAACAAACAAACAAATATAAATAAGTAATCTTAAACTATCCCTAAAAGAACTAGAAAAAAAGAACAACGTCCAAAGTCAGCAGAAGGAGGGAAATAATAAAAATTAGAGTAGAAATAGATGAAAGAGAGATTAAAAAAACAGTAGAAAGGATCAATGAAGCTAACATCTGGTTCTTTGAGAAGATAAAATTGACAAACTCTTGGCCAGATTCACCAAGGAAAAAAAAAGAGAAGACTCAAACAAATAAAATTATAAATGAAAGAGAAGAAATTACAATGGATGCTACAGAAATAAAAAGGATAATAAGAGACTACTATGGAAAGCTATAAGCCCACAAATTGGATAACCAAGAAGAAATGGATAAATTCTTAGACTCACACAACCTCCCAGAAATGAATCAAGAAGAAGTAGAAAATCTGCATAGATCAATCATGACTAAAGAGATGAAAACAGAGATCCAAAACTTCCCACAAAACAAAATTTCAGGACCAGGATGGCTTCTCTGGAGAATGCTAGCGAACACTTAAAGAACATTTAATACCTATTCTTGTCAAAGTATTTCAAAAAACTGAAGAAGATGGAATGCTTCTTAAATTATTCTATGAGGACAAAATTACCCTGATACAAAAATCAGACACAGACAACACAAAGAAGGAAAATTACAGGCCAATATTGCTGAGGAACATAGATGCAAAAATCCACAAAAAATATTGGCAAACTGAATATAGCAATGCATTAAAAGGATTATACACCATGATCAAGTGAGTTTATACCAAGGATGCAGGGATGGTTCAACATCTGCAAATCACTCAGTGTGATACACCACATTAACAAAATGAAGAATAAAAATCAAATGAACATCTCAGTAGATACAGAAAAGCATTTGACAACATCCAACATCTATTTATGATAAAAACTCTAGTAAAATGGGTATAGAAGGAAAGTACCTCAAGATGCTAAAGGCCTATATGACAAACTCACAGCCAACATCATACTTAATAGTGAAAAACTAAAAGCCAAGACAAGGGTGCTCACTCTCACCATTACTATTCAACAGAGTATGGGAGGTTTAGGCCAGTGCTATTAGGCAAGAAAAAGAAATAAATGAATCTAAATAGGAAGAGGTGAGATGAAACTCTCACTGTTTGCAGATGACATGATTTTATATGTAGAAAACCCAAAAGAATCCATGAGAAATAATCAACTACTATAGAAAGTTGCTGGGTACAAAATAAACTTACAAAAATCAATTACATTTCTATACACTAATAACAAATTAGCATAAAGCAAAGTCAAGAATACGATCCCATTTACAGTCTCAACAACAAGAAAAGAATAAAATTTATAGGAATAAATTTAACGAAAGAGGTGAAAGACCTATACATTGAAAAATATAAGACATTATTGAAAGAAATTAAAGAAGATATAAAGAAATGGAAAGATACTCCATCCTCATGGATTGGGATAATAAACATAGTTAAAAAGTCCCCATTACCTAAAGCAATCTACAGATTCCATGTAATCCCAATCAGAATCCCAGTGACATTCTTCATGGAAATAAAAAGAATCCTAAAATTTGTATGGAACAAGGAAAGACTTCGAATAGCCAAAGCATTCTTGATTAAAAAAAATAATAATAATAAGCTGGAGGCATCACATTACCTGACTTCAAAATATACTCCAAAGCTTTAGTAATAAAAACAGCATGGTACTGGCACAAAAACAGACACACAGATCAATGGAACACAATTGAAGGCCCAGAAATAAAACCACACATTTAAGGTCAGTTAATCTGCGACAAAGCAGCCAAGAACATACAGTGGAGAAAGGAAATTCCCTTCAATAAACGGTGTTGGGAAAACTGAACAGCTATATGCAAAAGAGTGAAAGTAGATCATTATCTTGCACCATACACAAAAATCAACTCAAAATGGATTAAAGACTTGAATATAGTCCTGAAACCATAGAACTCCTAGAAGGAAATATAGGCAATACACTCTTTGACATCATTTTTAACAGCATCTTTTCAAATCTCATGTCTACTCAGTCAAGGGAAACAAAAGAACAAATAAACAAGTGGGATTACATCAGAATAAAAAGTTTCTGAAAGGCAAAGGAAACCAGGAACAAAGTGAAAAGACAACCCACCAGTTGGGAGAAAATATTTGCAAATCATACATATGACAAGGGGTTAACTTCCAAAATATTTAAATAATTCATGCAACTCAACAATAGAAAAACAAACAACCCCATCAAAAATGGGCAGAGGATATGAGCAGACATTTTTCCAAAGAAGATACACAGATGGCCAACAGACACGTGAAAAGATGTTAAACATCACTAATTATTAGGGAAATGAAAATCAAAACTCCAGTGTGATATCACCTTACACTGGTCAGATTGGCTAGAATTACCAAGACAAAGAATAACAAATGTTGGAGAGGATGTGGAGAAAAGAGAACCCTCATACATTGCTGATGGGAATGCAAACTGGTGCAGACAATATGGAAAACGATATGGAGATTTGTCAAAAAGTTAAAAATAGAAATACCATATGATCCAGTTATTCCACTGCTGAGTATTTATCCAAAGAGATTTACGCACCTCTATGTTCATTGCGACATTATTCACAATAACCAAGACATGGAAGCAACCCAAGTGCGCTTCTATGGATGAATAGATAAAGTTTTGGCATATATATACAATGGGATACTACTCAGTCATAAAAAGGAGGAAATTATCCCATTTGCAACAACATGGATGGACCTTGAGGGTACGGTGTTAAGCGAAATAAGCCAGACAGAGAAAGACAATTACTGCATGATCTCACTCGCAGGTGGAAGATAAACAAAGACATGGACAAAGAGAACAATTAGAGGTTACCAGAGAAGAAGGGGGCACAGGAGTGGGCCTAAGGTATAAAGAGGCACATATGTATTGTGACAGATAAAAATTAGACTACTGGTGGTGTACATGATAAAGTCTATACAGAAATTGATAAAAAATAACGTACAACTGAAATTACACAATGTTATAAATCCTTATTATCTCAAAATAATACTTGCAACAATAATTTTTAGCTATATATTTATTGCAGGACTTCTCAGAGCTCCTAATAAACAAATATTCAGTTGAAATTTTAAGATGATATTGGCTTCAGAATGCGTTTAGACCATCCCATGACACTCATATTCTGTCAAACACACTTTAGGAAAACAATCCTACTTATTTTTATTGCAATTTATTTTTGTTTATGATTTTAACATAAATTCCTAGAGGGAGTTTGTATTAATTAACATCACGCCCTGAACTTCACACTAAAAATCTTGTCAAGTTTGATGAGAATTTAATGTGTTAATATATGTCAAGAACTGAGGAGAGACTATGAGACTGATAGCACTATATAAGCATTAGATGTTATTATACTGAAAAAAGTGTTTATATGTCCGAATCAACTTTATCAAATTACTGGAGCGAATTGTTTCTACCCTACTTTTGATGTTCATGTATTGTAAAACCGACCTTTTTTCCACATCCTTATTCACTATGTGCTGTGGATAAGCTGTAGATGTGAAAATTGATGAGAAATTTCGTATGAATAAACTTAGTTTAATTATGACATCCCCACACCCACACATACATGCTTCCTGATAGTGAGACTTTCTAAAGAACTCATTTCTTCCCTGATGCTCCTCCATGTGGTAAGTCTTTCTGTTCTGATGAGGAATATGTGCCAAACTCTGGGGTTTAGTTAGATGGTTCAGTGACTCTCTAACCAAACTAAGTCCTCCAAAATAGTTTTCATCACTGAGAAAGATGATATTTTGAACTCACATCTGCCACACCATTTTTTAATCTCAATCTTTTCAGGAATTATATGAGATAGAAAGGATATATATGTTATGTGTACCTCTGAGACTTAAAATTGCTTATAAACTTTGCCTTAGGCATCTCTGTATCCCCAGTGAATTCTGGTCAATAATTAAATGTCAAACCTCACTGCAGTTTTATCTTCTCTAGAATTTCATTTACACAGAGTCATGCAGTATGGAGTCTTTTGTGTCTGAGTCTTATCAGTTAGCATAATAACTATGAAATTTATTCATAAGAACCTACAGAATATCAAAGAAAGCAATGGAATTTAATGACAGAGAGAAAAGATGATAAGCTACAAATTAATGAAAAATTGGCCAAAAACAGACTTCTCAAAGTAATAATAGATTCCAGAAGACCGTTGGATAATGACTTCATAAGACTGAGGAAATGTAGTAACTGGAGAATGAAATTGTGTATCTAGGAAGGTATAATTTAAGAAGAGAGTGAAATAAAGAAAATTTTAAATGAACAGATAATAGAGAAGTTAGCACCTAGAGACTCTCACTAAGTGCTGAAATCTGTACTTAAGACAGTAGGACAGTCAGTCAGGAAGCAAGGACTGGGGTGATAAAAGATAAATTTCTAAGCTGGTACTAAGTCTTAAATAGTAAACCAAAGATATGTGATTATATATCATGTTGATTTAAAATTTCTCTTGCTTTTAGCCTCAGATGATTCCCCATAGTTTTTTTTAAGGAACCAATACTGTAATATTTTGACAAAGAGAGATAGTTGACAATGTGTCTGTTTCAATGTAATAATTGTTACAACGTACAATATATCTTTGGATAAGTTTCTTCCCATAGAGAAACTTTAGACTTCAGACAAGTGAAAAAGGATCTTGAAGAAACCACACACTCAAAAATAGATAATACAACATTTGTTCAGATATTGCTTACCACCAAAAAGGATTTAGTTCAGAGGCTTTGAAAAAATGAAAAATTTAAGGAATCTGTCCTGTATCTTCTTGGTTCTTATTCCATAGATGATAGAGTTCACCATGGCTGGGAGCAGAATATAGGTGTTTGCCACAAATAATTGGACATGGGGAGCCACACAGTGCTCAAAATTGTGGGTGAGGAAACAGAAGGCTGGAACATAGGACACTAAGATCACACAGACGTTGGAGCCACAGGTGCCCAAGGTCTTGAGTCAGGCATCCTTGGATGGGAGATAGAAGACAGTGTGGAGTATAAGGACATAAGAATAAATGATCAATATTAAGGGCACTCCTCCCATAAAGAAGACATCAATGAGGCTTTAGGCTCTGTGGATTCTTGTCTCAGCACAGGCAATCTTGATGAGGGCCATGAACTCACAGTAGGTGTAGGAAATAATATTGATTCTGCAGTAAGAAAGCCAACATAGCAGGAAGGGGTGAGGACTGAGAAGTGCTGTGCTCCAGAGTACAATAGCTAGACCCATCCCCCAATTACAGAATATGTCAGAATAGCTGAATGTCTTGATGAATTACAAATGGCTACATGGAACACTTGGGTGAGGCAGGCTTCAAAGGGAATCTCTCCATCATGGAACCAGATGAGGCTGAGATGTTGGGCACAGCTGTAGTACACACAGTGAGATCAGCCATAGCCAGCATGCAGAGGAAAAGGTACATTGGTTCATGGAGGTTGGAGTCTGTCTTGATGTTAAAGAGGAGAGAGCAGTTCCCTGGTAAGGCCAAAAGGTAGACCATACAAAAAGGAATTGGCATCCAGATGTAGGCAGCCTCCAACCCAGGAATGCCAATGAGAATGAAAGTTGCTGGATGGACAGTTGTCTTATTCTATGCTAACATAACCAGCATCAGATGTTTTATCTTTCTTTTCATGGATTTTTATCTAAAACAAACAAATAAGAACTAATAAATTTTGAAACCTCTGATAAGTGGAGTAAACCAAAGTGCGGGAAATTGCAGTTCACGGAATAATTACAATGTCTGTAAATAGTTAGAGAGATTACTTCATCATCTGACTGAGAGTCAGATATTATTTCAGAGTTACAATTTTCAATGTGGCTGATCTATATGTGCTAAGCGAGGGAAAATATCTAGGTACAAAAATCAGATTTAAATATACGAAAATTCAAAATCTTCCACTGAGAAGAAATTAATGGCAATTGAAAGTAGAAAAATGTATGAGACTCATTGTTTTGGATGAATTAGCAAGAATAGCACAGTCGTAAGATTTTACATGGTGAAATGAGAGGGATGATAGAATATTTTGAATAGAAAATTTATTCTTTTTTTATTTTCCACTTTTTAGATTTTAGTTGTAATAGTTTGGGTACATGCTGAATTACAGTGTGTGACTTTGAAATTGAAATACCAAAATTTGGAAAGATGTGTCAATTTTTGTGAAAGGATGAGAAGGAGGTTCATTCACACCAACGTGGGACACATTCAGGATGGTGACAGAAGTGGGTCTGATGACAACGTGTCAGGAAATGAACAGCTTGTTGCATTGATCATGACTCTCTGCTGGCCCCAGAATTTGTGTTTACTCTTGACCTCAGCAGGCAAGAATTACAATATGATGACAAACTGTATTCTGAGCTTCATTCACTTTCTTACACATATTCAATTAGTCAAAACAACTTTTTGATTTGCTCTGTGGATTAAGTTCACTCCATAGGCACTCTACTTCATCCAAGCTTTCCTTCGTAATCTTTCCTTTGCTCTCCACACTTCTCGTGTATTGATTTATCCCTACCCCCACCACATACTGAGATTTACTGACTGCACTTGTTCCATTTCTTAATAATATTAGAGCAACACTTTAAAAGTTGATGCTGCTCTCCTCTTAGAAAGTTTATTTTTCCTTTTCAGAAACACAATTCATACTGTTCTTGTGACACTTATTTTACTTTACCCACTATTATAGTTACTTATAGGTTATGGAGTCTTTGTGATCAGGAAATATTACCCTTAAATCAGTGTCCTTTGAAGTAGGAATTGGACTATCTATAGGAGACTGGGCTATCAACACTGAATTACAATCAGGAAAAATAGTTTTGCCTCTTAATCTGTTGTTAAAGTTTCGTACTCAAAGTTTCTACTTTGGCTAGGTGGTTTTCAAAATCTCTAGTGATGGATATTTTCCTTTGAGCATGGAAACAGCTACGCCCTTTTCTAAGGATCTTTAGAAAGTTTATGTAATGACATTTCTGAATTATGGAATAAATTGGGATAGAAAAGTAATACAGGAACACCAGATTATTAGGAAGTTATGTAATAATGTAATACTTAACATATGTAAATGCTTACCATGATTGAGTTAATTTCCTGAGAACGTTTCATGTATTAACTCTTAAATTTCATTACCATTTTGAGATGAGGAGAATTTAAGTAACTTCTGTAAGTTTAAACAGCTGGTGAGTGATAGACCTTGCTTCTGTCCTACACACTGATTTTAGACCCCTTATTCTTAAGTGTAATGATAAATTGCCTTATCGATATGACAGTCTTTTTGTACTTGTGTATGTAAGAGAGAAGATAAAGATTGCTCTGTATCTAACATTAGAAAATATCATGACTAATTTGATTATGAATACTGACTAAAAAGCCCCTCTATTCTTAAATTTGATAAAGAAACCATTCCAAATCCAACCTTTCTCTTCCTAATTAGCCCTCCCCCAGTGCACTTACTGTCAACACACAAGAGATCTTATTTCAGAGAGAAAATTAGCATTTGTCACCAGATAAACCTCTCTCCCTCTTACCCTGTTCTGCCATTAAGTTTACGTCGATACTCATGGAGTTAATACATTTTTACATACTTTCCCTTTTTTTGTCCTAAAATTAACCTTTATATCCTTTTATCTATATTTTTGGTTCCATCAACAGTCTTATATGTCTCTTGCACTTTAACCTTCACTCTTTCTATTTGTTCCATCCCTCTACACAGTTTAAATATATTTTTCCAACAGAAAACGGGTAGACAGATTGTGTAGAGAAAAAAATTCACACTGAAGTGAATGCAAATGTCCCATCATTTAACATAGATGTTATCCTTACTTGTAATCGGGAAATTAAAAATTAAAATCAATATGATACAAATCATACATTAAATATTTAAACAACAGAATATTGAGATTGTTGATAACAAGCATTAGTGAGGTTTGGGTTAAAAAGCAACATGCACAATTGGTAGGAGAAAGCTGACCCAAGTTTTTGAGGAAAATTGTGTAGTAACCATTCTTACTAAAACAAAATTTTTGACAGATCAATTTAACTTCTCGCCATCCTAGGAAATAAATAAACCTAGAAGTATATACAGTGATTCTCATTGTCAAGGTGCTTATAATAGAAGAACAATTGAAGCATTCAGAATGTCCATCAATAAAGTAACATTAACTTAAAAAATACGTGGCTTGTTTATATTATGGAGTACTCTGAAGCACTCAGGATAAATAAAATATGTTTATATACTAACATAAAAAGTATACAAATTAAAAATGAAACAAGTTTAATCTTTCCATTAACATTGAAACATGCAAAAATTAAACATATATTTTTGTGTATAGGTGTGTGTTTGCATATAATATATAAACACATTTATGCTAAGAATTTTATAAACACAGAAAACAATCTAAAAGGATATACACTTAACTTGGGAGTCTAAAATGTATGATGGATGAAAAGAATATATTCAGAGGATAATTTAGCTGTATCACTATGGTTTGACTTTGTAACAATGCCAATGTGGTCTAGATATTCATGTGTTACCTATATAGTTTAAGGTAAATAAATAATACAGAGTTACAATGGTATTAATCACACAACATACAAATTAAGGAATTACAAATGAGATGTGGCCTTCCATGTCTTGTAAAACCTTAAAGAATTTTTCTAACTTCTTGAAATACCTTTCCCCATATCTCTCTGCATAGAGAACTGGTTGCCTACTCAGTTCATGGAGATGGTGACCCTGTGTCTTTGTTCTTCATGGTATTTCTTCACACATAAAAACCTTCAGCAACTTGGTTAGAATTGAAGGCTCTGCTCACATACCAGCTCCTCTGAGATTATTTTTCTAGCTTCCTTGAACCATCATTGATGCCTCTCCTCAGTATCCCTACACTATGTGCACTTACCTGTCTTCAATCTCTTGTCATATTGTATTTTATATTTCTACATGTCTTTCTCCTTTATTATATTTCACATTATTGCTAGGAAGAGATTATATCTTTTTATATATTTGCTTACTTTTCCAATGAATGAAAGAAGAAAAAGAGAAAAGGAGAAAATTACGCGGGGGTTATTATTTTTCTGGTAAATAATTCCAATATAAATTTAAAGCAACTAGTGAAATCCCCATAAATTTATTATAGTCCACACTAATTCCCAAACACTATAATGGATTAACAGTTTATACTACTTATACTGTTTTATACTATTTATTCCGCTTATATTATTAAATCTTTTAATAGTATTTTTATAATATTTATAATATTTATTTATTTTATAATATTGAATCTTTAAGACAAGCCCAGGGATTGGTTTACAACAAAATTGAGTTCTATCAGCATTTCTCTCTTTGTCTGACTATAGGATACACAAATAAAGAGGAATGAAGGATAAGAAACTCACATCTGCTTTTGAAGAGGAATAAAATAGAAGACCTATAATATCTTCTGGCTAAATTCTACATCCTTATCCATCTCTTGCAAAAATAAAATAAATCAACATGAATGGAGTGTCTATTAGGTACTATGTTATTTACATCTCAGGCATTATTGTATTGAATTCTTAAGGACGTTTTTATGTAGGCAATCATACATATAATACAGATATGAAAAAGAAGTAAGAATGTTCATTTTAATACTTACAAGCTATTCTACTACGAATTCATGGAGCTGGAATCTGTCCCAAGTATCATTACAAATTTTTTAGTCTTTACATTAACCACTATGAGATGTGTACTCCACAGGGTTTTGTAAATGCAAAATGACATAATGCATTCATTATGGCTTTGAGCAGCATGAAACTTTGCTCGAATATCATAGATTTGCACAGAATAGATGACTGATACATCTGCACTCCCATCTTTTCCTGCATCAGCCTTCCTCTGATGTACTTTAAGCACAGAAGCCCATGCACAAGTTGTTCTTAAGGAAAGTTGCAGGCTAATCTCAACCCATAAAAGAGTAAAACAAAGACAGTCTATCCAGGGGCCACCAACCCACAGAATTCTTTTTTTGAATGTACACTGTGATGCATATATGTTGCTGGAGAATTCCCCTCATCTATTTACTAACACATACATCATCTGACATATTTATGTATGTCTTAAGTATGAGTCTTGTGTAAGCTACATATATTCAGCAGAGCACCATTATTTGGAGATTTTATACTTGCAAATTTGCCCACTCCTTAAAATTTATTTGTAACTCAAAATAAAAACTCATGGCACTTTCACAGTCCTTTGCAGACATGCAAAGAGCTGGGAAAAATTTGAGTTGCCTGACATGCTCATTCCCAGTTGAGGTTGAACAAGGTGAGACTCTCGCTTTTTGTTTCAGCTCTCATATGATAAACAGTCATTTTTGCATTCTATTCAGTGCCATGTTTTTGTTTTTGTGCTTTTATTTGATGATCTCACTATTTATAATGGCTGCCAAGCATAATGCTGAAGTGCACTAGAATAAATATTTGTAAATTTACTTATGAAGTGCACCAGAATAAGATAATATTTTTGTTTTTTTCCTAAGTGCCAGAAGGTTGCCATGTGCCTGGTAAAAAATATAACTTTGTCGGATAAGCTTCATTCAGGTATGAGTTAAAGTATTGTTGGTTGTGAGCTAAAAGTTAATGAACTAAAAATATGGTCCACCCAGACAAGGAAGAGGAAATTTACCTATCTGTAAATGAAGCCACTCTAGCAACACGTACAGTGTGTGATAAGGATATCAAAAAGATGAAAAAGAGGCTAAATTTATGGATTCATGAGATGAAAACTAATATAAAAATAGTGTGAGGTCAGAGAAATTTACAGTCATGTTCTCAGGGTCAGAAACATGTCAAACTCTTTTCCTGCTCGTCCTAGCTGGCTAGCACATTTCAAAAGACAATGAAGCATGAAAAATGTCAAATTCACCTCTGAGGCAGGTTCTGCTTATCAGGAGGCTGCAGAAGAATTCTTTTAAATGCCTGCTATCTAGGCATTTTTTAATGGCTAGGCATTTTTTAATTGCCCTTGTGGTCTAGTGGTTAAGATTAGGCACTCTCACTGCAGTGGCCAGATTCATTTCCCCATTAGGGAACCCTGTCTTGGTTGTCATACTATGGTGGCTGCATGTTGCTGTGATGCTGAAAGCTATGCCATCAGTTCAAATACCATCAGGGTCACCCATGGTGGATAGGTTTCAGTGGAGCTTCCAAACTCAGACAAACTAGGAAGAAGGACTTGGCCACATACTTCCCCAAAAACTGGTCAGGAAAACCCTGTGAATAGCGCAAGCATTGTCTGATATAGCACGGGAAGGTGAGAGGATGGTGCAAAAAAGAACAGGCAGGATTCTTCTCTGCTGTACACAGAGTTGCTAGGAGTTGGAATCGACTGGATAGCACTAACAGAAATGTGTACAAGAAAGGGATTGTGTGGAAGACCAGGTTTTAAGCACTGATGCGACTGGCTTCTTGTACAAGGCTATTGGGAAATGAATATATATAACATGAGTGGCCTCCAAAGTTCCTGGCTTTTAATCATTTAAAGACTGCAGTTAATCATTTGTAAGAACTATGTACTTAATGAGGTGTCTTTAAGCAGAAACACACATAAAGCAAGGTTATGTATTGATAGATTGACATTGAAATGGTGTGACAAGAAGCTTGAAGGAACCCAACTCTGTTTCCCCTAGGAACAATGGTTCCATATTTTCTAATTCAGTGTTCAAGATGACTACATAGAACAGAAACTACTGAGAACAATAAGAATGGACTAGGTGTTTGTATGAATACATATTGTATAATGTGAATGCACACACACACACACACTATATATATATATATATATATGGGCTTGCTCTCTCTTTCCCCCATGAGAGAACTCATGGGTTGAGGGAGTCTCTCTTGGAGCAGAGCAGTGCCAGGTGGGGGGAGAGGTGATGTGGGTAAAGTGAAACTTTTCTTTGTATCCTTTTCAATCCGTCTTCTGTGCTCCACGGGAGTCCTGTAACCTCTCATCTGGATTCCGCAACTCTCATAAAGGCATTTTCATCCATTAATTGTTTTAAATCAGTGTTTCTGTGAAGGGAGGGATACTGGGACCTCTTATTCTGGCATCTTGCTAATCTGAACTGCACTTTTCTGCCTTCACTTCCTTGGAGGCTAGGGCTCCCTAATGGCTCTCTTTTCTTGAGTCAGAGCCAGATTAGAAGCTAGAATCCTCAGAGACCTGGTATCCTTTACACAACTGGCTCTAAGAGGTTTTCTATTGAAAGCTCCTTCCTGGCAAAGAGCAATGCCCTCATAAAGACAGAGCAGGTTGAGACAAAACAGAGACAGGATTGCATCCTGGTACTCAGTCTGGTGAGTCTTCCCTGTCTCCCAGCTCACGGTGCATCCACAGGTCACAGTGCTGGATGAAGGAAAGAAGAGGGATAGGAGAGGAAGAGAGGAGATGCAGGATAAACCTTAGGGAAAGAGTAAGGCTGAAGCTTAGGAAAAGAATAGGATCACATTTAGGAAGGGTCATATAATACTCATAAAAGCATTTGGATTTCAACCTGAATCCTTTTGCTGTGCATTTTAGAAAAATCAGTCTCCTGATATCTAAAGAATGATGGATAGCATAGCATCTTTGGGATACGTTCATAATGTTTTAAAATAATTTTCAATTTAAAACTAACAAAATATTTAGGGTTTTTATCTTTACTATCTCTATATAATAGATGAAAAGTGCTTGTTGTTTGCTTTTCTTTATTACAGAGAGAGTAAGTCATGAAGCTGGTTTCAACGCAGTTAGTCTGACTGCAGAGCTCATGCTTGTAAGCACTGCAAATTATTGTGCTGTGATGAACCCAAGAGATGATGAGGGTTTGAACTGGCTGCATTAGGATGGAGATACATGTATTGATTTTAAAGATACTAGAGAAGTAGAATCATTTTTTTCTTTTTAACATATGAAGAGGAGAGAAGGATGCCATTTAGATTTCTGATCTAGCCAGTTCACTGAATGGTGATGATGTAAAACAGACAAATACAAAGTTTCATTTTTCTGTATATGTCTTCCAGTTGTTTCTGCTTCGTTACTCATATCACTGTCTCTCTCCTTAACCACCTACCAAGGCCCTATTGTAAAATATAATTAGCTGAGTTTAGAGAGAGAATTCCTCCATTATTTTATTTTTAAACAGAATATAATGTTATTTCTCACTCTAACAAGAACAATAATAAAACAAAAAATCAGAAACGTAGCTTATTTTTCTCCTTTGATGATGAGCCTGCACCTAGTAGCTAAAGTAATTCTCTTATTTGTTGAGAATCTATTGCATTATAGGGATGATAAAAAAAGGGAAAACATTGTTTTTATAGCTTTATGAGACTGTTGCCTACCTTCCTGATCTTCAGAGATGTTATTTAGGAATACAAAAATTTCGTTTAATTAAAGAATCTTCCCTTGGCACTTACATTGATAAATTACAGAAAATATTGCTTCCATAATTAAATCCTACTTTCACTCCTTGTGTTGTTCACGTCACACTTTTTTTTTTTTTTTTTTTAAAGATTTTATTTTTTCCCTTTTTCTCCCCAAAGCCCCCCAGCACATAGTTGTGCATTCTCCGTTGTGGGTTCTTCTAGCTGTGGCATGTGGGACGCTGCCTCAGCGTGGTCTGATGAGCAGTGCCATGTCCACGCCCAGGATTCGAACCAACGAAACACTGGGCCGCCTGCAGCGGAGCGCGTGAACTTAACCACTCGGCCACGGGGCCAGCCCCGACGTCACACTTTTTTAGAGAGTATTCACTATTCCATTATAAGGGCAGAACATTACAAAAGAAAGCTTCATTCTTATCTTTTTTTTCACTTGAAATGTTTGGCAAGAAGTTTATAGATTTTTCTTTTTAGTAATTTTATTGAGATCATAATGGTTTATAACATTGTGTAATTCTAGTGTACATTATTTATCAACTTCTGAATGCACTTCATCATGTTCACCCCTAGTAGTCTAATTTTTATCCATCACCATACACATGTGCCCCTTTATCTCTTTTGCCTACCCCCCAACCCACTTCCCCTCTGGTAACCACTGATCTGTTCTCTTCATCCATGTATTTGCTATCTTCCACATATGAGTGAAATCATGCATTATTTGTCTTTCTCTGTCTGGCTTATTTTGCTTAACTTCATACCCTCAAGGTCCGTCCATTTTGATGCAAATGGGATGATTTTGGATTTTTTTATGGCTGAGTAGTATTACATTGTATATATATACCTCATCTTCTTTATCTACTCATCCATAGAAGGCCACTTGAGTTGCTTACACATCTTGGCTGTTGTGAATAATAGTAAAAAAAAAAAAAGGCTTTATTCTTATGGACACTTCACAGAGTGTCTTTACAAGTAACATCTCCTGTTCTTAGCTTCCCTTCTTTCCAAAGGTTTACCATTTCCTCCCGGAAATTCCTTGTGTCTCAACCATATTGTACTGCTCCTTCCCTTACGTATTCATCACGGACACTCTTCTTGCTTTGCTTCTCCAAACCAATGTCTACAAAATACCCTGACTGTCGTACTGAAAATGTGGTAATAAGTAGTATTGCTCCTCTGGAGTCCTCCATAATATGAAAAGACCAAAAGACACTTTTTACTATGAAATGATTACATGTAATGAATGATTGAGTGATTTGAAATTGCTCCGTTAACAAATGCTGTAAGTAAGGTACACGAAAATATATATGTACAGTTTAGGTAACTTTGAAAATGATATTTTCCATTTGTTTAGAATATGCTCCCTATCTAATCTTTCCTTCAACATATTTTCCATGTATCTTAACTCTGAAAGTTATGGTTGCCTCAGGTTTGTAATGAAGATACTCATCTCTTATTCAGATGGATTTAAGTTTAAAAGAGATTATGTGTTTATGTGAATGTGTGTGGAAGAGGGGAAGCTGTGTATATATGGCATGAGCGAGGCATGAATTATCTTTTCCATATTTCCATTCTCTTTCCATTTTAATTTACTTCTTTCCTCTCCACTTTCTTTCTATGGCTCTATAACTATAAGCATTTCAAGCATTTGGAAAGTCTTCTAAACTGTTTGAGGTTCAGATCTATATGTAAAATAGAGTTAAATATGTTCTCCTGTATGTGTTCATAAAGATTAAAGATGATATTTGCAAGGTTTTGACAGCATTGAAGGTAATAGGCAGTACCTCAATAAATGAGAGTTGATGCTGCTATTTTAACTACAATCTACTTCTTTAATTTGTAATATTAATGAATAAATATTAATAAATGGACCAATTTTAACCCTTTAGAATTATTTTTTAATATTTTAGATTGTATTTTAATAACCTGTGTGTTCAATAACAACTCAATACCCATCTTGTATGTTAACACCGATGTGCTAGCATCTAACCAAATGAAACCAATATAAATCACTATTTACAGGGACTGGCATAGCCCCATGTATGTTAAAATTGAAAGTAAGTTATTGATAATGATGAGAGAAGGTACTTAATAAAGTAGGTATTAAGGCAAAATTTAGCATACTGCCAGTTATGAGATCATTGCATGAGATCAATTATGAGAAATTAACAGAGAAGAAAAGTGCTAAAAAAAAGATTAATATATTATACAGAAATTTTTTATTGCAATCCACTGCTTAATCCCCCAGAGCCTTCTCATTGAGAATTCACTTCCTTACATTATTCCTTATGTAGTAGATTTCTAATTGTGTGAATTGAGGAAAATAATGTACACAGTTATATGACATTCTTATTTCTCTAGGTTTCCAACACTGCAGTGTTATATCTGCTGTCCTGCAGACTGCCGAACACATATTTATAAGGAACATGGACTTATGAATTAGCAAGCAGGATGTCTTTTCCCAATGACACCCAGTTTCACCCCTCCTCCTTCTTGTTGCTGGGGATCCCAGGACTGGAAACATTCCACATCTGGATTGGCTTTCCCTTTTGTGCTGTGTACCTGATTGCACTCATTGGGAACTTCACTATTTTGTTTGTGATCCAGGCTGAGAGCAGCCTACACCAGCCTATGTTCTATTTTCTGGCCATGTTGGCTACCATTGACTTGGGTCTCTCCACATCTACCATTCCTAAGATGCTTGGGATCTTCTGGTTTAGCCTCAGGGAAATCGTCTTTGATGGCTGTATTACCCAGATGTTTTTCATCCACAACTTCACTGGTATGGAGTCAGCAGTTCTCTTGTCAATGGCTTATGACCGTTATGTGGCCATCTGCAACCCACTCCGATATAGCACCATCCTCACTAACAAGGTTGTTTGTGTGATTGGTCTTGGTGTGTTAGTGAGGTCATTTATTTCTGTTATCCCTTTCGTATTTCTCATTTTGCGATTGCCCTTCTGTGGGAATCACGTCATTCCCCATACCTACTGCGAGCACATGGGTGTTGCTCGCCTATCTTGTGCCAGCATCAAGATCAATATCATCTATGGTTTGGGTGCTATTTCAATCCTAGTGTTTGACATCATAGCCATTGCCCTTTCTTATGTTCAGATACTCCGTGCTGTTTTCCGTCTTCCCTCTCGTGAAGCCCGACTCAAGTCTCTCAGCACGTGTGGTTCTCATGTTTGTGTAATCCTTGCATTCTATACGCCAGCCCTCTTCTCCTTCATGACGCATCGCTTTGGCCGAAATGTCTCCCGTTATATTCACATACTTCTGGCCAATCTTTATGTCATAGTGCCACCAATGCTCAATCCTGTCATATATGGAGTCAGAACCAAGCAGATCTATGACCCTGTGAAGAAAATATTATTAAAAAAATAAGGAATTGAAAGGAATAGCACCGAGTGAGATGACACTTTGAGCATAAAATCATCTTGTTATAATAAATTAAGTAAATTCAAATGTGCTTGACAGAAAGGTTTATTTTGGCTCCCTTCTGTAAGTATTTTAATGAGTTCAGAGAGTGAAAGCCTTAGCTTTGTTATTTAATTCCTCTGGTAAATGATGGCCTGTCAGATTTTTTAAATCGCTAATATCAGTAGATTTAAAGTACAATTTACAAAGTCTGCCTTACTTTTTGGGCTCTAGAGGCCCTTTATCATGCATGTGGATGTTTTTGGTGATTGTCACTCTATTTTCATCTCCAAGTCTTCTTGTTTCTATTTTTCTTTATAATTTTGCATCCTTTCTTGTCTCTCCTCCCGTTTCCTAACTCTATCTTTTTTGTCTACCTTCAGAAATCTGTTGTTTTCCTTCCATCATAAGGAGTGTATTATGGTATTCATGATTTCATCATAAATACAGTAAATATCCAAAATTGCATCATAAATTAATTACTGATTAGTACATGGAAAGGAAGAGAGAAAAATGAATGGTATTACAAAAAGCTTCATTGTAAATTTTTGTCTAGAGTTTGTCACAAATATATTTAGGTTTTCATACACCAAATTATGATATACACATAAAGAAAGAACCACTGATAGCCTAGAGAGATTGCTCATTTTCACCTCCTTATTTCTATTTCTTTTCTCATGTGTTTTTAGATTCATTTTGTAGTTATTGTTTCCTTTGTCCTCTCTTTGTTCATAAGATTTTAATAGTTAAATAGAATTTGGGTTCAGTCTTAGTCCTGTAGTTAGTATATAAGTTTCAGTGAGCCTCAATTTCTTTATTTTACAAACATGGTCAAAGTTTAATATCAAAGATTAAGCATGAAGACTTACTGATAAAAGCTTCTAAAGTAGACAGTACAGTGCCCTATATGTTTTTTATAGTAAATACAAAATAGTTCTTAGCCATTAGTATTATCATCATCATTATTATTTGTGTTACTTTGTTTTGCTTTTTATTCTCTTGACAACAGTGCTTCTATCAAAGATACGTGTGGGCTTTTATTTTAATATCATTCTCACATAAAATACTCTGAAGCTGAAGCGACACAACTAACATATAATGATTATGAAATAGTATATATGTATAAATATTAAAATAAATTGTTGAGATTTTATAAAAACTTTGCGATAGCCTTTAAATTCTTGTTCAAGGGAAATTGAAAAAAATGCTCATTTTCCCTAAGTCCACCTCAAATTACATTTATATTTTCATACATACGTTTCATATTACCTCTTAGGCTTTAAAAAAAGGATTTTTTAATTTGGAAATAATTATTTACATAATTGATTTTTATCTTCCTGCATCTGTAAGTTATCTCTACAATCTTTTGTCATCTTAGTTCATATTCTCCGAATCCTAATCATATATTCCTCTCCCCAACTTTCAGTAGCCTAATTTCTTGCATCAACTATGTGATAACTCTGTCTCTGAAGTCTCTTTAGCACCAGCCACTTGCAGTCAGGCAGTGGAGTTAATTTTATTTCATAGGTATCTCTTAGGTATTTTTCTTTCTGCTTCCAATCTTACTGCCTATATACTAGTGACCAGCATAGAATATTTGGACTTTTGCTACAGTCTCCATGCCAAACATCTCTCCAAGCTTCAGTTTTCCTATCACACTTTACATCCTTCCTGGTCTTCACTTTGTATAGGTATGCCTAATCATTGATAAACTCCTCTATAATCCAAACATACCTAATTTGCAAGAGTCAGTGCATTTTGCTCCCTTCCTCATTCACTAAATACTAATGCCATACCAATTATCTGGCATTTTCATTTTAATTTTTAAAATCTACTATTAAAATAAAAGTCTTATTTCAGAAAAAGAAAAACATTGGCTCACATGGGACTGAATTTCTATGTCAGTAAATTCTAGGACAATTCCCATCACACTCTTGAAAGTAGAGATATATTCACTTTCTTTGTTTACTGTGCACTTATGCTTAGTTCTCTTACTTACAACTTAATGTTATAATAACTTGCAGTGACTGTTTATCATCTTGTCTCCCTCCAGACCATAAACAACTTGATATTACTTTATTTATTCATTTAGTGGCTCATAATGTGACTCACACAGCTATTCAATAAATGTCTGCAGAATGAATCAAAAAAAGAGTGAAAGAACTTATATGCTTATTATTAGTCATCGAACAATGCAAGAAGGTTGACATTAAACGTATGTATTGATAAGTGATCATTGCCAACAGAAAAAAAATGTATAGAAACAGGCTGAAAAAAAGGATATTATACTGCATTGAGAAGATATAAGTAAATGATTTAATTCTAAAAATAGTGAGTGAGTGAGTGAGTGGAGCACAAGCACATCTTTCCAACCCAACTAATTTATTCATGCAAAATGCAATGTAAATTTGCAGATTATTTCTGGAAAATGATTTTAACACTATGTAATAATTGTCAAACATGTTTGCAGTTATTATTCTGGTTAGGATGTCTCAGACTGCAAATAAAAGAAAATCCAGGTATAAATTTGCTTTAACTATAATGAAATATATTATTTCACATAATAAGCCCAGTAGAAGGGTAAAATCCAAAGCTGATTGTTTCAGTGGCCCACAGGGTAACAAAGGTTTCAGTTTCTCTCTAGCCTTTTAGGAGCTAAAAGTACTCCTCTCAAACAGGGACATTGAAATTTTCCTTTTATGACTGGGTGTCTAGAATTAGGTCTTATGACTATTTCTAAACACACTATTGATAAAGTAATTGTATATACCGTCAAAGGTTTACACTAATCATCTCAAGTAGGATAAATATTTAGTAGTCAACACAATACCCAATGCATCAAGTGATTTAATTTCTAGAGAAATTTCTAGAGATGTCTTCTTTGTTAATTATAATTTATTCATTAAATATATAATTTCAAAGAACATACTCAGTGACAGGTATTTTGTTGGATGAAAGATACAAATGTCATGAGATAAATATGGTCCCTCATGAACAAAAACTTACAGTATAATGTTACAAAGATTTACATGTAATTACATTTACTTACTTATTTGTATCATATGCATAGCACTATTTGCAGTTGTAAAATATTGGAGAAATGTGTAATAAGGAGTGATGATTAAATGAGTATGTATTATATATAGTAATAAAACTTGACAGATAAATTTCACTATTTTGAGTTGAATGAGAAACAGAAAAACACAATCACTTTTAAAGACATTTCTGTATATAAGTATATAAGGAAAACATTTTGGTTAGTGATTTTTTCAAGTATATATGTAAAAATATACTAATTTTTTATTTTTTGAATTGACTGAAATGACAGGCATTATATAACAAAAATTATGTAAATGTAATGAAATATAAGAATGAAATTTATTGCCTAGAGGTAAAAGTGGTATAATATCATGAAACATTCTAAGTCTTCTCTTCTCATGAATTTTATTATGTGTATAAAATTCGATCAACATTCTTTGAAACAGTTTCTATTGGTCTTCTTCCTGCATTATTCTCAAGAGCCACATTTCTGTTTTCTTCCTAGCAATTTTTGTTTTCAGAAAAGGGAAAATGTATAAAATATTTTTACCCATGCACTTTATAATTGTATCAATCTCAACATGACGTTACAATGAGCTACTAATCCAAAGGGACCTCACCTGATTGCCCTGCCAGTTCTCATTTGTTGGTCATTTCTGGAATCTCTTCTTAGAAATTAGATCCCAACAAAATACTGGAGCTCTCAATCTTGAAATCATGACACACTTTTCTGCTTCCTTTCCATCCTCTCGGTTCCCTGTCTCTCTACTCCATTCTCTCCCATCTTTTAATTCCGCCCACTCTATATCTCCTCTTTCCCACATTCTTTTTTCACTCATCGCAACATTTTTTTCTGAAGCACACACATGTACACATACACCCCTAAATATGTGCTTGCCCCAACACAAATATCATTCCTCATCTGCAGGTAAGAGTGTACACAAGCACACACACACTCGTGTATATACGTATATGTACATACAAACGTACATTTATACACACACATAATGTTGGGAGAATTTAAAAAATGGAAAATATATTTCTGTCATGTAAATTCTTCCACAAGTTACCAGTGGTTTAACAATCAGATTCAAAATTCCTTAATCTTGAGAAACTTTATCTACTGGTTCTCAAGTGCCTTTATAATGTGGCTTTAGCACACTATTTCGCTATTTTCACTTCCTAAGTTGATAGGCAGAACCTCATCCCCAAGTGCTTTCTTCCAGAAGAGAAACTAACTACAGACACTTTTCTCTTGTGCAATTAGAGCCATGGCCATTTAATCAATATATATAAACTAACACCTCATAAAAATACTTCCTCATTGAGGAATGTAAAATTGAGTTGAATACGATAATATTAAATGTAATTAGACTTTATCCTCCACAATACTCCACTTTTTTCTTTGAAATGACTTACTTTGTTCATGTCTATAACTTAGTCATTTGTTCAAAGCATATTTAATAAGAAACATTACTCAGTATCTTGTGCCAGGCACTGTGGTGCACACAAGGATGTACATGATAAAAACAGGATTTTGCTCCCTAGTAGATGAGGCATATCAGTGTTACAGTTATGACGTTCCAAATGAAGATAATGAGTGCTGGGAGTGCATATGGGAAGGCGGGAAGGGAGAGAAGGGGGAGAGGTGATCAGGAAAGAGGGCACAGTCAAGCTGTATGGAAGAATAAGTTGATTTCTCTAGGCATAGAATAATCGAGTACATTCTACGAAAATAAAAAGAAAATATTTTAAGCATTGTATATTTGATTTGGCTTATTTCAGTGCACTTACCTGTGCAGTCTAATAGGACTCTCTACAATGTGCCACACGTGCAACAGTAGCTTTCTCCTCTTTTGGTGAACATAATCACTTATTTCTTTTGTATATTTAGCTAGAAGTAATTAGGGCTCCACAGGGAACATTTAGAATTAATAAATGCTTCCAGGTTCCACGGTAGTTAGTAGATGCTCCATATCTTTATGAATACTTAGAATTAGCAGTCTCAATTTCAGCCATACTGGATGGGTTGTAGGGTATCACACTGTGGTTTGAATTAATATTTTCCTGATGAGTAACAGTGATGAAAAATTTTTCGTATGTTAATTGGATATTCTCTTCCTTTAAAGAGCCAGATTGATGGTTCAAAACCTTGGGAACTTCCCAGACCCCTGTACATGGACGGCAAAGAGAGACCAAAGAGAGAAGGAAACCATTCCAGGTTGGTAGATGGTAGGCTTAATAAGCAAGGAAACTTACATACAGGCTTGTCTTAAAAGTTTCTGTAGTGGTTCTAACTGAGTGCAGTCACATATTCGGTCTAGCTGGTTTCAAGAATACCTTACTCACTCAAGGTTGTGTGCTTGAGAACTGTGGGAACAGTGAGTAGAATGCATGTTCCAAAGATAAGGATGTGGGTGAGGAGCCTCTGATTTCCTGGGTCCAGCTCACAGGTCAACTGGTAGTCATATCCTCTTGATGGCTTCCTCCAACACAGATTAAGATTATTGTTCTTATTTTTATCTTGAGTTGTTGGCCGTCTCTTTACCGATTTACAGTAATTTCAATACACTATTTTAATGTGTTCTTAATATAAGGGTTTTAACTGATATATGTAATGGGAATATCATCTCCCAGTCAGTGATTTGCCTACTAGGTCACTATTTTTGGTAAACAAGTTCTTGCACTTTAGTATGATTAAGTAATAAGACTTAATTTTATTTTTTATCCATTACATTGAAAAATACATTTTGATTTGTTACCCTGCAATATTACGATAATACATCTTTCCTTTCTTTGGCCTCAATATATTTCACATCTCTATATATACTTCGGGTTATTTTATTTTTATGTTAAACCAATTTTTATTAACTTACATTTAAAGCCACTAAGACGAGCACTGCATGGAGAACAAATGAGAGTATTTGCCTTAATTGATAGCCGTGATCTATTAATAAACTATTGATGAGTGTTAAGACACAGATGTGGGAAGGAGATATACACATATTGGTAGTTATTGCCCTGAATCTGCATTGTTATAACATCTACTAAAATCAGCACACAAAATTCCCCCGATAAGACATTCTGTTCGCTTCATACAAACACGTTTGGGTAGCATCACTTTTATATCTCTTACTTCCTGTTGACAACATATATGTGTGTGGGAGTGGAATAGAGGTGAGCGTCTGCATCTATGGAAGTCGCTCTATCCCGGGTGCAGATAATGAAATCATTCTCAAGAGACTCTGAGGTGTTATCCTGGCTCATACGGGGCATTTGAATGGCTTTGTTTTCAGACAGGCCTCCAGGGAGCCTAAGTATGGGTGATAAAACTTTATTCTTTACATTAGATTCACTATAGCTCTCTTGTCCTAGTTCTGCTGGAGATGAGTTTCCTATTAAATGTGTGATGGAGATGGGTAGTGATCAGAAACTCTTCTCTAAGAGTGAAGGATCAGGCCACAGTTGCATTTATTAAGCTAATATATTCTCACTCCTAGACAAAGATTTCCTGACTAAAAGGGGTGTTTACTGAATCATGCTGAGAGAACTTTAGTTTAACTTAACTAACTCTAGATGAAACTTATAATTGTGGTATAAATGATGATCGCACTTTCAGGGATGATGGTGTATTAGAGCCTGGTCTTCTATAATAACAATTAAAAATTGAACTCATCAGAGGCCCAGGCGAAGTGCAGGTTTGTAAAGCTGATTACAGAGAGCGAAGCAGAGAAATAAGTCTGGAGATGACACTGCATTCAGTCTTGAAGGATTTACTGACCGGAGAATCTCTCTATTTTAATGTCATTAATAAAATACTTCTTAAACTTGGTCTTTTCTCTCTCACTTTTCTCAGGAGTCAATTAGAGCTGAGACTGACCTTCCTTCCTCTTTTCTTTACACTTCCTTCTCTCTTTCCTTCCTCTCCTTTTTTCTGTTCTCCTTCATTCTTTCCTTTACTCTTCTGTCTCTCATTTTTTCTTAGCTCTTTCTTTCTTCTTCTTTTTTCTCTGTGAAAGAAAGAAAAAAGAAGGGGAAAAGAAAGAGAGAAAGACATATGAGAAAGATATATAAGGAAGAAAGAAAGCGAGAGAAAGCCACAGAGAAGGAAGAAAAGAAAGAGAGAAAGAAAGATCACAACAGTGTATCTGTAGGGGTATATAAGTAAACATGGACAGAAGAATTAATGAGGCATAGCTCTTCATTTTGGATGTCATTTTCTGAACATGTGACATTGTAAAACATGATTCTGAGCAAACCTGTTTAAGAAATACTGCTGGATTTTCCATCGTTCTACATGCCTAGGTTCACCCATGTTGCATTTATTGTCATGTTCTGTGTGCAGGTATCTATAACAGTGGTCCCGTGATTTGTGTTATGTATTTAAGTAAAGTGTATTTTCTCTTCAAAGACTGAGATCTCAAAAGAAACCCTCCCTGATAGTTTTTAGTTCATTCAATCTTTTGTATGGCCTTTTGGCAAATGAGTATAGGATCTTATTGTCTTAAACATCAGCGGGAGATCTTTCATAAGGTTAATATTCCTTCCACTTGAAGAGTGCTCAGTCAGTGGCTACATCTGCTTTTGAACTGAAGTTTTAGCATTAGCTTTTCTAATAAGAATAATACAAATAAAAATCAAGCCTTCCAGAGGAGTTTCGAGAATGTGTTTATAACTCTCATTTTTCCTTCTAGCGGCGGTCAACTACTTCTCTTCTTGTCAGTGGCAAGATGTTCCACACCAACACTTCCACTTTCCACCCAGACACCTTTTTTTGTACAGGCATTCCAGGACTTGAGCGTTCCAGGGCTGGATCTCCCTGCCTTTTCGCTCCATTTACTTAATGGCTCTGCTGGGCAATTCTACCATTTTGTTGATCATCTGATCTGACTGGACTCTGTGGGACCCTGTGTTCTCCTTTCTAGCCATCTTATCAGCCATAGATCTGGCCCTGTCCACATCCTCAGTGCCCCGAATACTGGGTATCTTCTGGTTTGATGCACGTGAAATTAGTTTTAGGGCCTGTGAGGCCCAGATGGTTCTCATACACACCTTCACAGGAATGGAGTCTGCTGTTCTGCTGGCAATGGCCTTTGACCGCTATGTGGCTATCTGTGCACCTCTCCACTACACAACAATCCTGACACCCAGAGTGCTATCAGCCATTGGTATGGGCATTATATGAGTCCAGTCCTGTTCATGTTGCCCATTGTGTACCTACCCATTGTCTGCCTTTCTGTGGGGCTCGAATTATTGCCTACTCCTACTGTGAGCACATGGGCATGGCCCAGTTGGCCTGTGCCAGCATTAGAATTAATGACATTTATGGGCTTTTTGTAGCTTCTTTTCTTATTTTGGAGGTGGCAGTGGTTGTAACCTCTTATGCCTTACATCATTGGTGCGGTTTTCTGCCTCCTATCTTGGGATGCTCATCACAAGGCTCAGAGCAGATGTGAGTCCCATGGTGGAGTTTTGTGTGTTTCCTATACACCCTCCTTATTCTCTTTTCTCACTCACCAATTTGGCAAAAAACTTCTGGTTATGTCCATATTCTTGTTACCAATCTCTATGTGGGCATCCAACCTGCCCTCAACCCTATTATTTATGGTGCCAGGACAAAGCAGATTTGTGAGCGTGTAATCTGTGCTTTCACCTCAAAGTAGGTTCTCTTGTTTCCTTAGACCTTGAGAGTGTGGATATAACTGAAAGAAATTAACTTTGACTCTACTCTAGGTTGTCTTTTTAAATGTCCCTCACATCTAAAGATCCATAAAAAACAAACTTTGAAGAATGCTTTCTGGTCTTACACCAATGTTTCCTCTCCACATTGGTGTTGTTTATTCTTCTGAATGTAGGGTTCCAGTACAGTAGGAGAAAATCTCCCACTGAAAGTCCTTTCATTTTTAACTATGGAGATTTATTGAACCTCCTTGTCTCTATATTTCAAAATAAGAAATTATTATTATTTGTTTTATAAGTGAAGCTTGAAGGTATAGATTTCTAACGGTGGAATTTTGAATCGTGTGTAATCATTTTGTTTTCCATGGGTATATGTGTTTGTGTGTGCGTATGTTAAATGTATTTATGTAAACTTCTGTCTATATGAGTCACTTCATCTCCAAAGGACTGTTTATGGAATGCAATATACATTCATCCTTTGGGTCTAGATGTTTTGCAAAAGTAAGTGAATCTCAGACAAGTTCAGATAGAAAACAAATTTTCAAACTCAGTTACTTTCAGAGGAATTTGCTGGATTTTCTTGCAGGCATTTTGCATTATCTTATAACGACATCTCTCCACCATAATTCCTGGTGATGTAAGGCATTTTTTGATAATTCTTCCTGAATTGGCTGTTAGTAGAAACTAATGTCCACATAAAAATAATGAAATAGCACATGAGAGCAAGTACTAAGGAGGCTAGGAACTCATTTTCGGATGGCAAATCACCATCCAATGGCAAAGAAATGACCATGCAATTTTAAATGACTAAATGGACCATAACACATCTCTTCAGGGATTGGAAGTATGGAAGATAGATTGTTTTTCATCAAGCAGCATGGACTAGAAACTTCAGTAAAAACTCTCTGTATGGAACTAATGGAGGGTGATGCAAGGGATACCTAAATGCGGTTATTGGAAGAATTTATTTCCTGTGAACACTTTCAGCACATTAAATTCTCTTTTTTCTCTTAGAAATAGGGAGATGCAAATACTAAACTTTCGATGGCCTCTTTGTCAAGTGTTTATCAATCAGCATTCTTCCTGATATTTTTCTTCATTTGGATGCTGCATTTTAAGTAGAACACAAATTTAATAATATTAAAGAATAAAACCCATATAATAGAGAACATTTTTACATTAATAAGTTATTTATTTAATTTTACTAAATCGATTTTAAACCTCCATCTGATACGTGGCCCTCATATGCAATGCCACACAGGTTCACCACACTTTTCCTCAAAGAAACTAAATTCGTGGTGTGTTGCATTTAGAGGAAAAGTTCAGACAAATTTCCAGTTCAACTGATAGGATTCATATGTGTTAATCTGGAAGTAATGATGTTCTCTTTTAAAACTTTAAGAGCAGGTGTATTTTCATGTTCTAGCAGTGTCGTTTATAGTCATAATGTTCACTGTCTCCAATCATCAACTTCCTTTTATGCTTCCACACCCTACAACTAAAAGACAGTAGCGTTCAGTGGCAAAATCACTGGAAATATCTTTTTAAATCCAGTATTTTCTCAGCTATTCAGCTTCCATAAGGAGTACAAGAGGAAATTTACAATTTTTATAATAAAAATGGAGACAGAGTTCTGAAGGGTAGGTATTATTTCTAAGCAAAATTTTATTTTTCATGAGTAAAAAAGAAAAGCAAGATTCACATATTCAAATGATTTTCTTCAATAAAATGTTCATTTCAACACAATTAAAATTGATTATTTATATGGTACAAAATAGGAGTTCAAAATAATATTCTATACAGTACACACACAAATTAAATAGGGAAATTTGATTAAGCATCAAATCAATGCAAAATAATATTGGTTAAAGTTTTAGAAAAACAAAGGCCACATATCATAATATGCAATTCTCCTTTGTCAGTCTGTGAAGATATAGAATAATTTCTTTGTCCAAATATTTCTAAAAGATTCAAATATCTTCCTATAGTTAATGCTTTGTTCCTAATATCTTTCAAGTTTTGAAAAGTTAAAACCTGATTGAGGCCAACTCAAAACCACTTCCCTGCATTATATGTAAGACATAAATAGCTTGCTTATGGAGACAAAAAAATATGGATTTAGACACCCAAGTCTGTAAATATTGAGCAGCATGGCCTGAGGCAAGTTTTTAATTTTGTCTTCATTTTTGTCCTTTGAAAAGGAGAGGTTTTGTTAACTTACCTTATATGTTTCAGTGTTAAGTGAGATATGTTGATAAACTTAGCCGAGCCCCTCTAACATTGTATGTTTAGTATTGTTAAATGTACATTCCATATGTATTCCTTTTGTTCCCTATGAATTTATTCCAAATGTTAAGAAACATAAACACTTGCATTTACAGCCTCAGTTTTTCAGGAGATGATATTGCACGCTGGGTTTTCTGAGCAGAAATGTATGGTATTGTGTGTAGCATGATAATGAATAATTATTTCAATGAAGTCTAACACTTTGCACATACATACCAGCTGCCAACGTGCAGCATACTGATCAATATTTTAGACAATGTCATATTTCTGTCGATGCTGCAATCATTATCAGTACCTGGGAAGATTTTAGAGACGATATGAAGGAAAAGTAGAGCTAAATACTGGTCACATTTGCCAAGTTGCCAGGTTTGAATTGATTTTGTACAATCTAAAAACAAAATTCAATTTTTGTAAACATTGTCATTGTAAGATCACTGTATTGTAAAATTTGAAAATCTGACAATGTTTCTAGAAGTAATTCATGACATATCAAATTGAAAGTCACACCTTCAAAACGATGGGAACTTAGAGATGAGAGAGATCACTTTGCATTGGCTGGATGAGGGAAGACTTCGTGGAAGATATTGTCATTAAGCCTTGGAGAAGAATTGATAGAATGCCAATATGCAGAGACTAGGTTAGTGCACTAGGAAAATGAACAACACACGCAGAGTATTTGGGGGAGAATGAGAGGGATGCTTTTGCTGGCTTCCTTCTGAAGCTCTAAGTTAAGCACTTAGCCAGATGAGGCATACTCAGTCCCTGCAGGTATCTGGAAGAGATGCTTTGTTCAGATCACCCTGTGTTACCTGCTGATTTCTCCCTCATTGCTAAACCTTACCTAAAGGTCAGCCTGGTCAACTGTGACCATTATTGCCTTTCTTCTGGACCCACTGTCTTGTCACACAAATACAATTTATTGTCTCTATCGGTTGCTTGGTTATATACACAGACATACACACGTTAAATCTGAAAGAAACAGGCATTGTTATAGTTTCTGATCTGTATGATTTTTTGATTATTGCCATTTAGACATGCTTTCTATATTTTTGGCACTGTTCTAAGCACTTTATTTATATTCTTACCTTTTTACCCTTCTTAACAGGATGAGTACTAGAAGGTATTCACCAGACTTTTCCAAAGTTACTCTATTGAATTAACCATCCCATAAAACAGTGGTTTTGAACACAAAGCACTTGTTTTTCTTTCCAGTGACCTACTGGGGCCAGTTCAGCATCAGAAAGTAGGTCCAGTTGATTTTTTGTTAGGTTCTGATCTCCATGAGTCTCATTCCAGGGTCCCAGCTAAAGCAGTAGTAGCTTCGCCGGGGCATATTCTTTACATGAAAACACATAGGAAGGAAAAGATTAACCCAAATCTGCAATCACAGGTATGTAAGGGCTCTATTTTCATGTCTGCTAAGACTGCATGTGCCAAGACAAGTCACATAGCTAAATGTTAAAACAATGTGTCAGATGTGTATTCTGCCTACAGTGAGAGGAGGTAGGAATATATTCAGAGAATAATCCAAATTATGATTAAATTTTTTCTCCTAACCAATCTAACTGTGACAAATGGTAGAGAAGCTGCCTTTTCTTACTTTTGCCTTTTAAAGGCATTTTTGCCTATGAAAACAAACATGTCAAGGCTTCTCACTTTCCTTAGACATAGACTCTGAGCCAGTCAGTTTACCAATTGCCCGTTTTTTTGCATCTTATAAGTCAGGAGAGATGGGTTACACTGCTTCAATTATCACTATAAAGCCACAATTTTAGTGTTAATTGCTAACACGAAATTCTTAGCTTTAGCCACTTTTAAGTAATAAAGTTTCCAGGTTTTTGGTGAGGAAGACTGGCCCTGAGCTAACACCTTGCCAATCTTCCTCGTTTTGCTTGAGGAAGATTGTCCTTGAGCTAACATCTGTGCCAAACTTCCTCTCTTTTATATGTGGGATGCTGCCACAGCATGGCTTGATGAGTGGAGTATAGGTTTGCCCTGGGATGCAAATACCTAAGCCCCAGGCCAATCGAAGTGAAGCAGACAAAATTAACCACTACATCACTGGATGGCCCCTAAAGTTTCCAGTTTTTAAAGAAATTAATTCTTGTCAGCATACCTAACATGAGGACAGAGGTAAATTCTCTCACTAGCAAAGTGGACATGCAGCAACACATCCTGGGAAGGTTGAGGGAGTGATCAGAAAGAAATTAGGTTAAACTGCTCTGCAGAAGGAAACCCAACTGCCTGGGGGAGAAAGTAGAGCCTCAAGCCATGATGTACTAGTTATAGAAGGGTTTTGATGGCTTGTGGAGAGCATGGCATTTCTTATTCTTAGATGCTCCTCTTTCAGGCCTTTTGTGCTGATACTGGATTCTGTGATCTTCTCTGTTTGCCCACGTGCTTCTTTCTCTTTATATCAAATTTTCTCAGTATGCCTTCCCATCATACTTTACGTGTGTGTCCTTTTACTTTTTTTCCACATTTTTATCTCTTTCTGTCTGTATCTCTGTCTCTTTATAAACATGGGGTGACTTCTATCTTAATTTAAAGTTGCTATGGTCTTTTCTCCCTTTTGTTCACCAGAGCCCAAGCCTAGCTGACTCGCTGATAGATTATCTTTTCAGTAAGTAATTGTCTGCTTGCTACCCCAACAATACAAAAACCCTACAGCTAACACCATACTTAATGGTGAGAAAGTAGAAGGTTTCCTGCCAAGACCAAGAACATAGAAGGCAATGATGCCCCTTCTCATAACTCCTTCACAGCATCATACTGGAAGTCTTTGCTAATTCAATAAGGCAAAAAAGAAAATAAAAGTATGCAGATTGAGAAGGAAGCTATAAAACTCTCTTTGTTTGCAAATCACATGATCATCTATGTAGAAAATCAAAAAGAATCAACACAAAAACTCCTTTAACTAATAAGTGATTACAGCAACATTGCAGAATACAAAATCAATTCCCAAGTCAATTGTTTACCTATATATCAATAATGAACAAGTGGAATTTAAAATTAAAACACAATGCCATTTACGTTAACACTCCCCAAAATGAAATACTAGGGCATCAATCAAACAAAATATGTACAAGATCTATGTGAAAAACTAGAAAACTCTGATGAGTAAAATCAAAGAACTAAATAAATGATGAGATATCCCACATTTATAAATAGAATAACTCAATATTGGCAAGATGTCAATTCTTACCAAATTGATCTATAGAGTCAATGAAATTCCAATCAAAATCCCAGCAAATTATTTAATGGGTATCAACAGACTGATTCTAAAGCTTACATGGAGAGGAAAAAGACCCAGAATAGCCAACATAACGTTGAAAGAGAGGAACAAAGTTGAAGGACTGACACTATCACACTTTAAGACTTAAAGCTACAGTAACGACAGTGTTGTATTGGTGAAAGAATAGACAAATAGATCAATGGACCAGAATGGACAGTCCAGAAACAGATCCCTATGAATACAGTCAACTGATCTTTGACAAAAAAGCAAACACAATACAGTGGAGCAAACATTGTCTTTTCAACAATTGGTGCTGGAGCCTGGACACTCACATGCAAAAAAAAAAATGAACATAGACACAGTACTTACACACGTCATAAAATTTAACTCAAAATGGATCATAGACCTAAATCTAAAATATAAAACTTCAAAACTCCTAGAAGATAACATAGGAGAAAGAGTGGGTGACCTGGAATATGATGATGCCTTTTTAGATAAAACACCAAAGATGTGTTTAGTTAATACCAGTTTAATTAATAAACTGGACTTCATTAAAATAGAAAGGTCTTATCTGCAAAAGAAAATGCCAAGAGAATGAAAAGTCAAGCTACAGATTGAGAGAAAATATTTGCAAATGATACATTTGATAAAGAGCTCCAATATATACAAAGAACATTTAAAACTCAACAATAAGAAAACAACTCTATTAAAAATGGGCCAGTGACTTTAACAGACACCTCATCAAAGAAGTTATACAGGGGTCGGCTCAGTGGCCAGCGATTAAGTGCATCCTTCTGCTTCGGCGGCCCAGGGTTCGCTGGTTCAGATCCCGGATGCAGACATGGCACTGCTTGGCACCACTTGGCACACCATGCTGTGGTAGGCATCCCACATATAAAGTAGAGGAAGATAGGCATGGATGTTAGCTCAGGGCCTGTCTTCCTTAGCAAAAAGAGGAGGATTGGCAGCAGTTAGCTCAGAGCCAATCTTCCCCAAAAAACAAAACAAAAAAGAAGTTATACAGATGATAAGTTAGTATATGTAAAGATGCTCTACATCGTATGTCATCAGAGAAATGAAAATTAAAACAATAATGATATACCACTGCATGCCTATTAAAATGGCCAAAATCTAGAACACTGACAACACCAAATCCTCCTGAGGACGTAGGGAAGCAAGAAATTTCATTTATTCCTAGTTGGAATGCAAAATGGTTCAGCCACTTTAGAAGACATTTTGATGGATTCTTACCCAACAAAACATACTCTTACCATACGATCCAGGAATTGTGCCCCCTGATATCTACCCAAAGGAATTAAAAACTTATGTCCACATAAAAACCTTCACACAGATATTTATAGCAGCTTTATTCATAATTGCCATAATTTAGATGTAACCGAGATGTCCTTCAATGGGTGAATGGTTAAATAAACTGTGAAGCAGCTGTACAGTAGAATACTATTCAGTGCTAAAAATAAATGAGCTATCAAGCCGTTAAAAGACAGGGAGATGACTTAAATGCATATTACTAAGTGAAAGAGGCCAATGTGAAAAGGCTGTGTACTGTATGATTACAACTCTAGGACATTCTGGAAAAGGCAAAACTATGGAGACTGTAAAAAGATCTGTGATTGTCAGGGATGAAGAGGAGAGATAAAAAGGCAGAATACAGGGAATTTTCAGGGCAGTGAAAATACTGTATATGATATTATAGTGATGGGCATATGTCAGTATACTTTTGTTCAAACATATGGAAGGTACAACACGAAAAGTAAACCCTAATATAAACAAAGGACTTTAGGTAATTATGATGTGTCAATTTAGGTTTATCCTTGGTAAAATAAATGTACTATTCTAGCGGGTGATGTTAATAATGTGAAAAGTTATGCATGTGTGGAGACAAGTAGTATATGGAAAACCTGTTCCTTCCTCTCAACTTTGTTGTAAGCCTAAAACTTCTCTAAAAAATAAAGTCTCGAAAAAAATCTAATTCACAGTGAGTTCAAATGACAAAAGAAAAAACACATATGCTTATGTCAATAGATATAAAAAAAAGTATTTGACAAAAATTATCATTCATTCATGAGGAAAACTCTCTGAAAATTGGAAATAGAAGGAAACTTCCTCAACCTGATAAAGTATCTATTTAATTACAATAAAAATCTGGTCAGTAATTTTGTTGATCCAGGTGATTCTAAAATTTCTATGAAAATGCAGATAACATGGAATAGCATATAAGTATACAAAAACAAACAAACAAACAAAAACCTGAAAAGACCAAATGGTGGAGCTGATGTGGAATAACTAGAAATTGCATTCATACTAGGGGGAGTACAAAATGTTGGAAGGTTTGGAAAACCTTTGAACAATTTCTTATAAAGTTAAGCATACACTTACTATATGACCTAACAATCCCACTCCTATAGGAACTTAAGTTCATGAAATAAAAGCTTATGTTTATACAATAACCTGCAGATGAATATTAATAGAAGGTTTATTCATACTTACCAGAGAGTGAGAACAACCCAAATGACCTTCAACTGGTGAATGATAATCAAATATGATAACATTGAAAAGTATGGTGAATAGTATAGATACTTGTGACGCTCTACCCTTAACTCCCCAAAAGGAACTGAATCTAGAAAAGCGTGCTATATTTAGTGCGTGGTCCTCTACACATCTTCATATTTTAAGCGTATAGATGCCCTTTATTTCACCTATGATAGACTCTGCCTACTCTTTATCTCACTCTGTGTCTATACAGCTCTGCAAAGTTTCAGTCTACAATTTATAAACTTATTTATTGTTAATCTCTTTTACTAAAAGTGCTTTAACACCACAAATGGCCTCCATGACAAAATCTAATGAGAATTTTTCTTTATCCAACATTTGTAAGTGCTTTTCTCTTTATTCTTATTGAAATATTGCACTGCTTTGTCTTCAACACATTCCCCTATCTTACTGCTTACTAATCTTTCTTGGTCTCTTTTTCTGATTTCCCTTTACATATGCCCCTTAAATGGAAGCATTTCTTAGAATTTTGGTCTTGATCTACTTCAGCAAAACTAGTTTCCTGCAGATCCACTCTATGCCAACACAGGAACTCAAAGAAACACACACAGAAACACAAACACGCACTTTTGACCCTATTTTCTTGATCAGGGAGAAAAATGCAAACTAATACCATCCTTAGTAAACCCTAAACTGTAATATGTAAATAGTAAATATAATCTTCTAATTTCAATGCATTATTTTATTTCAGCTGTTTAGTAAACAAACTGTAGCAATTCAAAGTCATGCGGATCGCAAAAGAAATAGTTCCAAAGTGGGTGGTGAGTAAAGAGGCAAATATCAAGCCTGCGAATGATGAACATTTTCAGATCAATTACAAAGGGGAAGTAGAGAAGAAGATGCATTGAATGAAAATGTTAAAAAATGTGTATAGAAGTGGAAAAATGTGACATGTTAAATGTTATTTTGATCTTCTGGAGGAGGAAAACATAAAATGCGCATTCTGAGACCTTATTTCAGTGGAGTTTATCCATATTTTAGACATGTGTCTGCTCAAAACACCTTCACTGAGTTCAGGAACTGATAAATCAGTCCAGAGAGACAAATACAGGGATTTCTAGAAGCTCAAGATGAGATTGACATCTATAATTCAAATCATTGAAGTGTACACATATTAAATTAGAGATATAATCTTTGGAAATATTGAGATATATATAAGTGAATACAAGAATGATTAGCTTTTTGAGCAACTCAGAAATGTAATTATGGTGGCACAGGCTAGTAAGTAATCCTCCCACTTTCATGAAGTTAGTAGGTAACATACCAGGGAAAACACACGGCTCTTATGTCTTGATTATCCCTCAAGAACACCTCTGCTTACTCTCCGGATACACTAAGAAAAATAAATGGAAATCTTTCTATACAATTTAATGAGCTGTCAGTCTTCAAGAAGCCACTTCTAGAATATTAGAGAGATTAAAATAGAATTTAATGACAATTTTTCTTTTCATAGGAAACATTGAGTTCTAACAAGAACATATGGTGTAGAACCCACAGTTGCTTAACAGAATAGAAATGAGGTCAGAGTTGAAATACCCATTGTGCCATGTTATATATAAATGTATAATAGTGAATGAGATCTCATGGAATTAGAAAGTCACCAATGATTGAAATATAAAAGTTGTCACCACGTATACATAGTTTAGAATCTAGGGGTAAAAAGGAAGAGAATAGGTGTGACAGTAGCTGTTGGTGAAAAGCACACAACCTGGGGTAACATTGTGTAAAACTGACCCTGTTCAAGGATAGAATACAACAAAAAGGATAATTATAACTGTTAATAAGGTTTTCATGTAAAACATCATCGGCTTTCGTAAAAGGATTAAAAGGTTTAAAACGGTGTCTGAAAATATGGAGATAAATTATTAGTCATTTTATTTATAAAATCTGTACCTATATTGTGGGAACTAGAATAATGCAAAGATGACCACGACAATGCTATATGACAAGAATTGCTAGGCATATTATTGTGAAGAGGGTATGAGGCACAGGAGTGTCTGTCAATTTAATTCTTAGGAGTGAACATTTTGATAGCTGTCTCTCGGATCTGTTTAGTCTTTACTCCATAGACAATAGGGTTAAGCAGGGGAGGAACAAGCAGATAAAGGTTGGATAGAAGAATGTGCACATAAGGAGCAACATTGAAGCCAAATCTATGTATGAAGGATGTAAAAAATGTGAGAATATAGAATTGGAGAAAGACAAAGATGTGGGCTGTGCACGTGTTGAATGCCTTGAGTCGTGCCTCCTTTTGTGACAATTTAAAGACAGCCTGGAAGATAAAGGCATAGGACAAGAAGATAAAGATCACGTCAAATCCAAGGACTGAGAAAGCCACAAACAGTCCATAAGCTTTATTGATTCTGACATTTTCTGCAGCCAGCGTTACCACAGCCACGTGCTCGCAGTAGGAATGAGAGATGACTGTGGTCCGGAAATGCTTCAGGCGCAACTTCATTAGAAGTGGACACGTGGTGATGGTAAGAGATGCCCGAATGGTCACAACTGTGATGATGCTGATGAGCACCTTCTTCGTGAAGATAGCAGAATGTCTCAGGGGCTCACAGATAGCCACATAACGGTCAAAGGCCATGGCAAGGAGTATGCCGGACTCCATGCACTGGAAAGTGTGAGTGAAATACATCTGGATTAGACAGCAGTCAAACTGAATCTCCCTTGAGTGCAGCCAAAAGATCACCAGCATTTTAGGGGTAATGCACAGAGTCAGGCCTAGGTCAGTAGCTGCCAACACAGCTAAAAAGATATATATGGGCTCATGAAGACTACGCTCAGTGTGGATGATGGTGATGAGAAGGCCATTTCCAATCACGGCCAGGATGAAAGAGATGAAGAACGGGATCCCGATCCAGTGCTGCACTGATTCAAGGCCTGGAACTCCAACCAGTGTGAAGAGAGATGGCTTGAAGAAGGTGCCATTGGTAAGTGCCATGATGGGGCAATGATGTCAAATCCCTCCGATCCTCAATTCTAGTCAGAAAGGATAGAATGTATTAAGAGAATTCACAGTGCAGGTTGAATGACCCTGGGAAAATATTTGAAAATAATATAATTTATTGCATTCCCCTTCTGCTAAAGAACTTCATCCTGATTTATTAAGGAAATTGGTTTTTTTTCCTTTTTAAAAAAAATCTGTAAGTTAAAGTACCATGTTATTTTAAGTCATTTTTCTTGTTCCTTAAATAAAGCATATGTACAACAGCACAATAAAATAAACACAAATCCATCTGTAACACTGCCAAATAATTTATTCTCATTTTTAAATATGTCTTTATCATCTTTTCTTTTTACACTTCTTCACACTTCTTCTTCTTCTTTTTTTTTTGTGGTGAGGAAGATTTGGCCCTGAGCAAACATCTGTTGCCAATCTTCCTCTTTTTGCTTGAGGAATATTGTCCATGAGCTAATATTTGTGGGCCAAATCTATTTTGTATGTGGGATGCTGCCTCAGCATGGCTTGGTGAGTGGTATGTAGGTCCTTGCCTGGAATCTGACCCTATGAACCCTGGGTCTCCCTACATAGCAAGCAAACTTAACCAGTATGCCACTGGGTTGGCCCCCTTTATCATCTTTATATTTGAGAGTATTATAAAATATATACTGATTTTAAGCACTGTTTTTTTCATTTAGCAAAATATTGTAAAATTTTTCCCAAATATATAAAGAAGTTCTAACTAATAGTCTATTAAAATCTAAAATAAAATTTCCAATCAATGCTCTTTTCTTTTACAATTCCAGTCTTTCCAAGTGCTCATCTTTTCAAATACAAATTATCATTTATTTTGATCTTTCTTCCTTTTTTCATTCTCAAGTTTGTATATCACGCTTGTGATTGTATTATAGCTTCTAACAATACTAAAGAGTATAGTGTTCTAAGGATAGTTAAAAAAATTAGCTACAGAGGCTGGCCCCGTGGCACAGCGGTTAAGTTCACAAACTCCACTTCAGTGGCCTGGGGTTTGCCAGTTCGGATCCCAGGTGTGGACCTACACACTGCTTATCAAGCCATGCTGTGGCAGGCGTCCCACATATAAAGTAGAGGAAGATGGGCACGGATGTTAGCTGAGGGTCAATCTTCCTCAGCAAAAAGAGAGGAGGATTGGCGGCAGATATTAGCTCAGGGGTAATCTTCTTCTTCTCAAAAAAATTCACCTACAGGTTTGAGATATTTTGTGTATATGTGATTTGTACAGTTTAGAGATAAAAAATAAAATAAATCGTAATCCATTTATTCTTACATATTTACAGAAAAAGAACTACCTGAAAAACTATATTTAAAAGTAAAAGTTGATGAGGTGAATAAAAACTAAATATCTCTAAGTTATTTTCAACTTGAAATCACTGACTGCTTAAAAACCTCAAGCATTGCTCAAGGATAGTAAAACAGGAAATATAAATATTTTTAAAGGTCCTGTTTTTACTTCTTGGCATTAGGATGATCACAACTACTTAACAGCTTCTTCTAGAGTTAATTAACCCATTACATCAGAAAACCAATTGGGTCTTTCTGAAATTATTTAAAGTTGAAACTCAGATCTCTTCTAGGAAAATTCCTGGTGTTAAAGGGCTGTGGGATAAAGGTACATTTCCCTCCTTCAAACAAACACATACTTTTGAACTGATTGCCAAGTGATTTGGTTCCATCATTGTTAGGGGCCATCTCTACTGTGTCATGTGCAAAGTGAAGATGATAACAAAATTAGATACTACTGCTTAGTAACAGAACTTTCACTATGCTCATTTCTCCCCGTCGTCACAAGGAAAGATTTTCCAGGCCTCATGGTCATCTCATGTTGCCCCTGATATTGGTGGTCGTCTCCTGTTGCCCCTTATATTGGTGCTCTCGTAGCAGTGGATGGTAAATGGTGCTTTCTCTTCACTTCCTGCTTCCAGCAAAACTCTTAAGTGGGAAAGTGCATGAGAGGACCACAGATTTACAAAAGCACTTTTTCTCTTCTTTTAAGCATCTCTTCCAGTCTTTTGAGACATTTAGGAAAGGAGGAAAACAAGGAAAGAAGCGCTCTCTCTCTTCAATTAAACCATCTTGGGCTCTAGAAAAACTGGAAGTAGGCTACGCTTAGGGAGCTGGATAGTAAGAAAAAAGTAGTTATCTGAGTGGACTGTCTCTGATCTATGTGAAAAGTAAGAACTCCTAAAGATTTGTTTCTACTTTGTCTGCTGCAGTAATGCACAGGTAGGAGTTACAATGTTCATGAATAAATATTTTAAAATAATTTGAAGTTTTCCCTATGCTGTCTCCCTCTGAGGTTATAAAAGGGGTGATTGGGTGTGGTTCAGATATTTTGGATTACCTAAGTAAATTATGCTACATTCATTTGACCAACATAACAATCAATAAAATGTTTTACTATTACGGGCAATTTTTATACGTTTTGCAATATGTCATATGTAGAAGCAGAATACAATTTGTTTAAAAATACTTACCAATACCATGTGTCTGGTAATTTTCCATTTTATTAGCTGACGTAAATAAACCACAGAGAGGTCAAATAACAGACATTGTCTTAAAAGTAACAAGCAGTGGGTCAGGTCCAGAGCAAACATATTTAATCACTACACTATACTGCCTCTGGATACACAGTATGCTGTCATTAAGCAGAAACTCATAATTGCACAAGAAAACTGAAAAGAAATACATTGAATTCTTACTAAATTATTCTGAATATTAATCATAGCAATTCCTAGGTTGTAGGGTTTGGGGATTTTCTTCATCATGTTGAATTAAAACTAATAATAAATATACTAAGAAGATGACAAATCAAACAGATAGAAACTTGCTTTTCTATTCTCCAGTGAAATTTCAGAAATGGTAAAGTATTTTCAATAAAACTATCATCAATGAAATATTTATGAAATGTATTTCCTCCAACACAGGACTGTGTGCTGTGCAAGTAAACAATAGGAGGACAAATTGTCTGACTCTTAACTCGTATTTAAAATCAGCCGGTAATGCTGGTGGTTGCTATGAAAAAGCAAATTTAATGGCATGTGCTACAGGAAAGCAGCTGGGGCTGCCATTATGGAACAGTAGACTTTGTCTCTGATATAAATGAGTGAAATAATCTGGGAGTCATTGAATACTATTATACATTTATTCAACCAAAAACCAAATGTGTATTACACATTTACTGTCTGAGGTACCCCTCAAGTGCCTAGGAGTATGGCCATGCCAAGAACAGCAGCAATCAAAAATACTTCCCTCCTCTATAATTGTCGTTACATAATAGACCTTGCCAGAATGAGACAGGTTGCCTTAAAAAGATACCTGGTAATCTCAACACTTGCCTGATGGTCTCAAGTCACACTGAAATTGTATTCTATAGGGTTGTATTTAAAATATAAGCAACGACAACCACTAGTTTTATAGGGTCAAAAACACTGTGATGACAAGAGCTTTACATGAATCTACATGCATGACCTCATATAACTGGGAAAACATCTCTAATAAAGAAGTTATTATCACCATTACATTTTCCTGTGAAGTTAAATAGCTTGTTCAGAGATCTGATAATTTAGAAAAGATTTACCTGACACCAATATTTACACAGTTAATAAATACTTTATATAGTTGTTCTCAGTCTTCTCGCTTACATTTGAGAAGCTTCAGTTCTTCAAAGCCTACTTTGGTGTCCTCAGATGAGGAGGGGCATAAATTAGAACAGATATCTCTGATTGCATTGGCATAATTATTTTTACTTTGTCTCCTTGTCATCTTCCTTGATGAGCATTATGCATTGTTATCTACATATTTAGTCTCTCTCATACTAATCACTTGCCTCTCTCTTCCACCATCTTTTCTTTTAGAGACCGTCATCTTCTCAGAATACGTTGAATATGTAAATGTTCCTTCTAATCAGTGCTAAAATACTTACACAAATCTGAACTTCAGAAAAGAAATGCATAAGTGCTTGTGTTGGGTCACACTGAGAAGCGTGTCTCGGCTCAGCAGGAACTATACTGAGATGGGGTTTATAACACAGGTGACATTCCCTTAGGAGTCTGGTGCTACTCTAGAGACAGAGACTATTTCTGTCTTTCCAAAGTTTTCTATACCAGTTGAGACCTTAATTTTCTCTTCATTTACCAAGCCTCGGCTCAATGAAGAAAAAAACGACTCAGGGAATGGGAAAATGAGCGCAGAAAAAACTATTGAAGAACAAAACAAAACAAATAACTAGTAACAAAAAAATGTCTCTCCACCCTCAATAACCATCTTTCTGTGAATCCTTGAACTGATGTAGAATAAATATTTAATACATATTTACATATGAAATAGCCTAATTTAACTATTTTAGTAAATTCAGATGCCTTCCAGTGCAAACTCCTAAGCCTGACATTAAATGAGCTTTATTATTAATTAATTAGTATATTCAATAAATAATTATTTGACAATAGATGAATGTCAGACACATTTCTAGGCGTGATACAAATAGCAGTAAAGCAAAAAGCTAAGATCTCTGCCAGATGTCACTTACATTCTCAACTATGACTCTAGCCTTTATTCCTAAGGTATATCACAATCATCAAGGCAAATCCACACCTTGGTTTTTCATTATATTTTTAAACATGAAGACTCTCCTGTAATTCATTAGATTGCTTTCACCAAATTAATAATTTCATATCTTTCAAGGTTCCTTCTAAGCCTTATTCAATAAAGTATCCCAGATCTCTCTTTACAGTCTTATTCTATTTTTTCCATAGACCATGAAAAGCACACTGCCCACTCAGGAAAACATGGATATTTCAATCCATGAATATGACATTTTTCCCTATTTATGGAGGTCTTCTTTACACACTCACTAACACCTTGTAATTTTCAGTGAACAGTGTTTTACATATTTTGTAAATTTAACCCATAAGCATTTCATTATTTAGTTGCTATTTCAATTAGAATTTAAAATTTAACTTTTAATTATTTATTGATAAAATATATAAATATATTTGATTTTTTATATAAACCTTGTATTTTGCCACCTTGCTAAATTCGTTCATTAGTACCATAAACATTTCTGTAAGTCAGTAAGATTATCTACTGAAAGAATTAGTATGAATTCTATATCTTTTACTGACCTTATTTCACTGCCTAGAAAGTACAGTGCTAAATAAAATAGCTTCCAAGTGGACCCTTTTGCTGTGTTCATGCTCTTTGAGGAAAGCAATCCCCTTTCAATATTAAGGAAAATGTAGTCCGTGGGTTGCTTTGTCGAGATTGTTGCTGTTTTTCAAAATTGCAAACTAAAAGCATCGCTTCAGAAGCTGAGTCCATCACTTAGCATTACACTAAAACATGGTACTTGTAGAGTTTTATGCATGTCTACTATTGGGTTGAGGAGGACTCTTCTAGTCCTATGTGCTTAGCATTTTTAACATGTTTTTATGTTGAATTGTGTCAAATGCTATTTCTACCTCTATTGATAAGAGTATATGACTTTCCTCCTTTATTCTGTTGATAAGGTTAATTATAATGAGTGATTCTTTTTTTTTCGAGGAAGATTAGCCCTGAGCTAACATCTGCCGCCAATGCCTCCTCTTTTTGCTGAGGAATACTGGCCATGAGCTAACATCCATGCCCATCTTCCTCTACTTTATACTTGGGACTCCTGCCGCAGTGAACCCTGGACCACCGAAGCAGAACGTGTGAACTTAACCACTGTGCCAACTGGCTGGCCCATAATGAGTGATTTTTTAATAGTAAGCCATTTCTATTCTCTCGGTATGAAGTCTTCTTGTCTTGCTATATACCACATTTTACATGTTGCTGGATTCAGTTTGCTAATATTTAAGGATTTTCGCATTTATATTCAAAGTGATTATTAATTTATATTTTTATTTATATGTAATATCTTCGAGTTTTGCTATTATGGTAATCCTGAACTAATAAATTGATTTGATATGTTTCCCCTCCTTCTTATTATCTTAAAATGTAGGAAAAAACTTCACTAAAGTTGATGGGAGAAAGTGAACCAATCTACGTAACCTTGGAAAGGAGTGGAATCTGCGAGACTAAGGGAAAAAGAACTACACATAAGCACTGTACACTAATGGATAATTTTTTTCCCATGAGGTTAGAAGTTAATAATTCTAATGCAGCTACATATGCATATACTGTTATTGAGCAATTATGTGAATGGATGGTACATGGTGGGGGCCAGTTTTCTCATTGATGGAGTGGGAGTTTACATATAAACATGAGAGGACACTAGAATAATTTATGTGGTAATGGATTAGACTTAGAGACATAGAGATGTTTAGCTTTAGATAGATGATAGAGATTTATAGATATGTGTGCATATACACAGGTTAGCATAAGCACATATGTTTCCTTGGTCTCTCAGCGGAGAGGCCCTTAAAGCAATGATACCCTAATAGCAAAGCACACTTAGTACCCAGAATTTTGTTTCTAATTCCATTATCAAATTAAAGTAACCAGTGATCCATGAGAAATATCACATTCTGAGACTGAAGCAGGTGATATATGAGATAAGCCTGTAGTGTCTTGTGGTGCCAGAAAGTAAGGAAGTGACCACCCCCTGAAAAAATTAAAAACACACAATTATGGGGATATGCCAAGAGGACAGAGAAACCAACTGAAAGACATCACAATGGCCAAAGCTTGATAATTTGATAAAATTAAGTAGTACTGGATTACAGCCCACAGTAAGTCTTTACTGATATAAATAAATGAACACACAAACAAATGGGGGAAATAGACAATTTTCTCATGAAAAAAATTCCAAAACATTTATGAGGATACTCCATCCTCAAGGAGATGGAGCATAACCTTTCACTGGTTAATTTGGGGCCTGCACATTGTAACTTACTTACAAAGAGTAAACTTGGAAGTGAGGGAGGAAGAGAATCCTGACCAACACCACTTCGGCCAGGCGATGAAGTGCAACATCAAGAGTGATGAGCCATGTTGATAGTAGGTACCCTTGGTATGTTTTGATGTATATAGTATTTTACCTCACTGATCTCCCTCCCCAAATCACATAACTCTAGTCTAGTCATGGGGAAAATAATCAGACTAATCACAATTTAGGAACATTTTACAAAAACCTGACCAGAACTCTTAAAAACTGTCAAGTCATCAAAACCAAGCAAAGCCTGAGGAACAGTCACAGCCAAGAGAACGCTAAAGAGACATAACTAGTAAATGTAATTTGATACCCTGGATGGGATCCCAAAAGAGAAAAAGAACGTTAGGAAAAACTAAGGGAATCTGAATAATATATGAACTTTAGTTAATAATATTGTATCAATCTTGTTTCATTAATAGTAACAAATGACCATACTTATGTAAAATGTTAATGATAGGGGAAATTATGTATGGGTTATGTGAGAATTCGCAGTACTATACTTGCATTTTTCTGTAATCTACAAGAATTTTAAAATAAAAAATCTTATTTAAAACAAAAAAAGTGTGTAGAAGTCAATCAGTAAGAAATTATTTAAAGATCTAGGAGAGAGAAACAGGAAATGTGCTATGAGATATTAAGAATTTTAATATACTGTTGAAATTATGAAAGAAGACAATTAAAAATGTGAAAACCAAAAAAGATCGATACACTCAATAGAGAATCTAGAACACACAGATTTATTTGTCACATGATAGTGCTCACTGCAGATTCCATTGTCACTCTCTCAATCTATGGATTCCATTGGTTTCCTGACAAGGTAACCAAAAACCTGAGGTTTTGAGATAAGTTAAATTTATGTGAGGGAGGAGAGGCAAAGATTGCTAAAAATTCCAGTGTACCAGTTTAGATACATAACTAAGCAAGAATCACTACACAGCTTTTGTTGAGTAATGATGCTGATTTCTGAAAGCCATTTGCTTGACTCACATGTTTTTGTTCTTTGTTGGCAATAAATCTGGGCAAGGAAGGCGATATCATTTATTGACTCTGCTACAACTCCAAGAGTGAAGTCCAGGAGACACCTATGGAGATGGCAACTCCAATCAGTATGAGCTTTTATTGAATATCCTAGCCTGAGAATGTTTAGTATCAGCCAAGTAGCTCAGATTATTACCAACAAACAGTTACAAATTTCTTGCTGTATATCAGGAGTTATTTTAAGTGCTATAAAGTGTTAAACTTTTGTAATCTTCACAACAGTGCTTTGCACTAGTTATTATTCTTCTCATTACAGAGTAGGAAATAGAGAAACAAAGTACAACTTTCTTGTCCAAATTCATATGTCCATTAAGTAGGGGGGATGGAATTCGAACCCATGTAATCTACTTCAAAGTCCATCCATTTAGCCAATTTCCTGTCTCATTTCTTTCCCCAGACCTCTGTCTTTCTCCCAGTAAATTAAACACTGTCTTATTTTACTGTTAAAAAGAACCAGAAAGAAAAGGAATTTGTGTTCAAAACAACTGATGCTTGTCTGATTATGTCTGATTATGTCTAAGTTCTTCTAATGAATACTCCACGCCATTAAATGATGGATATGAGTTGAGCATCAATCTTTTCATGATAGTATTTAAGGTTGAATTGTGATTAGGACTTGGGTGGGAGAGAGGAGGTAGGTAAGTTTTGGAGAAATTGACCAGATAAGAACAAGGTAAACAACATGGTAAAAAAAAAGAATGACTTGCAAAACCCTTATATAAAATAATCTAAACTTGTAGGTGAGGCCCTTGAGAGGGAATCTAGAAATTAAGGGATCTTGAAAAGAGTGGGAGGTAAGACCTCCTCATGGATTCTCCTACCTAGAAATAAGCCAATTCATCAAGAGTCATTTCAAGCTTGGGAATCAGCATCCAGAATCAGGATATTTATTTTTTTATTGCCAATGATATTATAATTCATATTTATGAAGCATCCATCTCAGCGCCTCTGGACACCTCTTTTCCCCAAAGGGTCAAGTGTTTGTAAAAATCTCCCAATTCAGTCAGAGTGGGTGAAAATGAAAAGATCCTGGGGCAGGTGAACTAGATCATCCACAAAGATTTGCTGGTAAGTCTGGCCCAAGGCCAGAAAAGATCTACTAAGACAGAACTATTTTACTGTGGCCATTTCATTGAGATTTAGGTTGAGGAGATAAAATAGATGACAGGAATGTAGAAAAAGGAAAGCTAACTGAATATGGAAGATATCAATGAGCCAGAGTGTAACAAGATAATTTACATAGACTCAGGTGTGTACTCCAGCAAGGACTTTATTAAATCTTATTCTTAAATATTTGGATAAGTTTCTGTCCATATGAAAACACCTTTTTAATTTTCTTTATATGTTATCTGTCTAGCTTTAAATCTTTATTTGTCATTCAACTCACTTTTTCTTTTGCCTATTGTGGTTGTTTCTTAATCATCTTAAATCTTCTCTTCTCTGTGCTCTCTTAGTTGTCACCATTCCAAATTTATCCTATAGAACTTTACCTAATTTTATACATTCTTCTGTCCTCCATTCCGGTCTCAAAGGAAATATTTCACACTCATGTCTTCATTTAGCATGGTGGTAAAAAATATCAGATTAAGAATTATTAAATTTCCAAAGCTGCTGTAACAAATTTCTTTTTAAAGTCTTGACTCATTTACAAAAACATTTCGAATGTTTTCCAAACATTTCTATATCCACATATACTCAGGACATTTAGGGGATAGTCTATCTAAGTGTTATTCTTATAAACTACTTTAATTTACTAATTGGAAGTTAACACAAATTCTGCAACAGCAATGTAACACCAATAATTAGAAAAATGCAAGTAGTTTAAAAATATATGATTAGAATTTCCTGATTTATGTTGGCCTTCTGAGATATTGCCTGTATTTGATATAATTCGTGAAATAAACTTGCAGGATATGCATTATTATTTCAACATTAAATATGGAAAAGATGTTTTTTAAAGAAATAGGGTCTACAGAATATTGCCAGACAGCTTGAAAAAAACAGAACTATCATTTAAGCAAAATGTTTTTAGGAAAATGTTTCTATATTTCTGCCTCCCACTGATGGCCCTTGAGTGTTTACCACCCCTATCAATCACCCTGTCTTCTGTGCAAATTCGTTTTTCTCCTTGTCCCCAAAAAGATCGTAATCTAGTCACCTGAAAAGCCTTTGATCCTCTAACTTACTATTCTTCCTATGAATAGGGTAACTAAGTAAAATATTCCCTCTCATATCAGCTAGTAGTTTTGCACGATAATTGTGAAATTCACAGATGTCATGTGCATGAGAGTTGGGAGAATAAGTAGGGTTCCAAGGATCTCTGAACTTCGAGAGTCTCTGAAAGAAAACATCTGGCTTATGTCAATCAATTCCATTTATGTTTAGCTTATCCTTTCCCTTTTATCAGGATAGCACAGGCACAGGAAAATCCTGAGAAAAATCTTAGTAGCTGATTGTTATTATTATTGTTGTTATTATGATGTTGACCATATACCAGTCATTCCAACTTAACATGTTTCTTTTGAGAGCCGCTAGTATGTAATTTTTTTTTTTTTTTTTTTTTTTTTTTTTTTAGTGCTTGGAAGATATCATTGTGGTAAAGCAAAAGTTTTCTCAGAAGTACCTCCAGTTGAGAGAAGGGATAAAATACTCCAAACCTGAGAGTTTCATAGTACAGGGTGGAATGAGTGGCTTTATTCTGTTTTGAGGATTCAAAGAAGAGTAAAGGGCCCATAAAGTCAGACCTTTGAGATTGAATTAAAATTCTTTTACTAGATTCAGCTTTATATTCTCTAACACATTCCGATTGATAATTTTTTATATACATTATCTTATCCTGCAAAAATTCCCAAATGTCAAATAAGTTGTATCACACTAAATTAGAGAGCTTTATAGAAATCATGAGGCGATCTCTCATACCTAATGATTCAGAATCCTTAGCGTCAGCGCTTGGAATCTATGGTTTTATCTAATTCTCCACAGGTACTATGTAAAGTCAGGGTTAGAAGCCGCTGCTGTGAACCCCTCTTTCAGGGTGGATTCATAGGAACCGTGTGGAGAGCTTCAGTTAACTTCCTGACTGCATTAACTTGTGACTGCTTTGAAGAGCAATTCAGTTGTTGTACATGTAACTGCCTGGCAGAGTGCAGCCAAACATGAGGTGCTCGATCCATCTGTGAAGTCTCTTCTTTCAACACCTAAGCACACTGCTAAGTAAATATTTGCTAGAAAATATGAGAAAAATGATAATGTTAGGTATTAACAGAAGGTAACAGATATTTTTGAAGGGCGGGCAGAACGTAACATAGGAAAATAAGGTAGAATGTGGGCATAAAAGAGGAGGGAAAAGGAAAAAGAAAATAGTGAAATGTCACCATACTGCCAAGTTATCTAGAAAGTCAAGTTAGTATGCACTTCCTAGCTATGAGACTTTAATATCTGAACCTTCCCTTTTCTGTCATCAAAATTCTGTCTCATTGCCTCTTTTTCTCCACGCTAATTTCATATTCCGTTCTCTGACGACATTTCCATTCTTATTTCTTAAATATCTCCTTGAATAAGTTTGGTAAGTACTTAGGAAGCAGAATGATATATTGTCACAAGCATGGGCTTTGAATCCGAAATCTTCATCCTAGGTGTGTTACTAAGTGGTTACGCGGCTCACCTGAGCCTGGCTCTCCTCTTCCTTTTAAGTGTCTCAATAATTACTATCTTTCTGGATTTTATCAAGATGAAATAAAATAATGTATATAAATTTTCTGGCACAAGCTGAATTTGATACATGCTGGTGAAGATTTAGACAATTGAATAAGCTATAAAAATTTGTTAGACACTACGAACAAGGTCTAGAGTGTCCTTTTGCTCTTTTCATTCCTAGAAAGATAACTGTATTTGATGCATAGTGTATTCATCTGTGACAAAGACAAAACAATGCTTACTTGAAGACTTCATAGAGCAACTGTTTTTTATGTAACACACTATAATAGCACTTCCAAAACGTAAAAGCCTGACACATTATCACCTAGAGTTTTCATAGGTATTTGAGTAAAGGCTTTTACCAGTCAAATAAGTTTATGAAATCACCCGTTAAATAAAGTCGCTTCAGGAGAGGATCTTATAATGTGATATACATTGTAAATATCTAAGAAGGAAAAAAAAAACTGCAGAAACTTCCAATTGATTTGGTTTTGAGAAAACATAATTTTGGAGCAAGGCAGCAGCTTGAAATATTAACTTCCCATAGATACATAGTGTTCCACAGAAATCATTTTACAGCATTCTTTAGGGCTATCTTAACGTACAGCAAAGAGAGAAAGTGACATCAGCATAAGCAGAAAATATAAACAGGAAAGATAATAATGATCTAAGCAAATTTAGGATGGTACCAAACAAGAAATAAGACTGATTTGATTTTTATGGAAGAAAAATTTCATACACTCAAAAAATTGCTTGAACAATACAACACTGTTAAAATGACTATAGGATTTGTGGGGTTTCAGGAATAAAAATGATCAATAATGATTCCCGGAAAGTAGAAATAGCATAAGTTCAAATTATATTCAAGGCCTTTGGAAATAGGGACATAATTTATGATATTCACAAAAGAAACTCCATTTTCAAGTAAAAGTTGGTTGATAGTCTTTATAGCCCATTAAGCAGGGAATAAAATTGGAGGAAATGGAAATAATATTGTAAACTATTTCAAAAATCTGGCTTTTAGTCAGATTAGGTTAATTTGGGTCAAGAATGTGGGGGAAAGTACTGAAGAGGTGGAGAAGTTGAAAATAGAGATATAGTTGGAGGTGGGAAGAGGGAGAGAGACAGAATAAAGCGTGGTACATGTAGACTTGAAAGAAGATGAGATCCAAAGCAAAGATGGAAATATTAGCATCAGGCTGGAGTAAAAACATTTGTACAACTAAATAAGAGAAGAGCAAAAAGGGACTTAGAGTTTAATAATTCAAATGTGGGCATTTATACATGCTAATAGATTGAGGATCTATCTCTGGGGTAAAGAGCAGAAGATGAGTGGCCATGAACAGCAGTTGAGGCCAATTAGCAACTTAAAAGTCAGATCTTTTTTGTCATATGATGTGAAATAGAAACAATGCTAATGGCACATAGATACTAGATTTATTTTATTTTCATGCAGCTTGGCAATATTTCGTTATTATTGTTTTGAATTTTTGTACACGTCTTCAAAATATCTTCCACCACATCACCATAAAATATTCCACATAAAATACTCAAATGTAAGTTCTTTACATGGTAACTAAAGTCAGTCTGAGATTGCTACTGCTACTGCTGCTATAAATCAAACTCTTATAAGTAAATCTTTATCTTCCTTGTTGTTTTTAACAATGGATTGTAACAATCTAATGGAGAGGCCATCTCAACTGTATCAATTATGTGCACCATGAGTCTGGATTTCATGCGTTTAATACAGTCTACCTGAATTGTAATGATGTTGTTTCTGATGAAATGGTAAAACATTGACAGTGTCTTTCTCTATTAGGTTTGGTATTTTCAAAAGGATTTTGTGCAAATTCTACTCACAGGATGTAACAATTGACTATGAGATGGTTGTTGCCAGGGACAGAAAGGAAATTTCCATCCCTAGATGAAAGCTATTGGTCCCAAAATAGTACCTTTTTTATTTATTGATTGATTCAGTTTGCTAAGAATTTTTACCCATGTATTTATGAGGGATATTGGTCTATATTTCTATTTTTACGAGAGCTTTCTCAGGTTTTAGAACCAGGATGATAGTGGCTTCATACAATTAGTTCGAAAGTATTCTCTCCTCTCCAATTTTCTGGAAGAGTTCATGTAGAAATGGTATTATTTCTGACTTAAAAGTTTGGCAAAATTCATCAGTGAAGTCACCTAGGTCTGGGCTTTACTTTGTGGGAAGGTGTTTATTAATTCTAATTATGTAACAGATATTACCTATTCAAGTAATCTATTTCTTCTTTGTGAGCTTTGGTAGTTTGTGTCTTTCAAGGATTTATTTCATTTCATCTAAGCTATTGAATTTATTGGCATAAAGATGTTCATAATTGTCTCTTATTTCCTTTTAATATCTGTACTGCCTGTAGGTATGTCACAGCACACATTCTTGGTATTGGTAATTTGTGTCTTGTTTTGCTTATCAGTCTCTCAAGAGATTTATTAATTTCATTTAATAAATTAAAAAGTTTGTTTCTTTAATTTTCACTTTATTTCCATTTTTGTTTCATTCATTTATATTCTTTCATTATTTATTCTTATTTGTAGGTTTCATTTACTCATCTTGTAGAATCTTAAAGCAGAAGCTGAGGTCAATGGTTTGACACATTTCTTAATTTCTACTATAGACAGTTAACGCTATCCACTTCCCTCTAAGGACTGGTTTAGCTGTATTTCAAAATATCGTATGATGTGTTTTAATTGTTGTGCAATTACAAAGTTATCAAATACATTGTTATCTGTACTTTGATTTCTTCTTTGACTCATATGTCATTTAGAAATGTGTTATTCAGTTTTCAATTATTTGAGGATTTCCAGCTATCTTTCTATTACTGATTTATTATCTTATTCAATTTTCTCTACAGAAATGTTGAATGACTTGAATCATATTAATATTATTTTACATGTTTTATAGATCAGAATATGTTTTATCTTAGAAAATGTTATCTGAGAACTTGAAAAGAATTTGATTTGACTCGTTTTGGGTGTACTGTTCTATTAATGTGAATTATATCAAGGGCTTTGATAGTGTTATTGACCTCATTTATATTCTTACTGACTTTTTTCTGATTGTCATATCAAATTATTGAGATATTTTTAATTCTACATATAATCATTGATTTGTCTATATCTCATTACAGTTCCATTAGTTTTTCTGCATGTATTTTGAAGATATGATAAGAGGTTCATAAATGTTTATGATTATGAGCTTTTCTGGGAAAATTGACCTCTTGGAAATTATAAAATGGCACTCTTTATACCTGGTAAGAGCTTTTGCTTGGAGATCTACTTTTTCTGGTATTGATATAGTCACTTTCTTTTGATTAGTGTTAGCATGCTATATTTATTATTCCCAAGTATTTTATTTTAACATATTTGTTTCTTTATATTTAAAGTTGTTTTATACAGGGTGGAGATTCATCAAAAAATTAACACTAGAACTACCATATGACCCAACCATTGTAAGCATATCTAAATAATTGGAAAACATCTGTGACTGTAGATCAGAATTAATACTTTTAAGATGGCAGTACTTACTAAACTGATCTACACATTCAAAACAATTCCTACCAAAATTCCAAAGTTGAGTTTTGCAAAAAATATGCAAGCTGGTCTTAAAACTCATAATGAAATACAAAGGATACAGAATAGCCAAGCAATCTGAAAAAAGAAGAACAAAGTAGGAGGACTCACACTTTCTGATTTCAAAATTTGCTACAATGATTGAGACAGTGTAGTATTGGCACGATGACAGAGCTATAGATCAGTGGAAGATAAGTGAGAGTGAAAGGATGTTAAAGAAATTATGTGATGAAACAACAGTCTTTTCAACAAATGGTGGTGAGTCAACTAGATATCTACATGCAAAAAATAAACTCCTAACTCTCACTGTATTAAAAAAAAAAAAAAAGAACAAATAAACTCAAAATGAATCATAGATCTAAAAGGAGGAGATATCATTGCAAAGCTCACAAAAAAAATAGGAGTAAATTTTCATAACGTTGTATTAGGCATTGAGTGCTTAGACGTGACACAGAAAGAACAAGCAATGATAGAACAAACAAAATGATCTACATCAAAATTTAAACCTTTGGGACTGCAAAAAAGAAGATAGAGGACTGATTTTTCTGAAAAGTAATTTCAACATAAATTTAAGACAACCAGTGGAATTACTATAAATATATTATAATCCACACAAACCCCAGATGCTATAGTGCATTAACAGTTTCCTGATCATAATATTAATACTTCAAGACATACCCAGGGGTCAGTGCCCAGTAAAATTTAATTCTCTCAACAATTTTTTCCTTGTCTGACCACTGAATGGAGAAAATGAAGGATTGGACACAAAGAAACTCACGTCTGCCTTTGGAGAGAAACAAAACACGTAACCTATAAAGTCTTTTCTGGCTAAATATGACACCCTTATTCATCTCTTTAGAAAAATAAAATAAATCAACACTAAGTAGTATCTATTAGGTATTGTATTATTTACATTTCAGTCTTTATCCCATTTAATCCTTAAGGGAATTTTTGGGTAGGTAATTACACTTATAATAAAGAAAAATAATCAAGCTAAAAATACTCATTTACGTTCCCCAAAGCTATTCTACTATGAATTCAAGGACCTGGAATTTGAACCCAAGTGTAATTACACAGTTTTTAATCTTTATATTCATCCTTTGGAGATGTGTACTCCATAGGGTTTCAAAAATAAAATATTTTTTGCCCATTCACTTCATAATTATATCAATTCCATTATGACATTACAATGAATTATTAATCCAAATGGACTTCACTTAATTGCACTGCAGTTTCAGTGGTTGATCATTTCTTAATTTTTTTTAAACTGGATTGCAAAGCAATACTCAAACTCTCAATCTTAGAGATCATGACACATTTCTCTGCTCCCGTTCCATCCCCTCTCTTCCCTGTCTCTCCACTCTGTCTCATCTTTTTAATTCTTCACATTCTAAATCTGTCTGTCCTCCTCACTCTCTTTTTTCACTCATTGCAAAATTCTTTCTTAAACATGCATACATGTACATAAACACCCCTAAACATGTGTTTCCCTACCCATAAACAGCATTCCTCATCTGTAAGTTGGAGTGTCCATACACGTGTGTATATGTATATATATGTATGTGTACATACAAACATACATATACACACACAATGTTGGGAGAACTTACAAAATGGAATATGTATTCTGTCACATAAATTCTCCCAACATAACCAATTTTAAGTTATCAGTGGTTTAGTGACTCGATTCAAAATTCCTTAATCTTGAGAGAATTTAGCAATAGGCTCCCAAGAGCCTTTATAATGTGGCTTCAGCACACTTTTTCAGTGTTTTCACCCCCTAAATTAATAAGCAGATCCCTATGTGCTTTCTCCCAGTAGATACACTGACTACAGACATCTTTTCTCTTGCTAAATTAGGACCATGGCCATATAATCAATATGAATAAAATATGACTACATGAATATGCTTCCTCATGAGGAAGGTAAAATTGGATTGGAATACTATAATCTCAAATGTAATCAGTCTTTATCCTCTATAATACTCAACATTTTTACTTTAAAATGACTTTGTTCAAGTCAAAAACTTAGCCATTTTTTCAACAAAGATTTAATAAGAAACATGACTCAGTATATTGTGCCAGGTACTGTGGTACACACAAGGATGTATATGATAATTATCCCTAGTAGATAAAGCATATCAGCGTTAAAGTATATGACACTCCAAATGAAAATAATGAGTGCTGTCAGTGCATAAGGGAAGGGAGGAAGGGAGAGAAAGGCAGGGTAATCAGAAAAAATGGTATAGTCAACTGTATGGAGGGATAAGCTGATTTCCCTAGACATAGAATAATTGACTACCTCTTAGAAAAATAAAAAACATTATAAGCACCTTTATTTGACTTATTTCAGTGCATTTACCTGTGCATTCACTCTAAAAAGAGTCTACAATATGGCAGATGTGCAGCAGTAAATTTCTCCTGGTAGTCCTGTTACTTCTTGTGACATTATGATTATTTCCATATTCCCAGTCCTCACTCGTTCCTTGGCTTAATACTCTCTTTGTCTCTTCTTATTTTTATATTCTAATTGATGTATTATAGGGTTTTTTTAGTCTTGTTTCTTGTTCCAACATTCTACACAAAATCCATCAAGTCTAGAAAACTGAAGAACACAATTTGATTATCTGACTACTTTTCCTCTACAATATTTCTGTTAGATTAATTCATTTTGCATGAAGGAGATTCAGTTGTGTTAGCTTTTTAGGTTTCCCATTTGTTATTGTTTTATTTATTCATAGATAGTACATTCTTTAATGAATAAATGCAGGTAATTCATATATTCTACTGTTGTTGGATATTTGACTTTTTAAATTTTTTCATTACTATGAATAAATCACTAAACATTTTTGTGTACGTATTTTGGTGAACATAATAACTTCTTTCGGATGTTTACCTAGGACTAATTGCTGGTCCATAGGGAATATTTAGAGTTTATAGACACTTCTAGCTTCCACAGTGGCCCATAGAAGATGCTCCCCATCCTTGTGAATACTTAGAGTTAGCAGTCGTAACTTCAGCCACACTGGATGGGCCATACGCTGTCACAGTGTGGTTTGAATTAACGTTTTCCTGATGAGTAACAGAGATGAAATTTTTTCTTATATTCATTGGATATTCTCTTCCTTTAAAGTCCCAATTAAGTTTTTGTCCTTGTTTTCTATTGAGTTTTTGTCATTTCTTTATAGATTGATAATAATTTGCATACATTTTAATGATTTACTAATATAAGTGCTTTAGATGATATATGTCATGAGAATATCATTTGCCAGTCTTTCTTGCTAGTTATTGTTTTATTCTGTGTTATTTTATTTCTTCATAGATAGTATTTTCTTTAATGAATAAACTCAACAGATTTTCCCACTGGGTCACCATCTTTTTGGAAACTTTGGTAAGCAGTATTCTTGCCTTTTTCTGTGGTTAAGTAATATAATTTTACTTTCATTTTTCATTTGTTACATTGAAAAATACATTTAAATTTGTGACTTTGCAATATTAGGATAACACATCTTTCCTCTTTGGCTTCCATATATTTCACACTTCTAAATATATTTCATGTTATTTTATTCTTATGTTAAGTTAATATTTATTAACTTTCATTTAAAGCCAGTAATACTAGCACTGTGTGGAAAAGAAGTGAGAGACTTTGTCTTATTTGATAGCCATGATCTAGTAATAAGTTACTGATGAGTGCTAAGACATGGTCGTGGGAAGGGGAGATATATGTAATGGTAATTAGTGTCCTAAATCTGCATTGTTATAACATGTACTAAAATCAGGAGGCAAAATTCACCCAATAAGAGATTCTGTTCATTTCATGTGAATACGTTCTGGTAGCATCAGTTTTGTATTTCTGACTTCCTATTGACAATATCATGTAGGGGGGAAGGGTGGTATGTCTGCATCAACCCCAGTCCCTCTATCCCAGGAGCAGATAATGGGATTTGAGACTCTGTGGTGCTATCCTGGTTTATATAGACATTTGATTTGGCTTTGTTTTCAGACAGGCCCCAAAGGATCCTAGCTATTAGTATTTATTCCCTTTAGTATATTCACTACAGCTCTCTAGCCCCAGTCCTGCTGGAGGTGAGTTTCCTAGTAAATGTGGGATGGAGATGGACAGTGAACAGAGACCCTTGTGTAAGAGCTAAGGAACAGGCTACAGCTGCAATTATTAAGCTAATATATTTTATTTCACTACTGTAGAAAGATTTCCAGACTGAAATAGGTCTTTGCTGGATCATGCTGAGACAATTTAAATTTTTAAATTAACCAATTACAGAGGGAACTTAAAATTGTTGTATAAGTGGTGATCTCCACTCTCAGTAATAATTGTGCATAGGGTATGTTCTTTCATAAAAACAACTAAAAATAACCTCATTAGAGGCCCAGAGTTAAGTGCAGGTTTACAAAGTGGATTACAAAGAATGAAGCAGAGAAGTAAGAAATCTGAAGATGGACATTACACACAATTTTGGATGATTTAAGGGCTGGGGAATCTCTATTTTTTAAGGTCATTAAGAAAATAGTTCTTAAAACTTGGACTTTTCCCTTTCTCTTTTCTCAGGAGTCAATGAAAGCTGCGACTGAGCTTCCTTCCTTCCTTGTTTTACGCTTTCTTCTCTCTTTCCTTCCTTTCTTCTTTTGTCTGTTTTCCTACCCTTCCTACTTCTCTCCCTATACTCTTCTAGCCCCTTCTTATTTTTTTCTATAGCCCTGTCATATCTCTTCTTGTTTTTCTGAATTAACAAAAGAAAAGAGGAAAGAAAGAATGGCGAAAAGAAGGAAGAGAGTAAAGAAACAAAGAGAAAGAGAGAGAGTGAGAGACTGAGAGACAGGAAGAGAGAGAGAAAGAAAGATCACAGGCAGAGTAGCAAATCAGGAGCCTGGATTTCTTTCTCATCATTGTCATTGGAAACATGCTTTTACTTCTCTCAAATCTTCTCCTTGCAACACATCTTTTCAGTGTTCCCCCGAAACCTTTCCCTGTACACACACACATATGAAAGAAAGGGTAGACTTGTTGGATATCCTGGGAATTTGGCAACTAGTAGAAACTTGGAAGATTCTTTATTGATTTAATTGCCATCAGGATACTAGTAGCAAAGAGATGCATTCCTCTCCTCGAGGTTATTTCCAGGTGGCGTTTCCCATCTCTGTGTAACTGTTTTCATATCTGATGTACAGTACGTTGTGTCTGCCTATCTCTGTGCAACCCTTTTAAATCTGAGATACAGCACAGTGTATCTGAAGGGGCATATGAATAAACACGGAGGAATTAATGAATGAACATAGCTCTTCATTTTGTGTCTGACTTTCTAAATATGCATCATTGTAAAAAACGATACTGAATAAACCAGTATAAGAAATTGTGCTGAATTTTCTGTCATTCTACATGTCCAGGCACATCTATGTCCTTCTATGTATTGTAATGTTCTCTGTGCAGATTTCTGTATCTGTGGTTCTGTTACTTTATGTTGATGTGCTTAAGTAAGGCGTACTTTGTCTTCAAAGAAAGATGAGATCTCAATATAAACATATGCCCCTTAATGTTTTTGAAATTCATTCCAGATTTGTTGAGGTTTCAGTAAATGGGTACAAGATATTACTGTCCAAAATTTCATGTGGAGATCTTTCACAAACTTACTGTTCCTTCCACTTGAAGAGTGCTCAGTCTGTGCCTGCATCTGACTTTGAACCCCGGTTTTAGCAAGAGCTTTTCGAGTAAGAATAATACAGATGAAAATTAAAACTCTTGGAGAAGTTTTGAACAACACATTTATAACTCTCATTTTTCCTTCTAGAGGCAGTCAACTACTTTTCTTGTCAGTGGCAAGATGCTCCACACCAACACTTCCACTTTCCACCCAGACACCTTTTTTCTTACAGGCATCCCAGGACTTGAGGGTTCTCATGGCTGGATCTCCCTGCCTTTTTGCTCCATTTACTTAATGGCTCTGCTGGGCAATTCTACCATTTTGTTGATTATCTGGTCTGACCGGACTCTGAGGGACCCCATGTTCTACTTTCTAGCCATCTTATCAGCCATAGATCTGGCCCTGTCCACATCCTCAGTGCCCCGACTGCTGGGTATCTTCTGGTTTGATGCACATGAAATTAGTTTTGGGGCCTGTGTGGCCCAGATGTTTCTCATACACACCTTCACAGGAATGGAGTCTGCTGTTCTGCTGGCAATGGCCTTTAACCACTATGTGGCTATCTGTGCACCTCTCCACTACACAACTGTCTTGACACCCAGAATTCTAGCAGGCATTGGTGTGGGCATTATAATACGCCCAATCTTGCTCATGTTGCCCATTGTGTACCTAACCCATCGGCTGCCCTTCTGCGGGGCTCGAATTATTGCCCACTCCTACTGTGAGCACATGGGCATTGCCAAGTTGGCCTGTGCCAACATTCGAATTAACGCCATTTATGGGCTTTTTGTCGCTTCTTTTCTTATTTTGGATGTGGCACTGGTTGGAATCTCTTATGCCTACATACTCCGTGCAGTTTTCCACCTCCCATCTCGGGATGCTCGTCACAAAGCCCTGAGCACATGTGGGTCACATGTTGGGGTCATGTGTGTTTTCTATACACCCTCTCTCTTCTCCTTCCTCACCCATCGATTTGGCAAAAAAATTCCTGGTTATGTTCATATTCTTGTTGCCAATCTCTATGTGGTCATCCCACCTGCCCTCAACCCTATTATCTATGGTGTGAGAACAAAGCAGATTCGTGAGTGTGTGATCTGTGCTTTCACCTTAAAGTAGAGTCTCCTGTTTCCTTAGGTCTTGAGGGTGTGGATATAACCGAAAGAAGTTAACTTTGACCCTACTCTAGGTTGATTATCTTTTTAAATGTCCCTCATACCAAAAGATCTTGCAGATCCTAAAGGAACAAACTTTGGAGAATGCTTTCTGGTCTTAAATCTAGTGTTTCTTTTCCACGTGGGTGTTGAGTATTGAACCTTCATATCTCTGTATTTGAAAATAGGATAATATTTCAGCTGGGCACTATTAGTTTATTTCAATTACCTTGTTTTTCTGAAAAACAGAACTTAATTCAAATGTAAAATAAGAAAGATCTTGGTATATTTTTCTGTTATAAACTTAAATATATCTGATTTCTCTGAGGACATCATTAAGATATTGAGTGAAGTTTTAAAAATGTCCCCAGTTTTTCCCTTTATTTTTGGCTCCTTTTTCTTTACTCTTCTTAAAAACCTATAGGCACAATGCCACTACCTTCCTTTCTGAAGAAGTTTGAAGTGAAAGTATCTGAAAACAATACAGGCATTAAAGAATAAAATTATTATTTATAAGAGAAACTTGAATGTACAGAATCCTAACAGGGGGGTTCAAATCATATTTAATCAGTTTTTTTCCTAAGGTATGTGTGTGTGCATGTGTTAAATGTATTAGGATAACCTTTTATCTTTATGGGCCTCTTCTTCCTCTCCAAAGTCCTCTTTATTTGTGGAATGCAGTATATACCCATCCTTTGGGTCTTGATGCTTTGTAAAAGTAAATAAATCTCAGGCAAGCTCAGGTAGAAAACACATTTTCAAAGTCAGCTACTTTCGCAGGACTTGACTGGATATTCATAGGAGTATTTTGTGTAATCTTCTAAGCACATCTCTCCACGATGGCTCTTGGGGATCAAAGACGTTTTTTAATTATCCTTTGTGAATTTACTCTTGGCAGAAACTGAAGTTCACACAAAATAAAGAATAGAACACAGGAATGACTGCTTAGGAGGCTAGAAACTAATTTCATGGTGGCATGTTCACCATTTGGTGGCACAAAAATGACTGTACTATTTTGCAGCATGACCACATCGGCCAGAACCCATATCTCCCAGGATTAAGAGTATGGAAGATAGATAATCTTTCAGCAAGAAGCATGGACTAAAGACTTTAGAAAAACATCTGAAATGAATTAATGGAGGATGACACAGGGAAATTTATATTTGGTTATTGGAGTAATTTATTTCCCATGAACACCTTGAGCACATTAAATGCTCTTTTTTCTTAGAACAGAAGGATGCAAATAATGAATTTTTGATATCTTCTGTCAAAAGTTTATCTACCAGTGTTCTTTTTTATTAAAATAACTTTATATTAAAAACATAAAGCAATGTTTATAATATTATATAAATTTCAGTTGTACATCTTTATATTTCAATTTCTATGTAGACTGCATTGTGTTCACCACCCAAACTGCCATCTGTCACCATATACATATGCCATTTTTTCTCTTTCTGCCTCCTCTCTCTCCACATCTCTTATGGTAACCACCAATCTATTCTCTTTGTCTGTGTTTGTTTGTTGTTGTTGTTTTTATATTCCACATATGAGTGAAACATACAGTATTTTATTTTCTCTGTTTGATTTATTTCACTTAGCTTAATCCAGCAGCATTCTTTCCAGTTTTTCTTAATTTGAATGATGTGTCTCAGTTTAACTACAACTCAAAATTAATAATATTTAAGAATAAAACATAAAAAATAAAGATTGTGTTCTTACATTAATAGGTTATTTAATTTTATAAATTAGTTGATTTTAAACCTCCACTCAATATGTAACCCCCCCCCCCCAACCTTCAATGCCGTACAGGATTACCAATGCCATTCCTCAAAGAAACCAAATTCACAGTGTCCTATCTTTACAGGGAAAGTTCATACATATTTCCAGTTGGTCGAGTTGATAGGATTCATATCTGTTAATGTATAAGTAATGACATTGTGTGCTAAAATTTTAAGGGCTATCTTATATTTATGTTCTGATAACGTCTTTTATAGTCATAATGCTCCTCTAACTATCAACTTCCTTTTATGTTTCCATGTCCTACAACTAAAAGACAAGTAAGGTGTAGTGACAAAAGTACTGGAAATGCCTCTTTACATCCAGTTTCCCCTCAGCCATGTATAGACACACACACACACACACATGTATATATACATACACATATATATACATATGTATTTAATATAAAGCCCACAGAAGGAAATTTACAATTCTAAATACCTAAATGTCTCTCTACGTATTAAATAAATTGCATCACTAATTAATAATCTTCCCCTCAAAATCATATTTTTATGGTTTCTCTGATGAATTCTATCAAACATTAGGAAAAAATTTTATCGACTCTCTAAAATCACTCCCAGAAAATAGAAGCAAGAGGGAAAACATATACAATTGGAAATAAGCATATGAAGAGATGCTCAACTTATTTTTCCATTAAGGAATTGCAAATTAAGAAATAAAAATGATTCCACTATACACGTCTAAAAATGGCTAAAACTAAAAATAAATAAATAAAGCAATATCAAGGGTAGGTGAGAAAGCACGTCAATATACACTTTCATTCATTTTGGGGGGGAATGCAAAATGGCACAGCCTCTTTGGAATAAAGTTTGGAAGTTTCTTAAAAAGCTAGAGTCTTACCATGTGATCCAGCAATTACACTCAAAGGGATTTACTCAACTGGTTTGAAAACTGTATTCACGCAAAAATCTGCACATAGACATTTCTAGCAACTTTATTCAAGATTGCCAAGAATTAGAAGTAACCAAGATGCCCTTCAATAGGTAAATGACTATCCAAACTGTGGTACATTCATTGTGCATAATACAATGGGTATTATTCAACATTAATAAGAAATGAGACATCAAGTCACGAAAAGACATAGATTAATCTTAAATGCATATTCCTATATGAAAGAAGTCAATCTGAAAAGTCTTCATATTGTGTGACTCTAGCAAAATTATATTCTGGAAAACATAAAACTATGCAGACAGCAAACACATCTATGGTTTCCAGAGGGAGGAGTGGTGGGGGCATGTTGAATACGTGAAGCACATGGCAATTTTTATGTTGGTGAAATTGTTCTATATGATACCGTAATGGTGGAGGTATGATGCTATGCATTTGACAAAATCCATAGAATTTTACAACACAAAAGATTGCCTTAATGTATGTAAATTAAAAAAATTGTTTAGGAGTTCACGTGATCCCAGAATGAAATGCAAAATGTGACAAATACAGTATATCACAAATTTAGGAAAAATTCTCACTAAAGTAAATGAGGGAAACATGCTGACCTAAGTAAACTTGGAAATGAGTAGAGTCTGTGAGACAAGAGAACTATACATAAGTACTGCACTCTAGTGGATAAATTTTTTCCATAGGGTTACAGGTTGACAATTCTAATATAGCTACAGATGCATATATTGTTATTCAACAATTAAATGGATGGCGTGTGGTGGGAGTCAGTTCTCACATTGGAGTAGGAGTGGGAATTTACAAAGAAACTAGAATAATTCACTTGGCAATGGATTAGAGTTAGAGACATCATGATGTTTGGCTTTGGATAGATAAGAGATAGATGATAGATAGATAGGTAGATGATAAATATTTATAGATATGTGTACATTGGCACAGGTTAGCATACACACATGTATTTCCTTCATCTGTCAGCTGAGAGGGCCTTAAAGTAATGACACCCCAGTAGCAAAGCTCGCTCAGCCCCCAGAGATTTGCTTCCAATACCATTATCCAATTAAATGAATCAGTGCTTTTTGGAGAAATATCACATTCTAATATTGGGGCAGGTAGTATACAAGATAAGCCTGTACGATCTTGTGATGGCAGAAAGTAAGGAAGTGACATCCCTCCACCAAAAACAAAAAAACAATTATGGGGATATCCCAAAGGGACACAGAAACCAATTGAAAGAGGTCCCAATGGCCAAAGCTGGACAATATGACAAACTAAAGTAGTACTGGATTATAACCTATAGTATAAAATAAATATTTATGAGTTCATACTGATATAAATAAATGATCGAATACATAAATGAATGGGGGGAATAGACAAATCTCTCATGAAAAACATTCAAAACAATTTATAAGGATGCTGTATCCTCAAGAAGCTAGAGATAATTCTCACTGGTTAATTTGTGGGCCTCACATTGTAACTTACTTCCAAAGAGTAAACTTGGAAATGGGGGAGGAAGAGAATCCTGACAAAGACTACCTCAGCCAGGTGATGAAGCTCAGCATCAACAGTGATGAGCCATGTTGATAGTAGGTGCCCTTGATATGTTTTGATATACATATGGTATTTTACCTCACTGATCTTCCCACCCAAATCACAAAACTCTGGCCTGTATAAGCAGAATAATCTCAATTGAGCAACATTTTACAAAAATCTGACCAGTACTCTTGAAAATTGCCAAGTCATCAAAACCAAGAAGAGCCTGAAAATGTCACAGCCAAGAGAACCTTAAGAGGGCTAACTGGACATAACTAGTAGATATAATTTGGTGTCCTGGATGAGATCCCATAAGAGAGAAAGAACATTAGTTAAAACTAAGAGAATCTGAATATTACATGAATTTTAATAATTTACTAGCTTTAGTTAATATTGGTTCATTAATTGTAACAAATGACAACTCTCATGTAAAATGTTAATGATAAGGGAAATTAGGTATCAGTGATATGAGAACTCTCAGGACTATGGTAACATTTTTTTCTGTAATTTACAAGAATTCCAAAATTTGAAAAAGTTCATTTAAAACTTAGAGTGTATGGTTAGATAAACAGAACATGTTCTATATCTAGAATTTTAATATGCTGTTGAAGTTATGAAAGAAGAAAATTGACAAAGAAGTAAACAATAAAGATCAACACACTGAATAGAGAATCTAGACACACACACATTTGTCACATGACAGGCTGATATTGCAGATCCTGGTGTCACCCTGCAAAATCCATGAATTCCATAAGTTTCCTTACAAGGCTCTGCTCCTGTAACCAAAAATCTGAGGTTTTGGAATAAGTTAAATTTGTGTGACAGAGGAGGGACAGAGAGTGTTAGAAAGCCCAGCTTACCAGTTTAGATGCATAACTAAACCAAGAAACACTCCCCAACCTTTGGTGAGTAATAATGCTGACGTTCTGAAGCCATTTGCTTGACTCATGTTTTGTTCTTTACCAGCAATAATTCTGGAAAGGAAGAAAATGTCATTTATTGACTCCTCTATAACTCCAAGAGTGAATTCTCAGAGACATCTCCATGGCAACCCCAATCAGTATGAGCTTCCATAGAATATCCTAGCCTGGAAACATTTAGTGTTAGCTAAGTAGCTCATGTTATTATCAACCAATAGTTACAAATTTCTTATTATACCTCAGGAGTTTTTTTCTTTTTTTTTTTTTTGAGGAAGATTATCCATGAGCTAACATCTGCTGCCAATCATCTTCTTTTTGCTGAGGAAGACCAGCCCTGAGCTAGCATCCTTGCCCATCTTCCTCTACTTTACATGTGGGACCCCTACCACAGTATGGCTTGCCAAGTGGTGCAATGTCTGCACCCGGGATCTGAACCAGCAAACCCTGGGTCGACAAGCGGAACAGGTGAACTTAACTGCTGTGCCACTGGCTGGCCCCCATCAGAAATTGTTTTAAGTGCTATACAAGTATCAGTTTTTTAAATCTTCACAACAACGCTTTGGACTAGGTCTTATTTAGCTCATTGTTTAGGAGGAAATGGAGACAGAGTTTAAATTTCTTGCCCAAACTCATATGTCCATTAAGTAGAGGAGATGGGATTGAAACCCACGTAGTCTGCCTCAAAGTCCATCCATTCAGCCAGTTTCCATTACTTGATATTTCTTTCCCTAGACCTCTGTGTTTTTCCTTGGAAATTAAACACTGCCTTATTTTACAGTTAAAAAGAACAAGGAAAAAGAGGAGATTTGTGTTCAAATTACTGGTCTTTGTTTTATTGCATTATCTCCTCCACCTAGTTCTTTTTTAAAAAAAAAAACAAAAGATTGGCACCTGAGCTAATATCTGTTGCCAATCTTCCTTTGTTTTTTGGTTTTCTTTTTTTCCTTCTTCTTTTCCCAGAAACCCCCCAGTATATAGTTGTATATTCTAGCTGTAGGTCCTTCTGGCTCTGCTGTGTGGGATGCTGCATCATCACGACGTGAGGCCCTGGATTCCAACCACCAAAACCCCGGAAACCCCAGCCACTGAAGCGGAGCTCAGGAACTTAACTCCTGGGACAGGGGGCCGGCCCCACCTCCATCTAGTTCTAAGGAATACTCTATTCCATGAAATGATGGATACTAGTTGTGCTTCAAGGCTTTCACTTGAATATTTAAGTATTTAAGGTTGAATTGTGTTTAGAACTGGGATGGTATAAAGGAGGTAAGGAAGTTTTGGAGAAATTGATGAGATAAGAGCAAGGTAAACAACATAGCGATGAAAAAAGAAAGCCAGAATGACTTGCCAAATCCTTATATAAAATCACTCCAGATTCTCTGTGACCTGCACTTGTATGTGGGGCCCATGGGAAGGCCTCTGGGACGAGAGGGATCTTGAGGAGAAAGAGTAGGAGGTAAGCCCTCCTCATAGCCTCTCCTGTCTACAAATAAGCTAATCCATCATGAGTCATCCCCAGCTTGAGAATTAGCATCGAAATGAGGATTATTATTTTTTTTTTATCACTGATGAAGTTATGTTTCATATTTATGAAGTATTTAGCCCAGTGTCTCTGGGCACCTCTGCTCTCCAGGGAGCACCAGTGTTTGGAGACACTCCATTTTAAGAACAGTGTTTGCAGCATAAATCTTCCAATTCAGTCAGAGTGGGTGAAAATGGAAACATTCATCTGAACCAGCTCATCCGGGAAGCTTTGCTGGTAAGTCTGGCCTTAGGGCCAGAAAGGATCTACTGAAACAGGAAGCATTTTACTGTGGCCCTTTCATTGAGATTTTGGTTGAAGAGATAAAATAAATGACAGGAATGCAGAAAAGAGGAAAGCTAACCCAATATGGAAGCTATCAGTGAGCCCAGAGTGTAACGAGATAATTTATCTACGCTGGGGTGTGTACTCCAACAAAGACTTCATTAAATCTTATTCTCAAATACTTAGATAAGTGATGAGTGTATGTGCCCACGTGCCAGCACATGCATATGCAAATCCCTTTTCAACTTTCTTTCTGTTTTCTGTCTTTTCCTAAGTATTTATTTGTCATTCAACTCACTTGTCCTTTTGCCTATTGTGGTTGTGTCTTAACCTTTACTCTTGTCTTCCTTACCTTCTCATAGCTGTCATCATTCTATATCTATCTTGCAGAACTTTACCTAACTTTGTATATCCCTCTGTCCGCCATTCAGCAATGAAAGTAAATATTTCACAACTCATGCTTTCATATAACATGATGGTAGAAAATACTAGATCAAGAATCCTTAAATTTCCAATGCTATTGTAAAAAGAAAAATTTTTAAATTTGACTCATCATTTATAAAACCAATTCCAAAATTTCCCCAAAATTTCTGGATCCATATGTACTCAGGATCAGTAAGCAACAGTCCATCTAAATTTCATTTCTACAAATTGCTTTAAGTTCTTTCCTAATTGGAAGTTAACACAAATATTGCAATAGCAATGTAACACCAACAAGTAGAAGAATTCAAATAATTTAGCACTTATATTTAAAGAATTTTCTAATTTACATTGGCCTCCTAATATATTATCTGTATTTGTTCATAATCCCTGACTTAAACTTACAACATATGTATTATTATTTCAATATTAAATATGGAAAATATATTTTTAAAGAAATAAGGTCTATAGGATATTGCCAGACAGTTTGAAAGAAACAGAACTATCATTTAAGCAAAATCTTTTTAGTTTCAGATCCTAAACTCCACCCGTATCACGTATCACAGTCAGTTTTGGCTTTTTTAGCCCAAGTTACAGTCACAGAAAGCCCTTTATATATTTTTCCCTCCCCATGATGGCCCTTTAATGTGTACCACCGCTATCAACCACCTTGTCTTCTATGCAAATTCATTTTTTATCTTTGTCCCCAACACAATCGCAACCTAGTCAGCTAAGAAGGCTTTGATCATCTAACTTACTATTCTTCCTATGAAGAGGGTAACGTTAGTAAAATATTCCTTCTCATATCAGCTAGTAGTTTTGCACAATAATTGTGAAATTCATGGAAGTCATGCGCATGAGAGTAGGAGAATAAATATGGTTCCAAGAATCTCTGAACTTCAAGAGTCTCTGAAAGACAGAAAATGTCTGGCTTAGGTCAATCATTTTGATTTTGTTTAGCTTATCCTTTCCATTCCATCAGGATAGCACAGGCACAGGAAAGTCCTGAGAAAAACTTTAGTAGCTGATTGTTATTGTTATTATTATTATTATTATATTTACCATATAACAGTCATTCTATCTTCACCTGTTTCTTCTGAGAGCCACTAATATGTACTTTTTTTTAGTGCTTGGAAGATATCATCATGGTAAGGCAAAAGTTTTCTCACAAGTACCTCCAGTTGCGGGAAGGGATAAAATACTGCAAACCTGAGAGTGTCACAGTACAGGGTGGAATCAGTGGCCTTATTCTATTTTGAGGATTCAAAGAAGGGAAAGGAGCATGTAAAGTCAGGACTTTGAGATTGAACTACAAATTGTTTTATTAAATTGACCCTTATACTTTTTAAAAGATTCCAATTGATAATTGCTTGTGTACATTATCTTATCCTGCAACAGTTCTCAAACGTCAAATAAGTTGGGTTAGATTAAATTGGAGAGTTTTATAGAAATCATGAGGCATTCTCCCATACCTAGCTATGCAGAGTCCCCAGGGTCAGCACTTAGAATCTATGGTTTTATCTAATTCTCCACAGGTACTATGTAAAGTCAGGGTTAGAAGCCGCTGCTGTGAACCCCTCTTTCAGGGTGGATTCATAGGAACTGTGTGGAGAGCTTCAGTTAACTTCCTGACTGCATTAACTTGTGACTGCTTTGAAGAGCAATTCAGTTGTTGTACATATAACTGCCTGGCAGAGTGCAGCCAAACATGAGGTGCTCGATCCATCTGTGAAGTCTCTTCTTTCAATTTCTAAGCACACTGCTAAGTAAATATTTGCCACAAAATATGAGAAAAAGGATAATTATATGCATTAATGGAATGTAACAGGTATTTTTGAATGGTGGTCAGAACATGACATAGGAAAATGGGGTAGAGGATGGGCGTAAAAGAGGAGGGAAAAGGATAAAGAAAATAGTGAAATGTCACCATACTGCCAAGTGATCTAGAAAATCCAGTTAGTATGCCCTTCCTAGCTATGAGCCCTTAATATCTGAACCTTCCCTTTTCTGCCCTCAAAATTCTGTCACATTGCCTCTCTTTCTCCAAATTAATTTCATTACTTTAATCCAATGACATTTCCATTCTTATTTTTAAATATCTCTTTGAATGTGTTTGTTAAGTACTTAGGAAGGAGCATGTCATAGTGTCACAGGCATGGGCTTTGTATCCAAAATCCTCATTCTGATACTTTCTAAGTGGCTTACTAAGTGGTTTTGTGACTCACCTGAGCCTTACTCTCGTCTTCATTATAACTACATCAATGGTTACTTGCTTTCTGGATACCCATGAAGATCAAATAAAATAATGTATGCAAATTGTCTAGCACAAGCTGTATTTGAGACATGCTGGTGAAAATTTAAAAAACTGAAAAAGTTTTAAAAATTTGTTAGACACTGTGCTGAGAACAAAGTTTAGAGTATCCTTTTCTCTTTTCTTTCCTAGAAAGATAACTATATTTGATGTACAGTTTATTTCTCTGGGACAAAGTCAAAACAATTAATGCTCACCTACAGACACCATCTAAAAACCGTTTTTTGTCTAACACATCATAATATCACTTTCAAAACTTATGAGTCTGAATCATTAATACTCAGTATTTTTATAGGTATTCTATTAAAGGTTTTGCCAGTCAAATACCTTTGTGAAATCACCAGTTAGTTAAAGTTGCTTTGAGAGAGGATCTTAAAATTCTGATATACATCATAAACATCTAAGACGAAAAAAAAAACCCTGCAGAAATTTCCAGCTTAATTTGGCTGTGAGAAAACATATTTTGGAGAAAAGCAGCAGTAGGAAACATGTTAACTTCTCAGAGATACATGATGCTCCATGAATTCATTTTACAACATTCTTTAGGGTTATTTTAACCTAGAAGAAAGAGAAGAGGTGACATCAGCAATACGTTAAAATATAAGCAAGCAAGAAAGAATGATGATGGAGCAAATGTTAGGATCATAGGAAACAGAAATGGGACATTTAATTTTTATGAAAGAATAATTTCATACACAAAAAATTACTGGAATGATATAAGACTATTAAAGTGACTGCAGGATTGGTGGGGTATCATGGAAGGAAAATGACCAATAATGATTCTTGGAGGATATAAATAGCATAAGTTGAAATTATATTCAAGGCCTTTGGAAATAGGGACATAATTTATGATGTTCACAAAAGAAATTATTTTCAAATAAAAGTCGGTGTCCACTCTTTATAGTTCATTGAGTAGTGAATGAAACTGGAGGAGAAGGAAATAATGTAAAATTATGAAACCTCTTGCTTTTTTCAAATTAGGTGAAGCTTGAGTCAAGAATAGGGGGAAAAATACTGAAGAGGTTGAGAAGGTGAAAATATAAGAGACAGAGATGGAGATGGGAAGAGAAAAATAATAAAGAGCGGTACATACAGACTTGAAAGGAGATGGGATCCTAAGCAGAGGTAGAAATATGAGCTTCAGGCAGGAGTAAAAACACTTAAACAACTAAGCAAGACAAGAGTAACAAAGATGAAATATCACTTGCATGATCATCTTAATTTCCAAGGGAGACGAGAAAGTACTGAGAGTAAAAGAATATAAGATGCAAGATGAGAAAAGTGTAAGTTACCTTATTTACTGAAGCAAACATGAAAAAAAACCTAACTAAAGGAGACAAGAAAGGGTTTTCATGTAGCTTAGAAGCCCCACCTGAGGAGGCTTCAATTGGCATAATTCTGTAACTTTTCTCCAATAACTCAGCAACCAGAGCTGTTGGAAGAGAAGCGGTTGCAGAGGTCTACGTCTGAATTTTGGGCAGATATATTTACAGTAGACGTTAGAGTCAGTGAGAGAAAAATGTACAAATATGGCGAGGGATCTATTTTGAAAAGCTGAACAAGTGAAGCTGTTAGGGAATAAATAGTTTTTAGGAAAAGGAATGAACTAGGGGTATAGAACTTGTGACCTGAGAACAGAGGTGACAAGCAAAATTCTTGAGAGGGCTGGAAAAATGTGAGATGTGGTCTAACAGGGTCTTAGAGTTTAATACTTCAATGCTGGATCATTGTGTATGCTAAGAGATTGAGGATCTACCTGCGGGGAAAAGAGCAGAAGATGAGTGGCCGTGAACAGCAGTTGAAGCCAATCAGAAATTTAAAGTCAGACATTTTTGTCACATCATGTGAAATAGAAAAAATGCTAATGGTGCATAGATCATAGATTTACTTTATTTTATTGCAGCTTGGCACTATTTCATTATTATTGTTTTGCTCTTTCTATACAAGTCTTAAAAATAGCTCCTGTCACATCTTCATGAAATATTCCACATAAAATATTCAAATGTAAGTTCTTTACACGGTAACTAAAGTCAACATTTGATTGCTACTCCTGCTAACCAGACTTCTTACAATTTCTTCATTATCTCTTCTGCTGTTTTCAACAATCAATTGTAAAAATCTAATGGAGAGGCCATCTCAACCATATCAATTATATGCACCATGAGTCTGGATTTCCTGCATTTAATACAGTCTACCCTAATTGCAATGATGCTTTTCTGATGAAAGAGATATAGGACTTGATTTAGTGGCTTCCTTCACTAGGTTTGGTACTTTTAAGAGAGTTTTGTGCAAATTCTACCTCCATGAAATGTAGATGTTATTATTATTTTAATTCCCAAGCTATAATAGAACTTCCTTAAGAAAAGTAACAATGTGTGATTTATCTCTGCATACCAAATATCTAGACATATGCCTGATATTTTATTGGTCTTTGATAAAAGTTTATTTAATTATATAATAGAAATGAATGAAATAAATGTAATAAATCTGATTAGCTTGATTGAAATTAAAACAAATAGGTACTTCAGATTTCAAAAAAGTCATGCCCTTATGTCGTGATGGACTTGGTGATTAGAAAAGATTAAATATATTTTTCTATAATTCTCTAGAATTTAATAACATTGGACAAGAAGACCTGGAGCCTCTCACTGAATGAGACATCTAGTCTATGATACGTGTAGCTGTGAAAGTGCCACAGAAGCATGGTCCCTCCTAATGACACAGAATTCCGTCCCTACTGTTTTCTCCTCCTGGGAATTCCAGGGCTAGAAGATGTGCATATGTGGATTGGCTTTCCATTTTGTGTTGTATATTTGACTGCCCTATTGGGAAATATTACAATTCTTTTTGTGATTCAGATTGAACATAGTCTCCATCATCCCATGTTCTACTTCCTGGCCATTCTGTCATCTATTGACTTGGGCCTGTCCACATCCACCATTCCTAAGATGCTTGCCATCTTCTGGTTCAACCTGAGAGAAATCACTTTTGAGGGCTGCTATCAATTATAGCATTGATCATCCTCCTGAGACCCTTGGCCATTGCAATCCCCTTTGTTCTGCTCATCCTCAGGTTATCCTTCTGTGGACACCACATCATCCCCCACACATATTGTGAGCACATGGGCATTGCCCGCCTGTCCTGTGCCAGCATAAAGGTCAACATCATCTATGGATTATGTGCCATTTCTATCCTGGTGTTTGACATCATAGCCATCATCATCTCCTATGTCCAGATCCTCCATGCAGTCTTCCACCTACCTTCCAAGGATGCCCGACTGAAGGCACTCAGCACTTGTGGCTCCCATGTCTGTGTCATGTTGGCTTTCTATACTCCAGCATTTTTCTCCTTCATGACCCACCGCTTTGGCCAAAATGTGCCTCAATACATCCATATTCTTCTTGCCAACTTTTATGTTGTCATCCCACCTGCTCTCAACCCTGTTATTTATGGGGTGAGAACTAAGCAGATAAGAGAAAGGATAATTAGAACTTTCAAGAATAAACTATGAAATTTCGTCTTCAGAGATCAAGAGACTTGAGTTGGAGAAAATGGAACTTATTCCTTACTCTCAAGATTGCAGCGATGATGTCTGGGGATACGATATCCTACGTGATGATTTATAAAGACTTTCCTCCATCTTAGAAAAAATAAGCCAAGAAGAACAATAAAAAATATTTAATATGAGCATAGTTCCAATCACAAATCACAAATGTCAGCAATTATATGATAAATGAAATAACATTTGCAGGAATAAGCACAATAAGTTGATAAAAATTGACTGACATCGAAATAACAACAAAAAATAGATACATATTATGAGCCAGGCACAGTTTTTCATAACTTTCTAAGTATTTTCTCTTTAAATTCTTATAACTACAATAAGAAGGAGCTGGGCTTATTTTTCCCTTTTGTAGCTGAGGAAACTGAGGCAATAAAAATATTAATATTAGTACTATATTGGAGTATCATTTTCAAAATTAGAATAGAAACTGTCTTTTCCCAGCTGAATAAACAAAAATATGAACATATTCAAAACCTATAGAACAAAAATAAGTACATAAATTTTACATTTAAAGAGCTACAAAGGACCATTAGTAAGAAAAATTGGCAGCTTATATGGCATACGGATGGGAAGAAACACTCCACAAGTCCATATGATTTAAAAATCATATAAACAGTATGAAACGAGATGAAATATGACCACTAATAATGGAATGTAACATTGCTTACTACTTACAATGTTCTAGGAACTACCTTTGGTTTTTTAGGTAGTTCACATTTTATAATGAGTGAGAGATTTAGAAGTTAAGTAACTTGTACTTAGTCACACAACTATTACCTAACACAGAATTTTAAATGAGTTATTCAGGTTTAGGTAAGTTTCTTTACCTCTCTGCTATGATTTACTATAGAAACAGACTATGATGCAGGTGATCAAAGATTAGAAAACATTTAGGTGTCAGCATGTTATTATATAATTTAAAATGGAATTACATAAAGCAGTGACTATAACTACTAATTCAGAAATGTGAATGAATGATGAGAATATATATGTATACATAGTATATATGTGTAGTATATATATCCTATATATATATCCAAAATATGAACAGACCATGAATAAAATAATTAGCAAAAATTAATGGATATAAAAGATGGAAAGGAAGATGAACCACACAAAAAAGCCAATGTGTCCAACAGAAAATACAAAGGTATTCCTGGCTTCCTAGATGCAAGTTTGGACAAAGACATTTCACAATGCTTGACTCAAGCTCTCAGATGCTCTCACTCCCTGAAGACACTGACTAGGGTGTCTTTCTCAGGGGAGCAACAGCCTTCGCATACAGTATTCCTCTTGAGGCGTCCTGGGCGAGATGCCAGCCTGATGCTGCAAGAAGAGGCAGAATGTTGTCCTTGAGGAAGTAGCACAGGTCATATTTTATACTTGTGGGAGTCTCCCAAAAAAAGGCTCATACAAGTGGGGGCAGCTCGGCACAGTGGACAGTGAGGAGAGCTTCTGGATGTCACATCAGGTAGTACCACTTACAGATATATCATGTATGAAAGTGCCAGGCTCCCTAATTCCAGCTACCCCCATAGAGAGGGAACACCCAGACACTGTATGATGAACTTTCAGCATAGATGTGAGCCTGGGTGAGGGATCAGAGTCCAGAGCCATGGACATCCCAGTGGTAGTCAGTAGAGTGACCTCTTTGAAATAGTTGCTGCATCTTATTAGCTGAAAGGTCTTTGGAATGACCTTTGCACTCTGAGCTACAAAACAGGGGTGTCAAGTCTTTTTCTATTTGTGTATTAACCTGTGTTCAAGGATCAGATTCTGTAAAGGTGACAATGTTTTTCACAGTTTGAAGGACAAAATAAAAATGAGGATTTGAATTACAGAGTCCCATTTTGTTCTGATTGGGTTACCTGAATATTCCATGTTTCAAAATAAAATGCAAGTAATTTGTATATTTATCTCAGGAATAAAATCTTATTTAAACAGGTATCAATGAAGGAATCCTAGAAGTTTTGCCATTTGTTCCCTAATTAAATGTGCCACATACGCCTGGAATATTATGAAGATGCTTTAAAACATAGTTCCTAATCTAATTAGATTAGGGGCTTAACTTTCAATTTACACTGAATGGTGGGGACTCAGTAGGGATGATGTTTATACTATTAGTAAACTGTTGTGTTTTATTTAGAAAATCAAACATTAACAGCAACAGTCATATCCACGGATAATAAAAATGACAAATTATTCCAGCTAATGTTACTAGGACCCAGTGTCAAGACATTTTGTTTGCCACCAAATATGAAATATCTTATTTTATTAGCACTAGAACCACATGAAGTAGATGTTATGATTGCCTCAAGCTATACAGATAAATAAAGTAAGGCTCAGGAAATGATTTTCATAAGGTCATTAGTAAGTGAGACACTGAAGACATAAATACGTTTGCCTTGGTTGAAAGGGAGGGCCCCTGAACATAAAACTAGCTGATTCTTATTCAGCCACAATAGGTAGATGAGTTCTGATACAGCCAGAAAGAGGTCATGGGTGAATTTGACACTGAGTGGACATCACTTGGCAAGAACAGTCATTTGTTAGCCAAGATCTGAAGCCATGTAAATCATGCGGCTTTCAATTAAATCCGTATCTTTACAACTTTTGAGAAAGGGTGGGGCTGGGGGTACTGGTTCATCTGTAAGGCTAACATCTATCAATGGATAGTGAATGTCAGGAGGACTCTGTTGAGAACTTTTGGCACTGAACTTATGTGAGCTCAATAAAAATAACATAATGATGTATTATTGGTGTCTGCTTTAAACATTAGATTTGGGCTGTTGTTATCGCTTTATATGCCAAATATCTATAATGCTGAACTAGTTACTATAATAAAAATATTGAAACGGGTTACTGTCCCTTAATGGTGGCAGAATTATAGATACAAAGGAGAGGATTGACTTTCCCTCTGGATGAGAAGAGAGAAGCTTTGAATAAGGAGCCTCAAAAGTCTAAACTTATCAACATTTATGATATGCTTTGATTAAACTTTAAATCATTAAAATTTCCTTTTACATACATGTAATACCTATGAGTTTCTAATGAGGATCTACTTATAAGATGGTATCATAAGCACAATAGGAAATGGAGTTGAAATATGGCCTGAGAGAATGTCAGATTATATTTTTTTACATTTTAACTCTGATATTTTCCTAGCCAAAAATATCCCCCTTTAATTTATTTGCCTTTACTTGTTTACTTCCCAAAAATTCAGCATAGTTTCCTTACTCCAGTTGCCAAGATCCACTCAAATCCTCAGGGTTTTCTTTTCTTCTTCCAGTCTCATCTCTTCTTGGCCCTCTGACCACCCCCAGATGCCCACTCATTCTAGATCAGGTGATTTATGGTCTAAACTGTCAACCTCTTCCTTCTTATTCTTTATTAAGATTTTATTTTTCCTTTTTCTCCCAAAGCCCCCCGGTACATAGTTGTGTATTTTTAGTTGTGGGTCTTCCTAGTTGTGGCATGTGAGATGCCACCTCAGCATGGCTTGATGAGCGTTGCCATGTCCGTGCAGAGGATTCAAACTGGTAAAACCTGGGGGCTGCTGAAGCAGAGCACGTGAACTTAATCACTCGGCCCCAGGGCCGGCCCCCTCTTCGTTCTTGTTCTTGAAGAACATACACATATCTTTTTTATTATAGAGTCTGACTGTTTTACACTACAAGGAATCAGACAGGAAGAAATTTTTTTAAAAAAAATGAATATTTTACTAACTATATAAAATTATTTCCTTAATTTTCTGGGGTCTATACCCTTTAAATAACTCTGCAACTTTGAATAGAAGAGTCTTTTCACTTCTTAAGTTATAATTACTCCCTACTTCTATATTTACGTTAGCAAAAGCACTATTGCTCAAAGTAAAATTTGGAAATAAGGTGACAGACCAGTTATCTGAGACAAATCTCTCTCTAAACCTTGCCTTTGTCTGCCTGTAACTCTGGTATGATAGCATCTACCTTACAGAGTTGTTTTGAAGTTTGAGTGAGAACACTCGTAAAGCATTTAGTGTGGGCTTAGGTAAACATTATCTTCTTTGATTGATCTTTTGCTGGCCTAAAGAGTCAGTCATATAAACCAGAAAAATAGCTATGTACATGTCTGAATTGGAGAAAAATATACATTCTGAAGGCCATCTCAATTAGTGCATTCCCAATTGCTTAGGCCTCTGGCTTCCTGTGGTAAGTTTTGAATTTTAATAATAAAATAAAATTTGGTTGAATGTGTTGAGGAATGTTGGAGAAATTTTAGTTGGACAGATAAACCTCGTACTACCTGCAAAATAAATGATAAATTTGATAAATCTCAGAAGGAATGGTAGAGCACATCCTCGGGTACAACACTGGCATACTGTGTTTCTGTGTACTTCCCATCAAATTTGTCCTTGTTCAGAATAACGTCAATCACCCATGAACGTGTTGTAAACAATCCAGAAGAATACACCACGGTCAGCATTTGACTTAAAAGCTAATGAGTATGAATAAGAAGCAAAATATCAGGGATAAAAGCTAAATCCCATTCAAAACAGAAACATCACAGAATATTTAAACTTTACATAAGTTGTTTATTTCATGCTCTTTGGAAGTATTTGTTAAATACTATTGTTAGATTTTAGAAGTTTTAGCCTTCTGTATTAGCTGAGTGAGGAAAATTAGCATTCTATTCTAATAAAATATTCCATCTCCAAAGTAAGCTTTAAAATGGGATATTTTATTAAAATAAATGATATTGTGCTTTAGATTAGAAAATACTAAAGATGAGACTTATTTTGACTAGGTTTATGTTTATACCATTTATGGTACATTTCCATCATATACAAACTAATCAGAGATGCACAGTACTCTCATCATTAAATTCCAACAATCATAAACATTATATTTTCTCTAGGCTCAGATTTTCTTTTCTGTGAAAAATTTACATAAGTTTAAATGCACACATCTTATCTGTACATGTTGACAAATATACATATATATATATTCTTTTTTTTAAAGATCAATTCATTGTTTTTTAAAGAATGGCACCTGAGCTAACATCTGTTGCCAATTTTCTTTTTTTTTTTTTTCCCTTCTTCTTCTCCCTAAAGCCCCCCCAGCACATTGTTGTATATTCTAGTTGTGACTGCCTCTGGTTGTGCTATGTGGGATGTCACCTCAGCATGGCCTGATGAGCAGTGCCATATCCACACCCAGGATCCGAACCAGTGAAACCCTGGGCAGCCAAAGTGGAGAGCGCAAACTTGACTACTCGGCCACAGGGCCGGCCCCTATATCTATGTATTCTACATCTCTGTAAAGATATGTAATTTCTCTATCATATCAAAAAATCCTCTTGTATTCCTTCCCAGGCCATCCCTGACCCTTCTCAATGCCCTGGCAACCACTGAATAGATATTTTCAGTACCTGTTTTTTTGAATACTCTAGAACTTCATATGAATGAAATTGTGTAGTCCCTACTGTTGAGTAACTGGTAGCAGTCAGTAGCTCAGTATAATGATTTTAGATTTGCCTATGCTGACGCACATATTAGTAGTCAATCCGTCTTTATTGCTGTATAGAATTTCATTAGGTAAACATTCCAACATTGATCTGTCTCTCCACTTGTTGATGAGTATTTGTGCTGTTTCCACTTTGGGGCAAATATGAATAAAGCTGCTATGAACATTCTTGTACAGGTCTTTGTATGGACATGTGCTTTCATTTGTCTCAAGTAAGGACCTAGAAGTTCTGTTGTTGTCAGTAAATTAGAAGAACATGCTGCTCTACGTCCTTGCCAAAATTTGTATTGTGATGCTTTTCAATTTTGGACATTCTAGTGGCTGTGTAGTAATATGTCATAATAGTTTTAATGTACAATTTCTGATGCCTAATGATTTAGAGAATTTTAATGTCATTTGTATATTTTCCTTTGCCAACTATATGTATATGTATGTTCTTGACACAAATTATTTTTCAGAAATAAGAGATTGTGGATATTTTCTCCCAGTCTTTGCCCTCTAAAATCACTTTCTTAACAGTAAATTTTTAAATTTGACAACATGTAACAGACTACTTTTTACGGTTACTGTCTTTTGTGTTCTAAGAAACCATTACAGGCGCACCTTGTTTTCTTGTACTTCACTTCATTGCATTTCACAGATAGTGCATTTTTTTCCACAAACTGAAGGTCTGTGACAACCCTGAACTGAGCATGTCTGTAACCGCTATTTTTCCAATAGCCTTTGTTCAACTTTGTATCTCTGTGTCATATTTTGGTAATTCTTCCAATATTTTAAACATTTTCATTATTATTATATTTGTCATAGTGATCTGTGATCAGTGATCACATAGGTTACAACTTGCTGAAGGCTCAGATAACGATTAGCATTTTTTAGGAATAAAGTATTTTTTAATTAAGGCATGTTGCTTGCTTTTTTAGACAACACTGCTGCACACTTAGCAGACTACCGCATAGTGTAAACATGGCTTTTATATGCACTGACAAACCAAAAAAAACATGCGATTTCCTTTATTGCCATATTCGCAGCGGTCTGAAACCAAACTAGTAATATCTTCCAGGGATGCCTGTATTTTCCACTGACTTGCTAAGTTATTCTCCCTTCTTTGATTCTATAGATGTTAGAATTTGAGTTTTTTTAATATCTAAGACTATTTTCAAAACCTAATTAATATTTGTATATGTTGCGAAGTTGGAATCAAGGTTTTTTTTTTCATAAGTATACTCAGTTAGACCAGTATCATTGGTAAAAACGACTCTCCTATCTTCATTGAATGACTACATTGGTCACTTTATAAAATTTAAGCAAGCATGCAAAATGTGTCTATCTGTTCTTTCTATTATACTTACTTATCTATTTGTGTATCATTGTGCAAATGCCACGCTGTCTTGACTAGCACAGTTTTATATGTCTAAAGTCCCCTAATATAAGTCCCCTTGTTTTGTCATTCTTTCTCCAAAGAATTTAGGGTATTCCTATAATTATTTTAAAATAAAAGTTTAAAATTCTTTCATTGATAAAGCTGTTTTAAATTTATTCATCAATTTAGGAAGAATCAACATCTTAACTTGTTTCGGTCTTCCAAACTATGCATATGTTATATACTTTTCAAATAACTTCAGGTCTTCTTAATTTCCATCATGTTTCACAATTTTAAGTGGTTATTGCTAAGAACACCATGTTTTTTATGCTGTTGCAAGTGGTATTGTGAATTTTTACACAACTTTAATTTCCAATTGTTTGCTAATAGTATATAGAAAAAGCATTGATTCTTATACCTGAGTATTTAATAAGCTAAATGGTTGCTTCTGAATTCTTTGATTTGTGTGTAAATGTTCACATCATTTATGAATAGGAAAGTTTAATTCTTTCATTCCAATATTGATATCTCTTTATTTCTTTTTTTTTGACATTTTGACCTCATAAGAACCTCCGGTAAATTATTAAGTATATTGATGCTAGTTGATAGTCTTGCCTTATTCTCCATCCTAGGGACAAACCTTTCAGGGTTTCACCATTCAGTGTGATATTAGCTGTTAAGTTTTTCATAGATTCCTCTCACCAAATTGAATAAGTTGTATTTTTTGCCTAGTTTGCTGTAAGTTTTTTAAAATATTGTACATGGATATTGAATTTAATGAATATTTTTTTCTGCTTGTTTAAAATTATCACGTCTTTTGTGTTATTTGTGTGGTGAATCACAACTTTTTTGATTATAAACGTAGCGAAATTTTAATAATCAATTCATAAACCACAGCCTAAAAGCAGTTTTCTAAAAAGATAAATATAACACAATCTTATTAAAGCAAATAAAGGGAAAGTCACACTAGAGAAAAGGGATTATAACAGGCAGATGAGCCTCATAAGTGAATATATTCTTGACCATCCTATCCAAAGTTTCTTCCCATTCCAATTCTTTACTCTTTTTTTTCAGAAAATGTTAGGGAGTTTTCTCTTATTTATCTAATCAACTACATAACCGAGTTTATTTGAAAATGTTGTACAAGTTCTGGTTACTGGAAGGGTTTTCAGTTGATAGTAGCATATAGAGATGAACATTTTACAAAAGAATGAGCTAAGGATGATCATGAACCACTCCACCACACTACCACTAGAAAAGCCTGTTTCTAACTTCTGCAGTCCCCATGGAATATTAAATGGGATAAGATATTATTTGCACATCTCTGATATTTAATTGTCCTTGATTGGGATCAGGGCTGGCTCCCCCAAAATATGCCACCTTGGCAAATTAATTATTTTGAACTAAAGTTACTCAAGAAATAGTCAGGTCAAGAAGGACACTCTGACCCTCCTTTGTCTCTCTTAAAGCAGGAAATAAATCTCCCATATGAAAGGTACCCTCCCTATACCAGGAGGTAAAAAGATATCTTTATCACCAGATGTAGGGAATTCATGGTTGAGAAGGCTATATTAAAAAACTACTTTTTTACTAATTTACTACCTCATGCACAAGGTTCTTGATCTTGTCAATTCTTCATAAATTTATTTATTTGTCTAAAAAATATAAAAGCTTCCTGATTTTGTCACTTCTTTGAATCTTTTATTGCTATGAGATTGCCTACTTACATAATTATTTTTTTTTCTCCTGTTTACCCATCTTATGTCAATTTAATTATTAGACCAGCCAAATAACCTAGAAGGGAAGAAAAGCAAAGATTTCCTACCCTATAGTATTGGTGAGGCAGCCATTAGACTTCATTGGATGGACACTGCTCACTCCAGGTCTACTGAAGCTGAGAGATCCTGGGACTTCTGACCAATGCCCGCAGAATGTAAAAATTCTTGCCATGTTGGTCTCCAGATATCTACTTGCATGTTCTATTGGAAGCCTGAGTGGTAAGAGGCCTCTTCTTTTTCTAAATTTAGATTAACTGGAGAAAATAATTATATGAGTTAATTTTGGGGGTATAATGATGTTGGTAAAGGTTTGTTGTGAATACTTTTGTTTTCTATTGATCCTTTTCTTCCAGAGACAGTCATTGTTTTCTTTTGTCTTTGTGTTTTATGTCATTTGTCATAAGAAGAAAAACCATATGGTAAAATGCAAGCGTAAGTTGTATAAGCCTGTTGTTCAAACTGGCCTCACAGACTGGTGAACTCACCTTCTCACCAGACCAGCATTCACATAGATAAAGTTTGCTGTAGGTGTCCTATGTAAAAACTGGATAAGGTTTTCCTGTCACCTTGTTCTATGCCCTGAGAGCTCAGCTTTACGACCAATGAGAATATTCACTCTGGCCTCTAACATCTGGGAGGTGCACCTACTGGTGTGCATCTAATGGCTGCTCAAATAGACTAGGATTCCAGGACACAAAGCCACAAGCATTATTCTCTTTGTCTGGCCATAAAAGGTCTCAGGGGAATTTGTCATAAGTGTTCCCAGTTCATAAGAGGCCTTTGTCATCTCAACCTTCATTGCTTTGTAATTCTGGAAGAGTCTCATTTCAGTAGTGCCTGCCTGATGTCACAGATTAGCAGGTCTATGACTGGAGGCATCTCATGTTCCCAGGAGAGACCAGAGACAACATTTTCACTACACAATTTTTAACACCTATGATAGCAAAAGCATTTCCTTTCTTAGCCTAATTCTGGGAATAAACTTTCTGAATATTGTGAGGGCTACATCTTTTGCACTGTCTTGTGGAATGCCTCTTACATCCTTCGTTAAGACATAAAAAGGCTTATTGCTTTGAGTCATTATTGAGATTAATAGATCCCACCTGTCAATGGCCAGATGGTGGATCTTTTGAATTGGAAAAACTTCTATATTTGGAAAAAAATGTTGGAGAGTTTTCATCTTAAACAATTATCTTCTTGGCACCTATGGAAAGACTAAAATGAAAAGTAGGAATAAAAATTTATAATGCCTAACCTTAGGGTTTCCTTTTAAAAACTGAAAGAATCAAAGTTAAATAGAGTAAAATTAAAGTCCATATCTAACACAAATTCCCCCTCTGAAAATCTGACCCCATCTTCTCAGCAAATTCTCTTAACACCCAAAATTCCTAGGAAAAGAATTGCATTCTTTTTCTGTCCCTTGAAGACATAAATCTTATCATATCTCTGAAATGTAAATACTCCAGGAGGTAGCTAAAACACAACCCACACTCACCAGAGGCTAAAGAGAAAAAAAGGGGACAGAGGCCTTTTTAAAATAAAAATTGCTAAAATCTCAGGATGACTCTTCCTCAAAGAAAAAGAGGAGGACTGGCAACAGATGTTAGCTCATGGTAAATCTCCTCAGCAAAAAATAAATAAATAAAATACAATGTCTATCTAATATTTAAAAATAAAAAATGAAATAAAATAAAGTAAAAAATGCTAAAACAGCTCTCTTACCCAAACTCTAGACCACAGCCTCCTTAAGATTACTTGTCCAGGACAAACACATATCTTAGAGATCTTCTCCACAAATATTAGCAAAAAGCTATTAAATAGGTAACATTAACTTGTTCTGTCTGACAGAGACAATTATTTTAAACTAGTGATTTTATATTGTACTTGGTTAATGGATACAGTTTTGAAATAAATCTATGATATCTCTTTTTTGTCTGTCTGTATGTTTATGTATATGTCTGCATATGTATGTTATTTGTGTGATATTTTTCTAACTCCATAGAGTATTACAAAAATTATTTTTTAAAAGAGCTCTGTTTAATTGGCTTAAAATAAGGACTTTTGAATGAAGTATTGGTAAATCTCAGTAATACAATAGAAACTAATTTAAATGTTTTTCAACTTCATGTGATCTGATATTAATCCTTAATAAATAAAAGCTAATTTGTTTGTTGGTTTAATTAAAACAGATGGCTTTAAAATTATCAGCATTAAATATTATACTTTCATTCTACCTGGGTTTAGTAATCAAATAAGTTCAGGCTATCTCTATTACAAAATTTGTCAGCCAAAAAAATAACTTAGGATGAGGACTGACTTTGTTTAATGTCTAGTGAACAGAAACAGAAAAAATTTACAATAGAAAACTTATTTTGAGGAAAATACACTTTTAAGAATTTTAGAATGCATTCATAAATTTTTCAGTAAGAGACTATTCACAATTATTTAAAACTACTATGAATAATAAGGGAAACATCTCTGTATGCAAGGGAACTAGGATATATAATTTCAGAAAGAGCATATACGAGAAAATGGCATGCATTTTCTTCAAGTAAAAAAAGTAATTTCATCTTAAAGTCAGGAAGACATGGGATAAAATCTGAAAGTGAAAAAAAAGTGTAGTAAGTTTATGAAGAAAGGGGGATCTTGGGAAAGAAATTTAACATGTAGTGAAATGGACTAAAATTAAAATGAATTTATTTGAGTAAAAAATTGTTTTAATATCAAAAGTAAGCTGGTGCAAAATTAGAATTTTGTTTCTCTCTGTGAAAAGGATAAAGTTTTCTTATACTCTTGGTCTGCTCTTAATAAAACATAAAAAGTAAGGTTCCTAGAAAACAAAGATGTCGCATTTGGTCAACATAAATTCCTGTGTCATGTTATCTTTATCATCAGGTCTTTGATTACTTAAGCCAACCTAGTCTTCTCAATATTAAGAGCTGAATTTTGCTCAGAACTATGTAAACTTGTGTATTTGCTTTTGAAATATTTTTTACTGTCACTTTGTTAAATGCATAACTATTATTTCATAATGATCTGCAATACTGTTTCATCATGTCCAAAACCCTTTGATGTTTTTGACAAACTTCCTCAAATTAAATTCCCCATGAAGTCTGTTAAACCTTGAACTAACTTTGGGATTTTCCAGAGGACCCCTGGAACATCTCAAAAGATTGGTCTTTCTCCTTCTTATATAGGAGACATATTAAACTAATTAGACTTATTTGATATGTTAAATTACATGGGAAGCATTGTCAAATAAGTGATGCTAAGTTTTATTTATGTTTTATTTCTATAGGTATATGCGATAAGTGTTTTAGAAAGTATATCAAATTGCTGAAAATCTGATATGTTCTGGTATAATGTTATCCTTGTCATTCTAGTTATTGTTTTAAATGTTGCGTGGCACAGAAATGACCAAATTTCCTTATCAACTGCATTATAAGGAACACTTGTCTTTAACATTTGCCATTTTTAAGTCTTTTGTCATCTACAAGCAGTAATTGTGTCATGCTTATGCTTTTGCAAAAATGATCCTGCAAAAGTGCTTCATCTTCAGAGAAATTCATAAGAAGGAATCTGACAAGTATTCTAGAATATGTTTCTGATAACCTTAGATCATCAAACTGAACTGAGTAAGAATTTTCAGAACTAATGGAAAAACTGCATTCAAGCAGAATAAATATTAATTATGTGGAACTAAGTGAAGCAAGGAGGAAGATAATTTTTATGACTTTTTGTTGTTATAAACACTGCTGATTTTTTTAATGTTTTTTTCTAGATTTAAGAAAACCTTTTTCTCTTTTCTCTTAAGATACCAGTGACTTAGAGAAATTTGGTAGGATTTACCTTTGTGAACAAATATGAAACATTTATCTTTTTCTCCCTACCTGATCCCTCCAGAATTCAGAAACTGTCAGTGAGCATTTCATGGCAATATTGTTGTTTGCATAAGTTGAATAAGAATCTGTTCTTGTTGTAAGAACAAAATTGGAAGCATTGGTTAGACTGACAAGGCTTAGACTGGAATATCATATTTGAGTGAGATGTACTTAGACACAGACATAACCAGACAGCTTTAAGAACTAAGGTGGACTTTATGGAACCAATATAGCCCCATGGAAATGTCAGCCTAGTACCTTGCTTAGAGGGTTCCCAGTAGCCTTACCAGGTAAATAAGGAAGGCCCAAGAAACTCAGGATATTTTGGGGACCTCATGAAGAGAAGAATTAACCTAAATCTGTTGGTTTTACAGACAAAACCTGATGTCAAGTCCTTGGCTTTACTTCTTAGACTCGAAGAGCTTTTAAAAGTCTAATCTGAAATTCCTTATGAAAAGTTCCAGCAAAGCAGATTAAAAAATTCTTTATGATCAATTGCTATTCATGCTGCAGTTATGTAAATAATTAAGCACGTTTTTTGAAACTTAGCCTTAAGTTGCAAACAAATCATTCTTACTATGGTTATCTTTGACCAAAATGGGGTTAATTGCAGATAGAAAAAATATGTTTCAGTAGAAACTGAAATAGCTGGCCCAGGTGGTCTAGTGGTTAAGATTCAGTGTTCTCACTGGTATGGCCTGGGTTAGTTTCCAGGTCAGGAACCAAACCACTCATGTTTTTGTTGTCATATTGTGGTGGCTGCATGTTGCTATGGTACTGAAATATATGCTATCCATATTTCAAATACCAACAGGGTCATCCCTGGTGGGTGGCTTCAGCAGAACTTCCAGACCACACAGACTAAAAACAAGGACGTGGCTACCCACTTCCAAAAAATTCACCATGAAAACCATAGGAAAAGGCATGAAGCATTTTTTGATATAGCATTTTCTGAAAAGATGAGAGGATGGCACAAAAGAGTGGACAGAGCTCCACTCTGCTCTACGCAGGGTCTCTAGGAGTTGGAATTGACTCAATGACACTAACAACAGAAACTCTAATGCACATTTGTGCATATCAGATTCTAATTGTCTTTGAGGTTTTGTTTTCTACCTGTACTAAATGCTGAATTCTTCTAGTTTCCTCTAATATCTGGCTATAATTCTCTAAAATGACCGTTCAATTTTTTCCCTCCCTTCTGACTTGGAAGCATTAAGAATTAAAACTGTCCTTTTTCCTGGGGCTGGCCCCACGGCCGAGTGGATAAGTTCATGTGCTCCACTTCGGTAGCCCAGGGGTTTGCCGGTTTGGATGCTGGGTGCAGACCTAGCACTGCTTATCAAGTCATGCTGAGGTGGCATCCCACTTGGCAGAGCCAGAAGCACCTACAACGAGAATATACAACTATGTACGGGGGGCGCTTTGGGGAGAAGAAGAAAGAAAATAAAAAGATTGCCAACAGATGTTAGCTCAGGTGACAATCTTTAAAAAAACAACTATCCTTTTTCCAAAATTATATGTTAAATTGAGACAACTTGATGTAACCTTTAGAGAAATAAACAGCTCATATATGGACAATTTTCATTCTTGTTACTCTGTGGGCACTGAGGAAGACCACCAGAGACATTCAGACTATCAACCAGGAAAATCTGTCCAATTGTCACTGCCTCTCTTCACTCCATCTGAAAATGCTTTGAGCCCAGCATTTAGAATTCTCCACTGGCTGTCTTCAGAACTCAGAAACTAGAAGTATCACCTGTTCCAATCATTAACCATTACTTTTCTTTTGTTTCCATAGAAATGCTTCTTATTAAAAACCTGATTGTTTCAGCAATATAGGCCTAATTTTGGGAGCCCAACTGCAACATCATCTCCTGAAATGAATTTTAAATGAAGTGACTTATTCTCAGACATGAGAAACCAGTTCAATGAGAATAAGCATCATTCAGCTACTAACTCAATTCTGCTCTCCACAGCCATAAGCTTTTAATATGTGAACCCTTCAGGGAAGCTTCAGATGAAAGAACTGATGTGGTTCAGGGCAAGCCACCCCAAAATATACCACTTTGGCATAATGATTATTTTGAACCAAAGTTGCTTAACAAGTAGTCAATTCCAGAAGGACACTCTGACCCTCTTTTGTCCTCCTGAAAGCAGGAAATAAACCTCCCATGTGAAAGGTACCCTCCATGTACCAGGAGGTGAAAAGATATCCTTATCACCAGAGAGATAATTCAGGGCCAGGAAGGCTATATAAACAAAACTTGTTTTTTATTTACTAATTTACTACCCCAAGCCAAAGCTTCTTTGTCCTGTCAATTCTTCACAGATTTATTGTTTCTTTGTATGAAAGGTATAAAAGCTTCCTGCTTTGGTCACTTCTTTGAGTCTTATATTTCTGTGAATTCCCTTAGGCACATAATTGAATTAGTTTTTCTCCTGTTAATCTGTCTTATGTCAATTTAATGATTAGGCCAGTCAAAGAACCTAGGAGCGAAGAAAGGTAGTTTTCCACCCCCAAATCCTCCTATTCCCTTCCATTATGTTCTTAAGAGTTTAGTTGGTATGCTACTATATACAGTGATATCCAACCACCATATATTCCCTTTTGTCTCCCCAGAAATACTGAAGAACTACTGTGGAGTATTTTCCAAGAGTTCTCAGAAGGATGTCCTCTAACAATGACACTGCCTCATATCCCTCTGTCTTCCTTCTGCTGGGTATACCTGGTATGGAGGCTTTCCATATGTGGATTGCATTCCCTTTCTTTGCTGTTTATCTGACTGCACTTGTGGGGAATGTCACAATCCTATTTGTGATCAAGACCGAGGAGAGTCTTCATCAACCCATGTTCTACTTTCTGGCTCTCCTCTCCTTTATTGATCTGGGCCTCTCCACTTCTACCATCCCCAAGATGCTGGCCATTTTCTGGTTCAACCTTAGGAAGATAAGCTTTGAATGCTGCCTCATCCAAATGTTCTTTATCCATAGCTACACTGGTATGGAATCTGATGTACTACTGGCCATGGCAATTGACCGCTTTGTTGCCATCTGTTACCCACTGAGATATAATACTATTCTCACCAACAAAGTGGTAGCTATTATGGCCATTGTTATAGTGGGGAAGCCAATGCTCCTTGCCATCCCCTTCTGCCCTCTTCTCAAACGATTGCCTTTCTGTGGACACTACATTATCCCTCATACTTACTGTGAGCATATGGGAATTGCTCGTCTTGCTTGTGCTAGCATAAGTGTCAATATCATCTATGGCTTATTTACTATTGCTACCCTGATATTGGACTTGATCCTTATTGCCCTCTCTTACATTCAGATTCTACGAGCTGTTTTCTGCCTTCCTTCCAGGGATGCCAGACTCAAAACACTTAGCACATGTGGTTCACATGTCTGTGTCATCTTAGCCTTTTACACACCAGCATTTTTCTCCTTTATGACTCATCGGTTTGGTAGAAATGTTCCACGTTACATTCACATACTCCTGGCCAATCTGTATGTGGTTGTTCCTCCTTGTTTAAATCCAGTCATTTATGGGGTCAGGACAAAACAAATTCATAATCAAATTGTAAAAATATTTGTAAAGAAAGAGTGACCCAAATGTATTCAGAAATTGATAAATTCTTTCAGGCTAACCTTCACCTTTTTTTTTTTTTAAACTTTCAATTTTTATTCCTCCCAGTGTACCCAAAATTGGGACAATGTAAAAGCCACTCAGGCATTACTTCAACCTTTATTGGAGTCTTCTAAACTCACATTCATTGGTTCCTTTATGTAATTTAACTTTCAATTGATTATACTGCTTTTTCTCCTGGAAGATGAAGGAAGATTGTGAGGCCATGTAGAAGATGTAATGAGATTTTTGAATGTGTGGGAACAATGATGTTCTTGATGTTAACAGTAAACTTTATGTACATGTTTGATAAAAAGGCAGATTCTGGTGGCATGCAATTTTTTAGGTTTTGACCCATGCATGAATTTTAGCAGTTTGTGCCTCAGCTACTTATTTTTCTACCAACATTACTTTCACATAGGTGATTTCTTAATTTCATTCAGAAAGTTATTGAAATCTGCATGTTATTTATCTCATGATTTTGTCTCTAAAAGAGTCAAACTCATTTTATATTGCCAGCTCTACAATGAGACCAAAATCAGAAAAATCCATGAAAATAATATTAGTTATCAAATTCCTTCATAAACTCAGTTGCAAATATTAACAAAAATAATGTAAATTGTCTTCAATGATAAATAACATGATGCTATATCATGACCAAGTAACACTTATCTCAGAAAACCAAAAGTAATTTTTGCGTCTGAAGATGGATTTTACCATACTTTCAAACAAAAGAAAACCCATATGGGCATCTTGATAAGTGAAGAAAAACCATTTGACAAAACCCATCGTGAACTTCTGAAGAAAATTTCAGGAAACTAAGAAGAGAAGGGAACTTCCCCAACCAGATAGTGGAAACATATAAAAAACCTGATAGATGACATAAAACTTAATGACGCAAGACTGAATGTTTTCTCTCTACTATCAGAAAAAAAGCAAGACTGTCTGCTCCTATATCACATCTATTCATTTTTGTACTCGAGGTTCTGGCCAAGGTATTAGGGTAAATAAAAGGAACTGAAAATCATTGATATTGGAAGGAAAATTACACTTCATTTGCTGATGACATGATTTTTCTATGTATAAAAACCTTATGTAACCCACTAAAAGCTACTAAGCTAATATGTGAGTTAGCAAGTTTACAGATTACGGGGTGACTATACAAACAGTTGGATTTCTTATACTAATGGCATTCCATTAGAAAATGAAATAAAAATATTATTTAAAATAGCTTTAAACAAAACATTTGGTAACATATTTTACAAAAAATAAAAGACTTGCATGGAGAAAACTAAAAATCATTGCTGAGAGAAATTGAAGAATACTTGCATAAATGGAGAGATATACAATTGCCATTTTTTCAAAGTCTTGATACTGTAAATATACCTACTTTCTTCAAGTTGATATATAAATTTAATCACATTACAATCAAATTTCCTGCAGGCATTTTTTTTTGGTAGAAATTTAAAAGTTGATTCTAAAATTTAGATGGAAATATAAGGTAACTAGAATAACCAAAACAACTTTTAAAAAATATAACAGAGTTGGAGGACTTACATTAGTAAAGACAATGTGGTAGTGGTATGAAAATATGCAAATTGATCGATATACTAGGATAGGAAGCCCAAAAGTAGACTCACACATATATAGTTAGTTGTTAAGAAATTCTTAAGGGAATTCAATGTAGAATGCATGGATTTGGAACAATTGGATAATCCCATGCAAAATCATGCATTTCAATCTACACTTCATATCCTATAAAAAAATTAAGTTAAAATGGATGGTAAACCTAAATGTACAACCTAAAGCTGTAAAACTAGGAGGAACAATATTAGAAGATAAATAACCAGATATATTTCTAAAATTAAATGCGCAAAATTTCATAAAACTTTAGGGCTTCTGCTCTTCCAAAGCTCAATTAAGAGAATGAAAATACAAGTTTCAGAATAAGAAAATATTGCAAATTAAACATCTGGTAATGGACGTTCATAAGCAATTTTTAAAATTAGATAAAAAAAGAAACTAACCATCCAATAGAAATGTGCAAAATATTTTAATGAAGTTTTTACCAAAAGATGTGCACACAAAGAAAATGAGTACATGAAACATTTTCAATGTCATTAATAATTAGGAAATGTAAAGTAAAATCTCAAGGACAGAAAAAAACACCCTATTATGATATCCAAAAGTTAAAAAAAGAGTTGGGGTGGGGGTTGGGGACAAAGGGCGAAGGGGTGCCCCTACAACACGACTGCCAAACAATAATGTACAACTGAAATTTCATAAGATTGTAACTTATCATTAACTCAAAAGAATTTTAAAAAAAGGAAAACAAAAACAAACAAACAAACAAAAAAGTTAAAAAAAAGAAAAAACATAAGAGTTGGTGAGGATGTGGAGCAACTGGTATTGTCAAACATTGCTACTGTGAAATGTAAATGTACAGTCATTTTGGAAAAGAAAATGACAATTTTTTAACTCTAAATTCATGCCTGCATATACCAAAGCTGTTTCACTCTGTGGTACTTTTTAATTTTTTTTTTTTCCTTGAGGAAGGTTAGCCCTGAGCTAACATCCACCACCAATCCTCCTCTTTTTGCTGAGGAGGATTGGTCTTGAGCTAACATCTGTGTCCATCTTCCTCTACTTTATATGTGGGACACCTGCCACAGCATGGTTTGATAAAGGATGTGCTGGTCCACACCTGGGATCTGAACCAGTTAACTCCAGGACACCGAAGTGGAGCATGTGAACCTAACCGCTACACCACTGGGCCAGCCGTTTAAAGAGTATTTTTATACAGAAGATTTAGGTTCACAGCCAAATTAAGAGGAAGGTACAGAGATTTCCCATATACCCTCCAAGCCCACACATATGTAGCCTCCCCCATTATCAACATCCCCTACCACAGTGGCATATTTGTTACAATTGGTGAACCTACATTGACACATCTAATGTCATTTTTTTATCTTAGTGTTCACCCTTGGAGTTGTACATTCCATGGATTTGGACAAATGTAAAATGACATGTATCCTTCAAAAGTGTATCATACAGACTATTTTCCCTGCCCTAAAAATCCTCCCTGAACTCCACCTCAATCCCTGGCCACCACTAATACATTTATTGGCTTTATAGTTTTCCAGAACATCAGATAGTTGGAATCACATTGTATGTAGACTTTTCAGATAAGCTTCTTTCACTTGGTAGTATGCTTCTAAGCTTCCTCCACATCTTTTCAGGGCTTGATAACTCATTTCTTTTTGGTGCTGAAAAACATTCCACTGTCTGGATGTATCACAGTCTATTTAGCCATTCACTTACTCAAGGACATTTTGGTTGCTTCCCAGTTTTGGCAATTATTAATAAAGCTGCTACAAATATCCATATGTAGGTTTTGTGTGGATATAACTTTTCAGCTTTTTTGGGTAAATACCAAAGAGCATGATGCTGGGTTGTATTCTAAGAGTATATTTAGTTTTGTACGAAATCGCCAAACTGTTTTCCAAAGTGGCTGTATAATTTTGTATTTCCACCAGCAACGAGTGAGAGCTCTTATTACTCCACATCCTCACCAGCATTTGGTGTTGTCAGTGTTCCAGATTTTGGCCATTCTAATAGGTGTGTAGTGGTATCACATTATTGCTTTAATTTGCATCTTCCTGATGACATATGATGTGGAGTATCTTTACATATCCTCATTTGTGATCTGTATATCTCCTTTGGTAAGATGTCTGTTAAGACCTTTGGCCCATTTTTAAATCAGATTTTTTGTTTTCTTATTGTTGAGTTTTAAGAGTTCTTTGTATATTTTGGATAACAGTCCTTTATCAGATATGCATTTTGCTAATATTTTCTCCCTGTCTGTAGATCATCTCCCGATTTTCTTGATGTTGTCTTTTACAGAGCAAAAGTTTTTAATTTTAACGAAGCTGTGCTTATCAATTATTTCTATTATGATTGCACCTTTGGTGTTGTATCTAAAAGTTATTACCATACTCAAAACCAGCTAGGTTTTCTCCTATATTATATTCTAGGAGTTTTATAGTTTTGTATTTTCTATTTAGATCAGTGATCTGTTTTGAAATAATTTTTGTGAAGGACATGAGACCTATCTTGAGATTCTTTTTTTTTTTTTTTTGCAGGCAGATGTCCAATTATTCTAGCACCACATGTTGAAAAGACCATCTTTGCTCCATTGTATTGCCTTTGCTCCTCTGTCAAATATCATTGACTATATTTACATGGGTCTATTTCTGGGATCTCATCTGTTTCCCTAATCTATTAGTCTAGTCTTTTGCCAATACCATACTGTCTTAATCACTGTAGATTTATAGTATGCCTTGAAGTCTGGTTCTCCAACTTTATTCTTCTTCCCAATATTGTGTTGACTATTCCAGGTATTTTTACTCTCCAAATATAGGCATATCTGGTTTTATTGTGTTTCACCTTATTGCACTTTGCAGACACTGCATTTATCACAAGACCCTTCACCAGAAAAAACATTACAACCCGCTGATGGCTGAGATGATGGTTAACATTTTTTAGCAAAAAAATATTTTTTTAAATTAAGATATATACATTGTTTTTTTAGCCTAATGCTATCACATACTTAATAGACTACAGCATAGTGTAAGCATACTTTTTATATGCACTGAGAAAACAAAAATTTGTGTTACTCTTTCATTGCAATATTCGCTTTATTGAAGTGGTCTGGATCCAAACCCACAGTATCTTCAAGGCCTGCCTGTAAACTGTAAAATCAGTTTTTCAATATCCACAAATAATTTGCTGAGCTTTTGATTGGAATTTTATTGAATTTGATGAATTGGGAAGAACAGACATCTTGACAATAATGTCTTTCTAGCCATGAACTTGTGATATTTCTCTATTTGTTTTTTACTTCCATATTTTTCTTCAGAGTTTTGAGTTTTCCTTGTATAGATATTGTACCATATTTTTAAAGATTTATATTTAAGTGTTTATTTTAGGGGCTAATTCAAATTGTATTGTGTTTTTGATTTAAAATTCCACTTTTTCATTGTTATATAGGGAAAAAACTGACTTGTGTATATTAACCTTACATTCTGTAACCTTGCTATAACCACTTATTACTCCTAGGTAATTTTACCTGTGATAAAAGTAGGTCAATGGTCACACAAAATCTTGTACACAAGTATTCACAACTGCATTATTCACAATATCCAAAAACAGAGAGCAATTCAAATACCTATCAACAACGACGTGGTAGACAAATTCAAGCACATCCATATAATATAATACTATTCAGTGTTCTAAAGGAATAAACTGAGGATATATGCCACATATGGATAAATCTTAAAACAACCATGCTTAGTGAAAGAAGCATATGCCCAGAAGAAAAGAAGCATACTATCTATCTGACTACATCTATATAAAATGCAAAAAAAAAAAAAAATCAACTTAATCTACAGACATAAGCAGTCATTGCTGGGAAGGCAGGATGGGTTTCAGGGAAGGACAATGGGTGTATATTTCACACGCACATGGGGAAATTTGAGGGGATAAAAGATATGTTCATTCTCTTTATTATGATATTTGCTTCATAGTTGAATACATACAGCAAAACATATTAAATTGTACACTCTCAATGTGTTCACTTTGTTGTGTGTTAGACATCAATAAAGTTGTAAAAATTTTTTCTTACATCCCCAATGACTGCCCTTCTTACTCATAATATTGATGTTACCTGTCTATTCCACATGTTGGGTACCTGAGGTATCCTTGAACTTTTGCTGTTATTATTCTCTCTTTTGCTCATTATTCTCAAACTATATTAACTTCCTCATTTCTTTCATATTTCATGGACAGTGAAAAATTAAAGGCTTTTGCCTTCCTATTTCCATAGCCAAAAATACTCTTTTATCAGAGATTGCCTTGTTGAATCCTTCCTTGTCTTCAAACATTCTCTTACATACTATCTGCTAAGCAATACTTTTCCTGACAACCCTCAATGTAAATATGCTTTCCACTAAAGACACAGCAGCCTCTCATTCCCTTTCCTTTGTTTTTTTTTCAATAACACTTATCTCTAACTGTTGCACTATATTTATGTTTGAAACTTTTTATGAATAAGATAGTCCAGCGTGTCTAAGACGCAATGAGTCTGCTACAACTAATTTCTACCATAGGTTAAAACTAAAATCTGGTCAAAATACAAAACAGTAACTTCAGAATTCTATAAAGTTAGAAAATTAGGCAAATTGAAACAGAATCAAAATTTGAAGAAGTGACTTGTATCACGCAGTATCTAAAAAAAATAATTTCGCTTATATTCTTTCCTTCCATTGATTAGAGACCAAGCAGCCAGTTAGTTAATTCATTAATTCTTTCTTTCTTTTTCTTTCTTCCTTTTCTGTTTCTTTTCTTTTTCTTTCTTTCTTTCATTCCTTTTCTTTCTTTCTTTTCTTCCTTGCTTCCTTCCTTCTTTTCTCCCTTTTTCCCTTTCTTTCTTTCTCTTTCTCCTACTTGACCCTTCCCCTAGGAAATTTTAGATGACATGGTGACATGTGCAGCTAAAATTCTGCCAGAATCCCTGTCTTTCTGATCATGATGATGTGAGAGGTGGCTCCTGATAACCAGAGACTATAAGAATCCTAAAGAGGAGAGAGCTGAATAAGTGTATCCTTTTGTTCTATATATAAACTGACATAGATCATGAACTTACTCCTGAGCTGCACATGCATAGGACAGACCCAACAAAGCACAGCAAAGGTATTGACAGCTGAACCACAAAAGGAACCATCTCCAATCTCAGACCGAGTGACACAAACATTGAACACACTCAAATCATCCATTAGGACCACCACAGAAGGTGAGACAGAAGCTGTAGCCTGAATCTGAGCAAACTGACTGCCTAGTAAAAGAAAACAAAAGAAAGGAAAACAAAATCAACCTCTTATAAAGGATTTAACAAGATTCATATTAAAAATGTCTAGGATAAAATTTTTAAAAAGTTATTCAACTTCTGAAGAAAACAGAAATATGTGACTATCACGGGAAAGGATGATCAATATATTTCAAACCAAGATCACTCAAATGTTGGAATTATCATATAAAGATTTTAAAGTAGTTATTATAAGTCCAGGACTTCAAGATAAACAATCTTAAAATGTGTGAGAGATAGAAGCCTTCAGCAGAAAAATAGAAAGTATAAAAAAAAGAACAAGGTCATAATTTTAGAACTGAAAATCTTAACATCTGAAATTAGTCAGATGAGCTCAATAGCAGAATGAAGATGACAGAGGAAAAACTGAACTTGGAAATAGATTAATAAAAGTTATATGATGTGAAGAACACAGAAAAATAATTAACAGAGCCTCAGGGAATTTTAGGGCATATAAAAATCTCTGATATTGGGATCCCAGAAGGAGAGGAAAAAATAATGGCACAGAGAAATATATTTAATGAAATAATGAGAAGGCATTCTCAAATTTGGTAAAAGCCACAAATTTACAGATTTTAAAAAACTCCATGGTCTATAAACAGAAACTTAAAGGAAACTATACCTAGAATTATCATATCAAACTGATGAAAACCAAAGATAAAGAAAATTTATTGAAAAGAGTCAAAAAATTATGTCACATTATATACAGGGGAACAACAATTTGAAAGACTGTAATTTCCCATAAAAAAGCTTAAAGGCCAGAAGACAGTGGAACAATATTTTTAAAGTGCTGAAATTTACATAAAATAAAATCTTAGACTTCCACATACAGAGAAAATATATTTCAGGAATGCAGATAAAATAAAGGCATTATTAGATGAGGAGAATATGAGAGAATCCATCACCAGCAGGCCTTCTTAAAATGAAATCCTAAAAGGGGTTATGGTTGAAGAGAAATTATACAAGTGACAAAATTGGAAGATCAGTAGTAAAGGAAGACCAATAGAAATTATAATTGTATGATTAAAGAGAAGGAATTCATTTTTTTCCCATTTACTTAAAATATTAAACTCTTGAAATTAAGTATCATAACAGAGGCTTTGTGGGGTTTTCATGGATGCAGATGTACATATGACAACTGCAACATAAAGGAGAACGTGAAGAATCCTATAATGATAAGGTTCTTACATTTCACTCGAAGTGGTAAAATATTAACTTTAAGTAGATTGTGAAAGGTTAGTCATGTATATTGTAATCTCTAGATCAATGGTTTTCTGTCAGGGGCCACTTCGCTCCCAATAGGACAGTCTTGGTTGTTATTGGTATCCAGTAAGCATTGACCAGTGATGCTGCAGTGCGCAGGCCAACTCTCGAACTAAGTATTATCTAGCAGAAACCAGTAATAGTGCCAAAGTTGGGAAACCATGCTCTAGAGCAATCCCTAAAAATATAAAATAGATGTGGCCGAAAGCCAATAGATAAATTAAAATTCAATACCAAAGAAACGATTCGAATCCAAAAGTAGGTGATGGGGATGGGGGAGATGAAGAAGCGCAACACACAGATGAAACTTAACAGAAAGCAAACAACAAAATGGTTGACTTAAATGCAATCATATCACCAATTATGTTAAATGGAGATGACGTAAATATATCAGTTAAACTAGAGATCGTGAGATCAGATAAAAAAGCAAGATTCAACTGTATCATGTGTACAAAAATCTACTTTAAATATAAATAAATAGATAAGTTAAAAAGATGGAGAATATATCTCATGCAAACAGTATTTAAAAGAACCTGAAGTGGTTATATTAGTTTAAGACAAAGTTGAATTCAGAAGAAGGAATATTGTCACAGATAAAGATGGACATTATGTAACAATAAGAGAACCAATTCTCCAAGACGTAACTGTACTAAACGCATATGCATTTTAGTGCTGATCTTCAAATTACGTGAAGGAAAACTGATGGACTTGAAAGGAAATACAATTGTCCCACTTATCCGCGGTGTCACTGATCTCAGGAAAGCAAAACTGCGCATAATGAGGAAAGCAAAACTGCAGATAAGGGGGACTACTCTATAGCCAAAGCAGTAATTATATTCTGAGAACTGAAGATTCCTTTTTCAGTACCTAAAAGAACTAGTAGAGAGAAAATTAACCATCAAAAGGTGTGGATGCAGCCAAAAAAGGGACTAGATTAAAATTTTTAACATTAAATACTACTAGGAAAGGCTATATGATAATGTGTATGTTACTTTTATTTACCATTTTTCTTTATTGGCTATAAACTCCACTAAGGAAAATAACTTGCTTCTTTTGTTTACTGTCATATTTTTTAGGCTCAGATAAGTGCCTATCATGTAATAGATGCTTACTAAATACTTATTGAGTGAATAGAGGCAAAAAATCAGGCATCATTTTATTTTACTTATTTCAGGAATAGCAGTTCTAATTCTTTGAAATTTTCCACACTCAATGTTTGCACCAGCAGTATAAATAATTCCCCTTACAATCCATCTTTATTCTCAAGGGAGGTCCTAAAATGCACCCTCCTCATCTGTTGCAAGTTGCAAGTCAAATGATTTACAAGGCATTTTTCTCTTCTGCCAACTTCTCATCAACTTTCCCTTATGGCTAATAATGAGAGTGCAAATTAACCAAACTCTAATTGTCATTTGGATTATCTATTGTTAAATTCTTCCAGTTAAAAAAAAACTACTGTCAGAAGTGTGTTATTACTTGGTTACTCTTGAAAGATAAACTAACAAACACGTTTCCTGAAGACACTGAGAAAATACATACACAGGGAAGGAATGATACTGAAATAGCCTTACCTTTATCAAGTGCTTAAATATGCTAGAAAAAGTGCTAAACACTTTGTAATTATTAACTTATGACATAGTATTATTAAATGTGTTTTACAGATGTTCAGATAGGTTAAATTGCATATAACTCCCACTTTCAGAGGTAGTTAGTAGAACTGAGATTCTAATTCTTGGTCTCACTGATGCTAGAATCCTAGAAATGATCTGTGATATTTTAATTAATAATATGTAGAATAAAATTTCCCATATACTATTTGGCAAGTAAAATGTTATCTTATATTGGGTTCTGCCTGGTGGCATAGTGGCTAAGTTCACACACTCTGCTTCAGTGGCCTGGGGTTTGCCAGTTAGGATCCTGGGCACAGACCTACTCACGACTTATCATACCATGCTGTGGTGGCATCCCACATATAAAACAGAGGAATAAGGGCACGGATGTTACCTCAGGGATAATCTTCCTACAAAAAAAAAAGTTATATTTATTGATTTATTGTTGTTGTTATTTTAATATTGCCTTTAAAATGCAAGCCTGAGATTTCCATTTCCAAATGGACATAAAGGACCAAAAAACAATGTCAAGCAGAGTGATTAAATTCCCAGTTGCTCTTTACTTGATAGCCTTGGAAAGAATCTGTGAAATTAGCACTGACAATCATTGATAACCAAGGAAGGAAAAGTTATACTAGACAGGAGTCAAAACAGGAAGTATAATGAATCATTTATCCCTTTTTCTACTACATTTGTCATTAGTCTTTTAGTCTTTTCTGATCAATCTCCAGTTACAGACTTCTCTGGACCTTTAACAGTATCGCTTATCTTGCATATAGTATTTACATTAACCCATCAAGATATCTTTACTAATATTCACAGGTTAAGTGATTTTTTCAAATAAAACAAAGAGTAATTGAAGATGTCTCAAAAGAAAACATTTAGAATTGAAGAATTTAATATGTCAACTTGAATGTCAGGAAAAACATAACAATTTACAATGCACAAACATTATGTGTAGCATTACATACGCTCCATAACTCAGGATCTGAGCTCGCCTTCTCAAAGACAAATGTCCCAGTTTCCTTTTTATCAGTTAGTATAATATAAAAATTCCTCACCTGATGTGTAAATTGCAAGTAAAACACAGTCTCATTTATGTCAGGAGTCTATTCCATAGAAGGTCAAATTATAAGATAAATCAGGAATTCTATATCCTATTACTTTCCTTCTTTTGTAAAAAGATTTAAATAGACAGACATAGATAACTTGATATGTAGATAGAGATATAGATAGATATACAGACATATATTTATATATCTCTGAGATCATTCAAAACGCCTAGAATGCCTTGAATGAAAGGCTTTTAGTCTTCTTCTGTTGCCTTGGGGAACTAAATGGCTAAGGCTTCTAAAGGGATGAAGCGTCCTTTATCCATCTAGAAGTTATCCTCAAACTTAATTCCAACATGAGCATCCTCAGGTATGTGATGACCCTCATGATGTAAAGGGACATCTGCTTTCAGGCTTGGCTTGGCCCCTTATTGGCAGTACAATATTTTTAATATAATTTAATCTTTACGATCTTGAACTTCTTGAACTCTAAAGTATAGATACTAATAGTTCAAATATCATAATGTCCATATGGAACTTAAATAAATTAACACGGTTATAGCATTAAAAAAATGAATATTTGGTAGTGGTGATTAATGATTAATGATGGGAGTTGTGGTGGTGCTAATACTCTTTGTTTTTATGGGAGGATAACTCTTAACTGATATACCTTATTCATTAGCATGAAATTTAGAACAATACAAGTGTTTTTTTTGTTTATTTTGCTTTTATATTTCTTTTTTGGTTTTGTTCTACTTTTAATAGAGGGAACCAGGATCTCTAAACAGAATATATGGATTTTCCTCCTCTAAGGTTATGTTGGAAAAGGAAATTTTCCCCTATACCCTGAAGCCAGCTGCCCTCAGCAGACAAATTCTGTCAGCACTTCTGTGCTGTAATTTTGACAGCGGCAAACACCTGTGCAAAGATTAATAGCATTAAAGCCCTAATTGTCACTGATTGGGTAATTATGTGTAGTTTTCATTTCATGTGAAATGAAATGTTATAATAAGTTATAATAAATCCAAAGTTCATGCAGACAAAGGCACAATCCTCCAGAACTAGCTCTACTAAGTAAAGGTGAATTTAAAACAAAACTGCTTGCTTGAAACTGCCTTATTTTTCAGTTGACCCAGGATGCAGATAGGGCAAACATTGGTGTCGTGTTGCCCCTTGTCCCACATCCCCACGACTGAGTACTAAGATTGCCCCTTTCTCTTCTTTTCACTCCACTGTAAGTCTGTAAGATCTGCCAGAAAACTTCTCAAGAGTTCAGCATTGAGTATTGGGTAAAAGATGGAGGGATAGGCATATTTCCACATGAGAAAATACGATAAAAATATTTCCAAACTTGAAGATGGTCCTTGATATGCAGCATCCGCTCCCATATTTTCTGAAGGTTTAATTGGCACTCTTCACCCTATCAAGGAAATTTCCATACTCACTCAGTTCAGCAGTTAAAGTAAATTTTAACTCTCTGAATGACTGGTGATAAAGCCTAGGTTATTTAACCCTCATTTGCACTCACAGAACACATTTTCAAGTAACTGAAATTTTTGAACTATGTTTTGTGTACATAGAATGTATAATTTTTAATCTTTGAAATAAACTGGAAATTTCCTGAGAGCAGGATTTAAATTTTATCACTGCGTTATGTCTGACGTCTGACAACAGGTCTTCCGTGTAGCAGGCTTTTATTCCCCCATGAAAAGAAAACAACTGCGTTGAAAATAGGATGGCAAATTCATTTATCATTAAATGATATATGTTACTGAATATATAGTATGTAATAAGGTTTATGATAGTATCAGACCCTATTTTATCATTTAAATCAAAGAAAATTAACCTATTCCTAGCCTATTTAAAAACTCTTCCAGATTTCCCTACACATCACTAAAACACCCGAAAAACAACCACATAATGTTACACCAATTACTTCCATTCAATATAGAAATGTTAAACACCAATTGCCTATGTGTTCACATTTACCTCATTGCTTGTATGTTGGCATGTGTATGCAAGAAGGATGAGGAGAATCTGATATGAAATATTTATTTTTCTTTATTTCAATGTCCATAAGTATTCTACTCTTCTGTGTCATAAATAACATACACAGTTTCATAAATAAAGAATGAATAAACTCACTATGAATTTATATTCACCTTATTAATGAGTTAAATAGAATAATCAGGACAAACTAAAATGCTGAATTACCTATTAAGATTACCTGGATAAATTTTAGTGTAATTATGAGGGGAGATATGGCTCTGGTCACTACTGTTGTTTAGTAGCGAGTAAGGAGAATGAGAATGTGCTTCTAATGTATGGACCTTTCCAGATCTCTTCAACTGATGAATACTCTCTAGCTTTTCACATCCTTAGAAGATATTTTCACTTAATAATGCAAGGAAAGTGATGATGATAAAACAAAATTCATTTAAAGAATACAAGGAAAAGATAACACCTTAATGAGAGAAGTCTACAGCCCACTCTGCATCCTTGTAGATAGACTTGTCCTCAACTTAAATATTTTGTTGCAGTCTGTACAGATATATATATATAGAGAGAGAGAGAGTGTGTGTAGTGTGTGTTTCCATTAAACTAGTGAATAGCTTAGGAAAATGTTTGCAAGTTGTGTAGTGAAGACTCAGATATAAGAGTTCAGACAGTTAAGGATTTCTAAAATCTGAATTTAAAGGATTGTATGCAGACATTCATGTCTAGACAAGTTGGCGTAAGAAGGACCTGTATGAAACAACTAAAATACCACCAAAAATATGAAGCAAAGCTCTCAATATTTTGGACATCAGGCAATAAGGACAGTGGAGCCTGAGATATGGGAAACAAATGACGTTATCTCTATAATTGCCCAAGATTACTGTATGGGGAAAGTTACCAAAACACATCAGAGAGAGGTAGAACCCAGGCAGAGCCCAGCTTGCTTTCCTAAGTTCAAGAACTGGATCTGGGATTCTTGGGAGAATAAAACAATTTTAATGACTAATCAGAATACCAGAAAGAAGAAGTCTGCATAGAGAGGGAAATTGATTGATCTTCAAAAGGCCTGCACTGAGTACTCACTTCCATACTGATTAGTTCACATGTGAACTAATTATTTTTAGATTAGTGTGAACTAATCTAGCCAAAACATGTGTAAACTAACCCACCCAGATCTGGAGGAAGAACTACACAAAAGGATTCTAGGGACGATTCTTGAAACCCATCCTTTTTTGATCAGCCATACAGGAACTTTTCATAATTTATGCAGACGGAGATTACTAAGGAAGACTATATAGCTGGGCAATATAAGTACTAGGTGAAATGTTGTTCTGGGTCGCATAACAAAGCCACAAAACAAGATCTCAAAAGATCAACCCATTTTCAAGTAACCTAATCAAGTCCCAGAAAAAAAGCACTAGAATAAGGAGTATGAAAAAACAGACCAACTTGTCAGTCATGAAACGAACTAGGAACACAAAATTCATAATGAGTGAGGAGACAAGTTAATCAACTGAAACTGACCAAGAAGTGACATAGATACAAGCATTAATAAACCAGGACATTTAAACAGTTATTATAAATGGATTCTCTATCTTCAAAAACCAAGATCCTAGCATCCATAGGAAGGGGCAAAATTGGTGTGGAGGTTTGAAATTCATCATCAAAATAAGCTGTCACCTCTGAACGCATCTGGCAGCTCACTAAAACTTTCTGATCACAAAGTTTTTTTATTTGATCTGATTCAGAAGTCACTCTGTGAGAACAAGGCATTTTCAATGGTAGCTACCTAACATTAAAAGTGTCTTGAGGCGACATAACAGATTGGGCTAACAAGAGGAAACTCAGAAGGAAAAAGCAGAGAATGAAATGTCCATAGGGGTGTTTGAAAAGTTCCAACATATTTCTTGGAATCTAGAAGACCACACTCCTGTGTGCACAACACATACACAGAATTAAAAAATAAAAAAAGAACACTCAATAGAAACATCCTTGCCGTACTTACTAGACAAAGACCTGATATCAGCTATTAGAAGTATGTTCTAAGAACTAAAAGAAACAATACCTAAAGAATAAAAAGAAAATTTGAGACTCACATGTCAACAGGGAATATAAATAAAGAAGTAGGAATTGTGAAAAAAGAACCAAATATAAACCCTGAAAAGGAAATGTATAATAAATGAAATTTAAAATTCACTGGGGGTGCTAAAAAGCAGATTTGAACTGACAGAAAAAATGAATGAGCAAACTTGAAGATAAGTCAGCTGAGACTATCCAACCAGAGGAGAAAAACAATGTGGAAAAATGTGCAGAGCCTCAGAGACTTGCAGGATACCAACCATACCAACGAACATAGCAATATATCTATAAGGGAAATAACAGAATGAGAGGAGAGAGAGACAGAAACAACATTAAAAAGTCTAATGGCTGGGCTGGCCCGGTGGTGCAATGGTTAAGTTCGCACGTTCCCCTTCTCAGTGGCCCGGGGTTCACCGGTTCGGATCCCGGGTGCAGACATGGCACCACTTGGCAAAAGCCATGCTGTGGTAGGTGTTCCACGTATAAAGTAGAGGAAGATGGGCATGGATGTTAGCTCAGGGCCAGTCTTCTGCCACAAAAAGAGGAGGATTGGCAGTAGTTAGCTCAGGGCTAATCTTCCTCAACAAAAAACAGCTAATGGCTGAAGAATTTCCAAAACTGATGAAAAATTTCAATCTTCACATACTAGAAGCCCAGCAAGCTCAAAGTTAAGTAAAAAGAAGATATTCTTACCTAGAACATCATAGTCAAACTTTTGAAGGCAAAAGACAAAGAGAGAATCTTGAAAGTAGCAAGAGAGGAGTGATGCGCCATATACCATGGGTCCACAATGAGACTAAAAGGTAGCATCTCACCAGCAACTATGGCAGCCAGAAGGCAGGTGGACAACATTTTAGCAATAATGAAAGAAAAAAATTATTAGTCAAGAATTCTATATCTAAGGGCCAGCCCGGTGGTGCAGTGGTCAGGTTCGAATGTGTTCGCCAGTTCAGATCCCGGGTGTGAACCTTTACACTGCTTGTCAAGCCATGCTGTGGTAGGTGTCCCACATATCAAGTAGAGGAAAATGGCCACAGATGTTAGCTCAGGGCCAGTCTTGCTCAGCAAAAACAAAGGAGGACTGGTGGCAGACATTAGCTCAGGGCTAATCTTCCTCCAAGAAAAATTCTATATTTAGGAATATAATCTTTCAAAAATGAAGGAAAATTGGGACATTCTCCAATAGGCAAAATCAGAAAAATTGCTTCTAGCAAAACTCTGCTAAAAACTACTTAAGAAAGTTAATTAGGCAAGAAAGAAAAGAAAGTAAACAGTAAATTGAATCCACATGAAAAAATAAAGAGCAGAGTAAAGTTAATACGTAGGTAAATACGAAATAAGTGTAAATATATTTTTGTTTATAATGCTTTTATCTGATTTTAAAAACACTAGATAAAAATAATTATTAAAATGTATTGACGGGTTTATAACATATAAAGCTATAATTTATGTGGCAATAATAGTGCCCACTTTACTATGGATATTAAATTGGTATGACTCCAAACTAGATTATTTGAAGTTAATATGCTAATTGTAACCTCCAGGGAAACCAATAAGAAATAACAATATGAAATATAGTACAAGAAACAAGGAATCTAAAACGGTATACTAGAAAATATATTTTACAGAAAAGAGGACATTGATGGAGGTACAGAGTAACAAAAAGAATATAAGATACAGAAAAAACAAAGTGGTAATCATAAAGCCTTCTTCAGCAGTATTTACATTAAATGTAAATGAATTAAACACTCCAATGAAAGGCAGAAATTGGAAGAATAGGAAATGATGTCATCAAGATAGTGGACTAGAAGATCCCAATGCTCTCCTCAACAAAAACAATGAATAAACAACTACATACCAATGACAATGGTTCTGAAAGAGCTCTGGATACAACGAGGAAGCAGCAGAAACTCTGTGGAACATGAAAACTGAGGACGGCAGAAAGAAAAGCCTAAAAAACCTTTTGCCTACATCACCACAACCCTCAGTCTGGAGCAGCTCTATGCCAGGAGGGACTCCCTCTGACAAATTTCCTGCCACACTGAAAAGGAAATAAGAAGCTTAGCTTTCCTCCTCATCTCCGTGAACACCTGAAGGCTTCAACACCAAGGATCCCCACAGTCTTCACAGATCCTGAACACAGCTGACAGAGCTTCCTGAAGTCCATGCTGCAGTGCTCCCACTGGCGAAGGAGCACCGTCTGCATTCCCTCCCAAGGCCAAGCTGCTGCTGCACCCTACCACCCCCAAGACCTAAGGCACTGATGCACATTGTCTCCCCAAATACAGTCCCCCCAGGCCTAAGCCACCGTGATGAGCTGCAGCAGCCCAGACGCTGTCTCCATGGGTAATCTGCACATGCCTGTGCCTCAGACACTTGTGTCACTGCCACAGCAAGTGCAACTGCACCCCAAGACCCAGGTGCCACAGTGGTTCCAGGAACCCCTGAAATGAAGACCCAGACTCCACTGCCACTCTGGGCACCTGCACAAGAACACTGACACCACCAGCACCAGTAGTGCGTCTGCACTCAGGAACCTGAGACCGCCATGGTTGTTTGAGTGCCTGCACAGCAGGCCCAGCACCAAGAGGGACTCCTTAGGCTAGGATTTCCTTCCGTGGGGAAAAGGTGAACAGGAGGACCCCATTAGATTTCCTCACTGAAGACTCCAACTACCCTTACCAGTGTCAAGTCAAAACCTGAACGAACATTTTTCCAAGAAGACATACACATGCCAAACATAGCTATAGGAAAAGCTAGTCAATATCACTTAATCATCAGGGAAATAGAAATCAAAACTTTCATCAGATATCACTCACACCTGTTAGCATGACTATTATCAAAAAGTCAAAAGATAATGGTGGTGAGAGTATGGAGAAAAGAGAACTCTTGTATGCTTTTGGTGGGAATGAAAATTGGTGCAGCCATTATGGAAAACAATGTAGAAGTTACTCATAAAACTAAAAATGGAACTACCATATGATGCACCAACTCTATTTCTAGGTATATATTCAAAGGAAATGGAACACTAATGGAATAAATATGCTCAATAAATAATTTTATGAGAAATTATATTTTTACATTATGGTTTCAGGCAAAGTCACGACACACTCACCAATTTCCTGAACCAAGGTTTCTAGTAAGGTATACCACATTTTCTTTATCAATTCCATGTTGACAGACACTTAGGTTGTTTTCCTATCTTAGCTATTGTGAAAAAGACTGAAATGAACATGGAAGTGCAGATGTTTCTTCAAGATATTGATTTCATTTTCTTTGGCTATCTTGTCAGAAATGGGATTGCGGGATAATATAGTTACATTTTTGATCTTTTGAGGAGCCTCCATACTGTTTTCCATAATAGCTGTAACAATTTACACTCCCACAATAGCGTATAGAAGTTCCGTTTTCCCTACAACCTCATCAATTATACCTCAGTAAAGCTAGAAAAATAAGTTTCTAGTAAGAGAATATTAAGAGCAATACACTTGAATTTTGTGTCTTGTTTGAATTAACTCGAAATGGAAAAAAAGTATCTTTCACCGCTGTCTAGCTTTCTGTGAACATGTGCTATTTTTTTTTTTTAACAAATTTCAAAATGTTTAATGTGGTCCCATGCCTCTCTCCTAGCCTTGGGTCCCTGGATGAGATAATAATTCCTTGGGAATTATTTGTCTAAACCCCCTTGTGGTGGAGTTGGCAGCTTTAGCAAATAAAGCGCTGAACGTCCACTGACATTTGAAATTAAAATAAATAGCTTTTTCACAACAATATTTTAGTATGTGTTTCTCATAAAATATCTAATGGTATGTTATTAAAATTATTTGATGTTCATTTGAAATTCTAATTTAACATGACTTCTTGTATCTTATGTGGGAACCTTGCTTCCTAGGAAAGGGTTATTACCTACAGTGCTTTTTTTTGAAATCACCGCTGGAGAGTAAAACTTATTGACTGCCCATTTTTACAGTGCACGGATTAAAGAAAGAAGAAAGACAACATCCAGGCAAACGGGTTGCAGGCAGCACAAGAAATCAAAGTAATTACCAAACTCTGAAAATATGAGTTTAAAAAATCTGAATATAAAGTCTGTAACCAATGACTGAGGGCACTCTAGCTTTGGCATAAAGAAAGGAGGGAGAGCTTCAGCATCATATCTGATAACTGACCCTTGTGTGCCTCTATTTGTTCCGTGTGGATATATTTAAACAATGTTTGCAGTGTAATAGGCCAGTGATTACTGTTATAATTAAAAAATAAATGGGAGTCTGCTTTTTGTATTTTAGATTAAAAAATGATGTATGAATTTTAAAGACTGAAGGAAAACGGAATTATGTATAAATGTTGAAAGTTAACAGAAATGGTGAACTATGGAGCAATCAGGGATCATTTTTACTTACATTAGCAGGATAATTTATATTATATATTTAAATATATTATATAATAATTTACATTATTACATATATTATTTATTATATATTAAATATTAATTACATTATTATAATTTCTATTACTATAAAACAATATAATTATATTTATATTTATGCCATAGCATAAATATCCTGCCAGTGCCATTCAAGTGTTGAAATAAATGGGAGATTAAAGACTCAGATACAGCTCCTTGGGTTGAGTGTCCTGACAGACTTAGTCTGACTACTTAGAAGGATCAGAGAGACTCCCTTCCTCTGACGCTGGTATCTTTAAGCCTACTACTTTCTCTTCCTCCCCTTGGGGATTCCAGCTGAGATTTACATTAGATTCACCAAAGTACATAATAGGAAATTTTGAGATTTTATTTGATAGTTAAATTTCTTTTCCTTTTTCTTTTTTTAAAATTTTTATCTAAACTCATCCCTTTAACATCTGCTTAAAGATACACTGGCTTCCTTTTGGAACTGTACAGGGAAAAATGCATTTCTCCTTATCATAGTCCTTCAAATATATGAATACACCTATATCGCTTCCTCTCAGTCTTTGCTTTTCTTTCAGATAAACATCCTTAGGTTATGCAGGCTTTTTTTTTTTTTTTAACAGATGATGTCTATATCCTTAATCATCTCAAACACTTCCCTAGATATTTTCCATTTTGTCTTTATTCTTAAAATAAGGATTCTGGAGTGACACATATTGACTCACAGACACAGGAGACTTCTTTACATTCCTGTCATCTTGACTTGAGATAGTTGCTTTGCAAATATCTTAGAGACATCCTCCAAAGTTTATTATCATGTTGGAATTGCCTCTGATATACCTATAAGTATATATTATTTCCAACAGTCTTATCCTAAAACATAAGTCACTGAAAGATGTCACCTTAATTATAAGAGTTAGGTATAAAATTAGTAATCATTAAGATTTTTTATAAGGGCTATGTCATAAAGCCACCGTGCTTTTGATAGGAAATATAGTTTTAGTAGACAAAAACAGTATCATTTACACCTGAGAGCTAATCTTTAATTGCTTCTTGAATTTCCTGGTCCATATTGAGAGAAAATAAAATCGAAACATGAAATCGTCAATATACTACAACTAGAAATAGGCAGTGTTGTGTGCCTAGAAGATTTGTGGTATAATTATTTTTAAAGCATATCAGAGTTAGACTAAAAGGGATCTTACATTTCATATCCTCCTAATCGCATAGATGAGAGCCAAATTTCTTAACTGCAGGATTCTTGAGTCTAATCAGAAACTTTCGAGACTCAGGCACAAAGGTCAGAACTGTTTCTAGAACCGCTTTTCTTAAGCCCAGAAGCTACGCATGGTAGCCTTAACCAAATGTACAGATGTAGAAAAGTCAAAAGTCTAGTGGTCCAAAGAACATGGCATTTAGACTACTTCACCTAATTCTATGGGTTTATTTTTTGGTTTGGTATTGAATTATTCACACTCACATTTGGAATTCAATCAGTTGAATTTTCCATTGTATCCTAAACTCTCTACATGAGCACACTTGTTAGAGGATGTGGATTTTATCCCCATTATTCAAAAAGAAAATATGTTTTATTTCAAAACTAGTAATAAGAAAGATATCAAAGATGTATTTCATTTGATATTCTCTTATTACACTTTATCCATTCTATTTTAAATAATAATAAAAACTATGAGAGTAGCCAGCATTTATGATGTGCTTACCATATGTCATGTGACATTCTCTTATTACATTTTACCCATTCTATTTTCAATAATAATAAAAATTATGAGTGTAGCCAACATTTATGATGTGCTTACTGTGAGTAAGATACTATGATCAGCACTATGATTGTAGCAGTGGTTCCTAATGTAGGTGATGCTGATTTTTAGGAAGGATTTGGAAATTTCTTGGTGTATTTCTATTATTGTCACAATATTTGGGAGGCACTATGGACTTAGGGGATATAAACCAGAGAGAAACCTCCTGTAATACATAGAATAATTCCTCCCAACATTCCACCCTCCACAAAATATTCTGTGTCTTAGAGGAATTTCAGACATGCAAATGGACATTGTGTAGATAAAAAAAGAATACTGTAATGTTCTGAATGAAGAATTTTACTTTGCTTCATAACTACTGTTCTGAATGTAGATTTTTTTACTTTGCTTACAATCAGAAATTATCTTGGCATGGTCCTAACATGCAAACATGGATATTCTACAAATGTAACTATTATGGATGTCAAGAGAATACTGTATACTGATGTGTTAAGAATATTACCAAAAGTTATTCAACATTTTTGAAAATTACATCACCAACAGCAACTGCAACATTTTTCATGGCAGTTGACTAATCAATAAAACACACCCGGATTAATTGGCATTTGTAATTTTCACATTCACAATTATTCTATGCAGAAGCACAAGGACATGACTACTTTATTATCTCATCTCGTGTTGCCATGCACAAATACATATGTTGCTATTTTTACATTTATATCACTACTTGAGTATTATGTTGTTTTTAAAAAATCTTATTATATTATGATTATGATTAAAGAAGAAATTGGATTCGATTATGTTCAGAATGATCATTGGACATTATTTTGTTTGAGGTTCAAATTCACAACCATGAATTATGGATTATTATCACTGTATCATAGATGAACCTCAACCTAAATCTCACACCTTAGACAATATAAAGTTTTAGAAGAATTTATATGAGAAAATCTTCATAACTCAAAGCTAGGCAATAAATTTCCTACATATGACACAAAAAGCATGATCCATAAAAGAAAAGAAGATAAATTAGACTTCATTAGAATTAAAATTATTTCAACATAAATTTACTCTTGGCTTAATACTTCCCAAAGACTATATTAAATACTAGGTTTGGAAAGATAAATAATAATAATTAAGAGTTTTGCTGTAATTTTTTTTATTTCCTATGTATCTTTTATATTTGTTACTGCTCACTGAAGTCATTATACTTACCAATCTTCACTAGCCTATATGAATCCAAAATTTAGCAGAAAAGTTTTCCACTTCAAGGTAATGCTGACTGATTTTCAGCATTTCCTGTTTAATAAAACCCTTATCTTTGTTGATGATCTGGGGAGTCATAAATCTTGCAAAGTCAAGCACATTTGATTTTTAAGAATTTAAAGAATCCCTCCCTGATTCTTTTAGTTTTAACACCATAAATAATAGGATTCATCATAGGTGGAATAAGAAGATATATGTTGGCTATAAAAATGTGGATATGTGGAGCAATGTGGTGACCAAACCTATGAGTGAGAAAAGAGAAAAAGGCTGGAGTATAAAACACCAAGATGACCCACACATGGGAGACACAGGTGCTTAAGGTCTTCAGGCGGGCAGCTTTGGAAGGGAGACTGAAGACAGTGAGAAGAATAAGGACATAGGAACAGATGATCAATATGAAATCCAATCCCCCTGTCAGGAATGCCACAATTAGGCTATAGGCTCTACGAATCTTGGTCTCAGTGCAAACCAGCTTTATCAGGGCCATAAACTCACAGTATGTATGAGAAATGACATTAGTTTTGCAGTAGGAAAGCCACCTAAGAAGGAAAGGGTGTGGACTGAGGAGTACAGCTCCTCTGAAGACAATGAGTAAACCCAAGCCTACAATCACTGCAGGTGTTAAGAGAGTGGAATGTCTTAGAGGGTGGCAGATGGCTACATAGCGGTCAAAAGCCATGGCCAAGATAAATCCAGATTCCATAGTAGACAAAGAATGGATAAGATACATTTGAGTGAGGCAGGCTTCAAAGTAGATCTCTCTGTCATTGAACCAGAAGATGCTTAGTATCTTGGGAAGTGTAGAAGAAGTAAGCATCAAATCAGCCACTGAGAGCATGCTTAGAAAGAGGTACATAGGTTCATGAAGTTTGTGGTCCCTCTTGACAATTAATAAAAGGGCAACATTTCCCAACAGTGACTGTAGGTAGACCAGGCAGAAAGGGATAGAAATCCATATGTGGGCAGACTCCAATCCTGGAATGCCAAGCAGTAGGAAGGTGGTAGGTTGAAGACAGGTCCTGTTGTAACCTAACATTATCCAAACAATGGATATGACATGATCCTGTCCAAATTTAAAATCACAAAAATTATACATATATGAAGACCAATGTGTTTTTCATTATTACAGACTGGGAGAGAAGTTGACATCAGATAACATATAAGTTGCTATTGAATCCTTTCTTCAGTAATACAATCTTTCAATGCATCAAAATACATGGGACTGTAAATGATGCAGCTACTGTAGGAAAAGGAATGGTAGGTCCTCAAAAATTTAAACGTAGACTTACCGTGTGATGGAGCAATTTTGGGGTAAGAAAAACAGGAGAAAGGTGTTCTTTCTCTCTCTCTCCCCCCACCCCCGCTCTCTCCCTCCTCTTGCCTATTGTTCAAGATGTGTTGCCCAGTTGGCTAGATAAAGTTTAGTAATATTATATAGTACTACAGAGGTAGTAGTTGATAAATTGCTAAATATAGGGAGATAATTTTCTACCATCTGAAATAGTCATAAGAAATAAAAACCCAACATGATGGATAAGATCAATGATTCATATAATTAACCCTTCTTATCCCCTCCTAATGATAGAGTTTCTATATATGAGGAAAAGAAGACTTGAGAAATGCTAAAGAACAATTGGATCAATGAAGAAATATGAACAAAACTGGTCTTACATTGAAAGGTGAGTCATAGAGTTAGTAAAGGAAGGACTTTTATCTTCATAAAATCAGCCTGGTCTTACATTGAAAGGTGAGTCATAGAGTTAGTAAAGGAAGGACTTTTATCTTCATAAAATCAGCCAAACTTAATGGCAAGAAATAATCATTTTAAAAAAACAATCCAAAGAGAAAATGACTGTGTCTGGAAAACATGAATGTTCAGGTTACTAGATATTTGGGCTCTTTTGTAAATCACCAAACTCTTCCAGAAGGTGCATAATATGTTCTTCAGTCATATAATACACTTGATGCTGATATTTGCTTCCCAATTAAATATTTAAATACAGCTGTTGGCTCCAGATATCTGGTTACCAGAAAGTGTGCCTTGGAATGTGTGAACAATTATTTTGGAAAGGTATCCTAACGGATGTTAAATTTTAAATTGATAAATCATCACTTTTGTTCAAATATCAGTATATGATAAGCTTTTATAATATTAGGCATCTTTTCAGTCTGAATAAAACAAAGTTTAAGAAAAAAATAAGGTTTTAACCAATGTAGTTCAAGATTAAATTCTAGAGTTGGGTTAACAAACATTACGAACAACATGTAGATCTCAGCTTAAGTATTTAAGTTAATCTCCTTCTTCTGCATTACTTTTTGTCAAGTCAAGAAGTTGAGCCATCTTTCAGACAACCACAAGGGCTAAATCTTCACTACTAAGGACAGGACCTAGAGCCTCCATCCTGGGCTCCACTATTCCCTTCTCATGGAAGCACTGAATTCTCTCTTCCCACCTTAACCACAACTCTCCTACCATAACCTAGTTATCTTACCTCTACAACTAGATGGTCTCACTGCTCAGCTTGAGGCTCAAAATAATATTGGGTATAACTACAACAGGTGCCATTATACTTCTTATCTTGGGAGACTAGAGGTCTACAAGGAATATCCTACATACAGCCTCTCATGAGAATGCTGTCTGATTGTAAGCAGTTTCACTAATCTCTCCCAATCTTTCCAGGCACAATTTAGTCTCTTGGAGGGACTCAGTCTTGTAGTGGCCATTCCACCTGAGCTCTGAGCTTAGAAATCAATAGAAAATGGCCTCTGGACCCCAGGTATCATGAGATATTTGATTGATTGCACTTTGGGAGCTTAAGCATATGCAGATACTGTGAACTAAATGCTTTCTCACAATGTATGTGATGAGAGCTAGAAGCAGTGGAAGATATCATGGAAAGATAAGTTTATGAATGAATCAGAGTGATCACATTAATATCCCCATATGCCTCCAGATAGTCTTCAGTAACTCGCTTCAACCAGATTTAGTTCTGTAAAACAACTAACTCTCCAGGACATTTCCTAGTCATGTTCCTATTCCTGCATCCCCCAGGACTTACTTGTTTGATCAAGTACAGGGCATACGTGGTACCCATATATGAGAGAATCATTATCTGGGCTTTGGTTGGGATTTTATGCAAAGATTGAATATATTTTCTTACAGATGTGTTTCTCCTTATCCTTCTCTTCTGCTTTGTATTTCAAGAGGGGTTAACTTTATAGGCTATGTTTCCCAGGATCTCAGGTCATCTGTATTTATCCTGCACTTGTCCAATGGGGACATTGGCAGGAAAATATTAAAGAAGAGGAAAGACAAGTCAAAATATTTCCCACTCTCCTCAACTGCATCTGCTCCATGGGTCCAGATCCTGCCAGAGGGGACTTCTATGGTCTCAGCTTCCACTGGGAGATTCACATCTCTGAGATATGGTTAAACTACTGGTGCCTCTCTGTTTTGCTGACCTAGAGTTGGTGTAGCTTCTTGTAGTTTTTAATTGCTGGGAGTCTTCCCTGTCAATGTTTGTCTTCTGATAAGTTCTATAGTTTGTGTAAATAGTTTCCTATATTAAAGATGTCCTGTACTAAATACTCAAGTGATTCTATTTCCTGGTTAGATTCTAACTAATACAAATATGTTTCATAATAATATAGGGCTAATCTCTGTGGCAACTGGTTGATTTTTAAAAAATGATAAAGTATTATCCCCCTAGTTATCTCTTTTCAAATATTAGAAAGGGAATAATCAAAAGACATCAGCAATCTCAGCATAATAAGGGTCGTATATGAAAAACTCACAACTAATTTTGCAATAATGGTGAAATTCTGAAAGCTTTTTCTCTATGGTCAGGAAGAAGACAAGAATACCCACTTTTACTATTTGTACTCAACATAATACTGGAAGTCCTAGCAAGAGCAATTAGACAAGAAAAATAAATAAAAGACATCCAAATTGGAAAAGAAGTAAAATAATATCTTTTTGCAGATAACATGATCTTATAAAGTAGAAAACTATAAAGATCTCTCTCTCACACACACACACACACACAGACAGATGTTCTAGACTTGATAAGAAAATTGAACAAAATTGCAGGATATGAAATCAGTTCCATTTCTATGCAGTAATAATGAAGAATCTGAAAAGGAAATTATATAAACAATTCTATTTACAATGGAATCAAAAGAAATAAAATAGGCATAAACTTAAGCAAAGAGACAAAACTTTGTATTGACAACTCCAAAAACTTGCTGAAAGAAATTTAAAAAGACATAAATATATGGAAAGTCATCCCATGTTCATGGGTTGGAAGACTTAATATCGTTAATATGCCAATACTACCCAAAGCAATCTATAGATTTGATGAAATTCCTACCAAAGTCATAATGACATTTTTTGCAGAAATAGAAAAATAAAATCTAAAATCCATAGTAAATCTCAAAGGACCCCAAATATCCAAAAACATCTTGAAAAGGAGGAGCAAACTTGGAGGTTTCACACTTACTGATTTCAAAACTAACTAGAAAGCTATGGTAAGTGAACAAGTATTATACTGGCATAAAGACAGATATATAGACCAATGGAATAGAATGAAGAGCCCAAAAATGAACTCTCACATATACAATTAAGCAACTTCTACAAGGGTTCCAAGATCTTTCAATGGGGAAAGGACAGTCTTTCCAACAAATTGTGTTGGGAAAACTGGATAGTCACATACAAAAGAATGAAGTTGGAATCTCATCTTACATCATAAAAAGTTAGTCAAAATGGATCAAAGACCTAAATAGAAGATGTAAAACTACAAAATTCTTAGAGAAAAATAAAAGAAAACTTGGGGCAGCCCAGTGACTTAGTGGTGATGTTCGCATGCCCCACTTTGTGCAGCCAGGGGATCGGAAGTTTGGACCCAGGGTGCAGACCCAGCACCATTCACTGAGCCATGCTGTGGCAGCATCTCACACAAAGTAGAGGAAGATTGGCACAGATGTTAGCACAGCGACAATCTTCCTCACCAAAAAAACAAAAGAAAAAATAAAAGAAAACTTTCGTTTCATTTGACAATGACTTCTTAGATATGACATGAAAACAAAGACAACAAAAGTAAAAATAAATAAACTAGACTTCAACAAAATTACAGACTTTTGTGTATCAAAGGACACTATCAACAAAGTGAAAAGGCAGCCCAGAAAATCAAAGAAAATATTTGAAAATCATATATATGATAAGCAATTAATATCCTTAAGAACTTTTAAAACTCAACAACAACAGATGATTAGATTGAAAACAGGCAGAGGACTTGAACAGACATTTGTCCAAAAAATATGTTCAAATGGTCAATAAACACACGAAAAGATGCTCAACATCACTAATTATTAAGGAAACGAAAATTAAAACAACAATGAGTTACTACTTCACACCCATGAGGATGGTTATTATTTTTTAAAAAAGGAAAGAACAATTGTGGTGTGGATGTTGAAAAACTAGAACTCTTGTGCATTGTTAGTGGGAATGTAAATGAGGCAGCTACTGTAGAAAAAGGAATGGGAGTTCCTCAAAAATTTAAACGTAGACTTACTGTGCGATCGAGCAATTCCACTTCTGGATACAGACTCCACACAAGTGAAAACAAAGACTCAAACAGATCTTTGTACACTCATGTTCACAGCAGCATTATTCACAATAGCCAAAAGGTAGAAGCAACCCACCTACCCATCCATAGATGAATTGATAAAAAAAATTATATATATATGTGTATATATATATATATATACACACAGTCACACAACACTAAAAGGAAGGAAATTCTAATGCATGCTACAACTTGGAGGAATCTTGAAGATTGTATGCTAACTGAAATAACCAGTCAAAAAAGGACAAATACTGTATGATTCCACTCATATGAGGAACCAGAGTAGCCAAATTCATAGAAACAGTCGTAGAATGGTTGTTGTCAGAGCATGTGGGGAATGGGGAATGGGGATTTAGTGTTTCATGAATATACGGTTTCAGTTGGGAAAGATAAAAGTGCTCTGAAGAAGGATGGTGGTGATGGTTGCATAGCAATATAAGTGTAGTAATTCCACTGAATTGGATACTCAAAAATTAAAATGATAAATTTTATGTTATGTGTTGTTTACTACAATTAAAAAAAACACCAGTGAAAGGCCCTTTAGCTACATTCTATCCTAATGCTAAAAACGTGAATGGCATTATTTGATAGATAACTAGCTAGGTAGGTAGGTAGGTAGATAGATAGATAGATAGATAGATAGATGGATGGATGGATAGAGTCAGCTTTATGGACTTTCCTTTTTATTAACATATAAATACATATTAACAAAAAGAAATATCAGGGGAGGCTTCTTTCAGTTGTGCACTGAGCTGTTCCATAAAGAGGAGTGGGAAGGGCATGACAGTGATATATGGCAGTGAAAGGTATTTGAGGAAGAAAGAATAGCATACGTAAGAGCATGTAAGCGCCATCAAACATCATATAGCCTATTGTCTCTACAATTTAGTCCCTACCACCCTGATATGATCCCATCTCCTTAGTTCATATGATAAAACAGGAGAAAGGCGTCCCTGAACAATCAGAGAAAGCTGCAGGAGCCTTGCACTCAGAAGATGAGTGAGTTAGTTTACAATGTTTGCCAGACGCTTCTGGCACCGAAGGATTCTAAGGAACTTAATTATGATCTCTTCATATGGATTTCTTCTAAGGAGAAAGAGACTTAATTAATAATGATGGAAGAATAAATTTGAGTGTCATGAAAATTAGTCCAAATAAATCTAATCCAATTTAAAAGGTATTTATTGAACACATATTATAAATGAATGAATGAATGATTAAATGATTGTATCAACAGAAGAGATTAAAGGTGATTACTATATTCTTATCACTGTTCTATTGCACTCCAATAACATTATCTTACTCTCCAGAGGCTTTAATAAAGTTATCAATAATGGCATGATGTTAATCAATATACTCTACAGAAAAATAAAAAAATAAATGTTTTTTTCTTTTCTTTTCTTTTCTTTTTGAGATAACATCCACTGCGAATCCCCCTCCCCCTTTTTTTTTGCTGAAGAAGATTGGCCCTGAGCTAACATCCATGCCCGTATTCCTCTACTTTATACGTGGGAGGCCTGCTACAGCATGGCTTGATAAGGAGTGAGTAGGTCCACAGCCAGAATCTGAACCAGTGAACCCAGGGCTGCCAAAGTGGAGCATGTGAACTGAACCACTGTGACACAGGGCCAGCCCCATAAATGTTTTTTCTTGAGGTGCTGCTAGATTTAACAAATATGTGGCTAAGAGGGAATGGAATCAAATATATTCTTTAGATAAATATTAAAAAATACAAATATTACACAGTTGCAAAGAAATTAAATAATGTTTAATGGGTATTTCCTAAAGCATTTTAAACAAGCAAAGGGTGAAGAACACAAGAAATTATAATCATGGGGGAAAATTAAAATAATTAACCTTCATTGTTTCCTCTATACCACTGCATTGATCTTCTTTCCGTGTCTCATTTAATCATCCCATAACTACATGAGGGAGGTTCTGGGATCACGCCTTTTTATGTATCAGGAAACCAAGGTGAAGAGGAATTAAATAGAAATAAAGCTAGCCAAGTAAAGAATACTGGACTTGAACCCAGGCAGTTTAACACCAAAGCCTGGATCCTTAACCAAGAAGTGATTGGACTACCCGGAAAAATGTCATAAAGTCTAAAGTCTACCAAAGTAAGAACACACATTCAGTTTGCGCATTGATTAAGCAATCAAGGAGAAGACATCTCAATATTACCAATTCTCCAAAGCAGAAAACTGCACACTCTTCTCATATTTGAATGGCAAACTGAGCGTTGGCGAATTTAGAGATGTTAATCTTTGTCTGTTTAACTATGGGTGTTTGTTCCTAAGGCTACTAAGCAAAGGGAGGTGAAAAGTTTCAGAGCATAAGTTTCAAAAAACTAATTTTACAGATCCAAAGCATAAAAAAAGGGCCATAGATCTTAGGGAATAATTTTAAAAAGTCATGAGAAATAGGTAACTAAGTTGGAAAACTAGTGACAATGAATTAAAGAAATAAGTAAGCCCTTGGTACTGAGGCAATAAATAGGACTATTTCAACATTGTTGCCAATAAATTTGAGATCTCATGATGTCCTGATACTGGGTTCCAAGTTACCTAATAAATGAGGCAGACTTAGTGCACATGGTCCCTCAAGGACCCAGGCTTTGGAGTTAGACTGCCTGGGTTCAAGTCCAGTTTTGTTTGCCTGTCTTGGCTTTATTGCTGTTTCATTTTTCTTCAACTCAGGTTCCCGATATATAAAAATGAGTGCTACTAGAACCCACCTTATATAGTTGTGTGGTGATTAAATGACACATGGTAATATTGACTACTAATCATGAAAATAAGAATTCGTGACCTCAATTTTAGCAGTCATTAAACTCCACGATATCGGCTTATTTTGTTAAATGCACTCTACATCTACCAAAATTTCTCAAGAAATGGAACAGCCACAATATTAAAATTTGAGCCTTCACAACATCTCATGTTTGTTTAATAGTTTTTTGAGAGATTTGCTTAATATTAATTGTTAATATTTATGTATCATTAGTTCTACTCCTTTATCTAGATAAACAATAATTCTTCAAATTTGATTCCACTAGAGAATAGGTACAACATTTATATCACCTATTCTATCAAATCACAGCCACATGTATGATGTATGGATCAAATTGTTTCAGATTGCCAGGTGTATAATGTCCTTCATTTAGGTATCTAGAGAAATCTTTTTTTTCCTCTACTTACCCTTGTTCCCCTTCCTTTACTGTTCACTCTCTATTTGTAATTATCCTCCAAAAGACACATACACAGGAGGAGATTAATTTGTTCTCCAATATTTAATAAAGAAAAAGTTGAAATAACTTGTGGAATTAGAATTTTTGGAATTTACAGATATCTGGTAAGTAAAAGATCTTTCAAATAATAAATGTAATTCAGCTTATAGAGTAGAGTAGTTCATTATTTTCCTGGCATTACCTCTTTTCCTCTCATTTATTCTTGAACCATCTGTTTTATTGTAACAACTAAAATTGGGAAACTTTGACCATTAGTGTCCTAAAAACATGTTCCCGTATTTTCTTGGTCCTTACTCCATACACAATGGGGTTGAGAAAAGGGGGCACCAAAAGGTACATATTTGCAATAAAAATATGGATACGTGCAGGCACATTTTTCCCAAAACGGTGAGTAAAAATGGAAAAACCAGCTGTGGAATAGAAGACAAGAATAACACAGACGTGGGATCCACATGTGCCCAAAGCCTTAAAGCTAGCTTCTCGGGATGGCAGACGGAGTACAGAACGAAGAATGAAGGCATAGGATACGGCAATGAGAATGGCATCACATGAGCCAATGATAGAAGCCACACTGAGGCTATATCTCTTGGTGGCCCCTGTGTCCACACACGCCAGCTTCACCACAGCCATAAATTCACAGTAGGTGTGGGCAATGATTCGTGCTCTGCAGTAAGGCAGCTGTTTGAGCAGGATGGGGTGTGGAGAAAAGAAGGCTACACCCCGAATCACCACAATAGTACCCATCATAGTGATGTGAGCATGGGTGAGAATGGTGGTGTGGTGCAGTGGGTCACAAATGGCCACATAACGGTCAACAGCCATGGCCAAAAAGAATCCTGATTCCATGGCAGTAAAGCTGTGAATGAAGAACATTTGGGCCAGGCAGGCATCAAAGGCGATGTCATGGACTCCCAGCCAGAAGAGACAGAGCATGCGGGGCAACGTAGAAGTGGAGAGGACCAGATCAGTGACTGAGAGCATGCACAGAAAGAGGAACATGGGCTCATAGAGGCTTCTCTCTGCCTTCACCACGGCCAGGATGGTCACGTTCCCCACCACAGCCACCAGGTACATGGAGCAGAAGGGAATCCCAATCCAGACATGCAGGTGCTCTAGTCCTGGGATGCCCATCAGCAAGAAGGTGACAGGAGAGGGACAAGAAGCGTTAAGAGGTGGCATGATGGTTTTTCTTTTGCTTTTGATTAGCACTTCTGAATATAAAGTTGCAATGTCAAGATGATCACAACCAGAGGCTGAAAAATATGGAGATTTTGTTCAGGAAGGCCATTAATTAAGTGTTGATAAAAACAATTCAAATTCATAATCTGGGATATTTAAATTTGCTGAAATCAGATTAATAAAATTAGTAATAAGATACCAATTTACTATGCTTAGCAGTACAGAAAAATATACTTATATCATTTCATATTATCTCAGGGACCTCTAAGTCACCTTAGCCCTCATTTCCAGTAAAAGTTTCCTTCTGTAGTCATACTTGTACTTAATTCAACTAATACTTACCGAGCTGTTACCGTGCTTCTCCTTTGAGCTCGCCTGCAATATTTCTCTCATGTGACAGAGTTTTCCATAAATGGAAGTGATCAAGCAAAGACCCTGTGAAAATTTCACCGAGTTATTTAAAGGACACTTACTTGGGAGAACAGAAATAAATGACCTCTGTCCCTCTCTGTGTGGACACGATATTGAAGTCTTTGGCATAGCTTTTGAAATAGGATTAACTCAATTTATATCTTCAGTCTTTCATTTGCCGCTCTGCATACGTGATTAATCTGACAAATAAAATATGCTGAAGTTGCTGTTTTCCTGTTTATTTCTTTCTACCATGTACTCTTTAAGTAGGCACATATTATGTTCTTTTGAAGCCATACATATATATTGCTGAGGACAATATATTTCTTAACAATAACCCCACTCACTACCTTGTCATCCTCATTTTTTTTTCAGATTTACATCATTTCACTGTGCAGATGGATCCTAACTGTGCTCCTGCATTTATTGATCCAGAAACCCACGTTCTAAAACATGCACAGGAGTTTATTAAATTGGTAAACTGACCCAACGATGTCTGAGATACCAGTTACTGACTAAAGCAGATTTCTTTATACTTCTTCCCATAGTTTTAATGGATAGTCAACTCTCCATGGCAGAGAATCCCTGGGATAAAGTAGTTGAGCATGAGGCAGGACATGAGAGAGTTAAAGAAGAAAAGGACTCTTAAGTCACCACAAATTCATAAGTTGTAGAGAAACCCTTGGTTACTAATTTTCTGTTTTCCCATCTTCCATCAAGGCAGTATTCGGTATTTGTGTAGTACTCCCATTAGCTTTTAAGGACAATCTGCTTTCCATGCCCCAAACAAATCCTGATGATGTAATAGGTACTACTAAGAACTTACACAGAGTTACCTCTACATATGCCTTCGAGAATCATTCCAGCACAGCTATGTCTCCTAATATTATTAACTGAAGAAATATTCTCCAGGGTTTTACATTTACATTTCTGGGCTTTATTATAGTAAAAACATTTGAACAAAGCAAATATGGCTTTCTTCATTATTTAGCTTTAAGTAAGTGTTCAACTTTAAGCACGTAATTTGTAAGGCAAACCATTACCCTGGAGGGGAGGAAAGGGTGAGTTATCTAGAAATAGTAACAAGGAATCAAGTTAAGTTTAGTGAGTCAAGGAAAGCCTTCTTGAGTAAATGGCACTTAGGCTGGAAGGTGAAGCATCGATGACTTCAGCCCATGGGATTTGAATATAGATACGTAGATATAGACATAGACTACACATACTTATCTGTCCTTCTACACATACACACATGCACACACACATAAACAAAGAAAAAGGAAAGGAGCATAAACATAGTTCCATCAGGAGGGACAATCATGATGTAATGAATTAAAATCTAGTGTAGTTGGGACTCAAAGACTGCAAAGAGATTCAAGTGAGATGGGATTCCCTGGGTAAATGAGGATCTCCGCACATTCATGTGTAACCACATAAACAACAGGAAATGTTATAGTCTAGATCAGTGGCTGTCACTCATTATGTGATCAATGAGCCCATGTTGGAGGCACAAATACAACACAGAGCATTGCACAAACGGACTTTGAAAGTGTATACACTCACAGATTTATACAATAATTTCCAAAACACTTTTTTTGCACAAACTCACATGATATGATTGTTGTGATATTATCTCCCTGAAAATGCCAAACTGTGGTTGAGACCCAGAGGTCATGAGGTATCCATGTGTTTGTCCTTCAATAGATTCAGACAATATAAAATCTGATCAAGATGAGAGATAGCCATCACTTCTATGATTTCCTAAAAAAAATCTTTGCTTCCCAGAATCAAGTTTTTGTATTCGTTTTATCCATAGAGGGTAAAAAATATGTATTCCCTCTGTTTCAAACGATCATATCTCTTCCCTTGAATCTAGGTCATGAGGAAATAAATAGATGTTGTTTGAGGGAGTCTCATGTCCTTTGAAGTTTTCCTTAGATTTCTCAGACTATTTCCTCCTCTACATCCCTCTGTAGTTTCATAATAAACTTAATTAGTTCATAGAGAAACTAATTCAGAGCCAAGAAGCAACCAAAACATGTAGCTTCTATATGTAGCAGCTTCAACACGGTAATCTCAGAGGATAAGCAGGAATAATATTTAGTACAAATAGGTTCTTATGGAATCATTGGGAGAATAGCGTCGCGGGGTGGGTATTTGTGTTGTTGGCGAGCACTGATAATCTTCCTAATTTCAGGGATAGTCATTTACCTGTGCCTTCCCTTAGGTTTACAGTCGCAGATGCAGCCATCCCTCAATACTTTGATATAATGTATCAACTACTTAACAGGATCAGTTCTGCAGGGAATTGAAAAGACACAGAAAACATTCTTTATTCCTTAAATACATTAACTTCATTCCGATGTCAACTTGGGACATAAACCTTGCAGGCCAGAAGAGAGTGGAATGATATATTTAAAATGTTGAAAAAAAATCAGGAATTCTGTATCTGGTAAAACTACCTTTCAAAAATGAAGGAAAAACTAAGATATTCTCAGATAAGCAAAAGCTGAAGGAGTTCACTACTGCTAGACTCTCTCCACGAGAAATGCTAAAGACCGTCCTTTATGTTGAAGTCGAGGGAAGCTAGAGAGTCAGTCGAAAATATAAAGTTCTTTAGCAAATAGAAATACACATACAAATATAAAAACCAGCATCATCAAAATTTGGGTTTATAACTCCACTTTTTATTCTTCTACAGGATTTAAAAGACAGTACAAACATAATTATAAATCTATGTTAATAGGTGCACAATACATAAAGTGTAATTTGTGACATTAATAACTTCAAGTGTGACAGAGAAGCTCTAAAAGAGTAAAGCCTTTGTATGTGATTGAAATTAAGTTGTTATCCATTTTAAATATATTTTTATAATTTTAGGATGTTATATTTAATCGCTGTGGCAACTACAAAGAAAATACATATAAAATATACACAAAAGGAAATGACAAGGAATCAAAAGGAGCCACTACAAAAATCAACTAGCACAAAGAATGGCAATATGGGAGGAAATGAGGGAGAAAAAAGTTATAAGACATACAGAAATCAACAAAAATATTTTCTTACAGTCTGAAACTTGTGCTTGCATTCTCTTAACAGTGCTTTGGAAGAGCAGAACTCCTTAAGTTTTATGAAATTTAGTGCATTAATTTTTAAAATATATCTGGCTATTGAACTTCTATATGGTTTCCCATAGAAGTTTTATAACTTTAGGTTATACGTTTAGGTTTCTGATCCATTTTGATTTTATTTTTTTAAAGAATGTGAGATATAGATTGAAGGGCATATTTTTGAATATTATTACCCAAGTGTTCCATCTATCTATTCTACATTAAATTACTTTAGCAGTTTTTTGAAAATCTATTAACTAGATATATGTGAATCTATCTCAGGGCTTCCTCTCCGGGTATATTGATCTATTTGCACGTTTTTATGCCACTACCACACTATCTTTATTAATGTAAGTCCTCCAACTTTGTTACAGTTTTTTAAAGTTGTTTTGGTTATTCTGGTTATTTTACATTTCCACATAAATTTTAGAATCAGCTTTTTAGTTTTTACAAAAAAAAATACGCCTGCTGGAAATTTGAGTGGAATATGATTAAATTTGTATATCAACTTGGAGAAAATAGAAATATTTGCAATACCAACACTTTGGATACATGAAGATTGTTCATCTCTCCATTTATGTATGTCTTCTTCAATTTCTCTCAGCGATGATTTCTCCATGCAAGTCTTTTAATTTTTCGTAAAATCTGTCCCCAAATATTTTTAAATGCTATTTTAGATGATATTTTTATTTCATTTTCTAATGAAATGTCATTAGTATGAGAAATCCAACTGTTTGTACAGTGACCCTGAAATTTCTAACTTGCTAAAGTCACATCTTACTTCTAGTAGCTTTTAGTAGGTTACATAACATTTATCTACATAGAAAAGTCATGTCATTAGTAAATTGAGTTTAATTTCTTTTAACAATATCAATGATTTTCATTTCCTTTTATTTGTCTTAATGCATTGGCTAGAATCCCCAGTACAATAGAGAATAGACGTGATCAGAGCAGACATTCTTGCATTTTTTCTGATAGTAGAGGGAAAAGACTCAGTCTTTCATCAAGTGTTATGTAACCTATAAGTCTCTTTTAATAGATTTCCACCAGCCAGTTAGAGAAGTTCCCTTCACTTGCAAGTTTTATGAAATTTTCATCAGAAATTCATGATGGGGTTTGTCAAATGCTTTTTCAGCATTTATTAACATGATCATATGTATTTTTCTTTTCTTATGAAAGTACGGTGAAATACATTGATTAATTTTCAAATGCAAAAATTATTCGAGTTTCTGAGATAAGTGCTACTTGGTCATGATATATGATCTTGTTATACATCATTGAATTCAATTTGCATAATTTTTGGCAATTTTTTTGAAACTGAGTTTATACAGGAATTTGGTAACTAATTTTATATTCATTCCTTTTTCTGCTTTTGATAGTATTGTAGAGCTGGCAATATAGAATGGGTTTGACTCTTTCAGAGACAGAATTAAGGGATAAATAACATTCAGATCACAATAACTCTCTGAGTGAAATTAAGAAATCATCTAGATGAAAGTATTGTTGGTAGAAAAATAAGTAGTTGAAAGACAGATTCCAAAATATTGATTCATAGACCAAAACCTAAAGAACTGCATGCCACCAGAATCTTCATTTTTATCAAACATGTACATAAATTTTGCTACTGACATCAAGAACATCATTGTCCCCACACGTTCAAAAATCTCGTTAGATCTTCTACTTGGCCCTACAATCTTCTCTACTTTCAATGAAAAAAAGGAATATAATTCATTGAAAGTTAAATTACATAATTATATACAGGAACTACTGAATGTGTATTTAGGAGACTCTAAAAAAGGCTGAAGTAATGACTGAGTGGCCTTTACATAGTCTCAATTTTGGACACCCTGAGAGATATACAAGTTGAAGGTTAGCCTGAGAATTTATCAACTTCTGAATACATTTGAGTCACTCTTTCTTTACAAACATTCTTATAACTTGGATCTGAATTTGCTTTGTCCTGACTCCATAAATGACTGGATTAAAACATGGAGGAACCACCACATACAAATTGGCCAGGAGTATGTGAATGTAGTGAGGAACATTTCTACCAAATCGATGGGTCATAAAGGAGAAAAATGCTGGTGTGTAAAAGGCTAAGATGACACAGACATGTGAACCACAGGTATTAAGTGCTTTGAGTCTGGCATCCTTGGAAGGAAGCTGGAAAACAGCTCGTAAGATCTGAACATAGGAGAGGGCAATAAGGATCAAGTCAAAGATCAAGGCAGCAGTGGTGAATAAGCCATAGATCATATTGACAGTTATGCCAGCACAGGCAAGACGGGCAATTCCCATATGTTCACAGTAGGTATGAGGGATAACGTAGTGTCCACAGAAGGGCAATCGTTTGAGAAGAGGGCAAAATGGGATGACAAGAAGAACTGGCCTGCCCACTACAACAGAGGCCATAATAGCTACCATTTTGTTGGTGAGAATAGTGGTATATTTCAGGGGATAACAGATGGCGACAAAGCGGTCAATTGCCATGGCCAGGAGTACAACAGATTCCATACCAGTAAATGTGTGGATAAAGAACATTTGAATGAGGCAGCCTTCAAAGCTTATCTCCCTGAAGTTGAACCAGAAGATGGCCAGCATTTTGGGGATGGTAGAAGTGGAGAGACCTAGATCAATAAAAGAGAGAAGAGCCAGAAAGTAGAACATGGGTTGATGAAGAGTATGCTCAGTCTTGATCACAAACAAGATTGTGGCATACCCTACAAGTGCTATCAGATAAACAACAAAGAAAGGGAAGGCAATCCACATATGGAAAGCCTCCAGACCAGGTATACCCAGCAGAAGGAAGGCAGAGGGATATGAGGCAGTGTCATTGACAGAGGACATCCTTCTGAGAACTCTTGGAAAATACTCTACAGCCTTCTTCAGTATTTCTAGGGAGACAAAAGGGAATATATGGTGGTTGGATATCACTATATGTAATAGCATACCAATTAAACTATTGAGAACATAATGGAAGGGAATTTGAGGATTTGGGGGAAGAAAACATTTCTTCCTTTCTAGGTTGTTTGGTTGGCCTAATAATTAAATTGACACAAAACAGATTAACAGGAGAAAACTAAATTTAATTGCATGCATATGGGAGCTCATAGAAATAAAAGAGTCAAATAAATGACCAAAGTAGGCAGCTTTTATATCTTTTAGACAAAAAAAACAATCAATTTGTGAAGAATTGACAAGGCAAAGAAGCTTGGGTGTGGGGTAGTAACTTAGCATCGAAGTAACAAGTTTTGGTTTTACAGCCTTCTTGGCCCATAATTATCTGTCTCTGGCGAAAAGGATGTATTTTTACCTCCTGGCATAAACAGGGTACCTTTCACGTGGGAGATTGATTTCGTTTTTTCAGGGGGACAGAGGAGGGTAAGAGTGTCCTTCTTGCCTTGTTTCTTAAGTAACTTTATTTTAAAATAATCAATGTGCCAAAGTGACGTATTTTGGGGCAGCCTACCCTGAACTCCATCAAGGACAATTAACTATCAGAGATATTAAATTATTGCTTATTCTATTTAGTAATCCATGGGGATTGTGGAAGTTAGAAACAGTCTTTTCTAGTGGTAGCGTGGTAGAGTGATTCATGATCATCTTTAGCTCATTCTTTTGTGAAATGCTCATTTCTATATGCTACTATCAACTGAACACTTCCAGTAAACAGAACTTGTGTAACATTTTCAAGTTATCTTGGTTACTTAGTTGATTAGATACATAAGAGAACACTCCCAAAAATTTTATGAAAAAAAGAGTGAGGAACTGGAATAGGAAGAAACTTTGGATATGATGGTTGAGAAGATACCCTTGTATGAGGCTTATCTGCTTGTCATAGTCCCCTCTCTCTAGGTGTTACTTTTCCCTTTATTTGCTTTAATAAGACTGTGTTTATATTTATCTTTTAATAAAACTGTGCTTTTATGCTGTGGTTCATGAAGCCATTATTAGAATTTTTCTACTTTCACACTAAAAAAAATTTGTGATTCTTGACGTAACACAAAAAACACGACAATATTAACAGAGGGAGAAAAACCATTCATTATACTCAGCATCCATGTATGATATTTAAAAAAAACCTTTCAGCATCTAGACAAACAATAAAAGTTCAATTTGGTTAAAGGAATCTATGAAAAATCTTCAGCTAATATCATACTGAATGATGAAATACTGAAAGACTTGTCACTAGGATTGAAAATAAGGCAAAAATATCAACTACTATCAATTATATTTAATATTTTACTGCAGGCTCTAAGAGGTCAATATGTCACAAAAAAGAAATAAGAAGAAATCAAGATTGGAATGAAAGATGTAAACTTTCCTGTTCATAAGTGACATGAACATTTACATAAAAATCAAAGAATTCATAAGCAACCATTTAGCTTATTAACTACTCAGATACAAGAATCAATAATTTTCTATACACTATTAGGAAATGATTGGAAACTGAAATTTTACATTAAGATTTTGTAAAATTTCACAATACCACTTACAATGGCATCAGAAACATGGAGTTCTTAGCAATAAGCACTTAAAATTGTAAAACATGACAGAAATTAAGATCTGAAATAATTTAAACAGTATATAACATATGCATGGCTTGGAAGACTGAAATATATTGATGTCAATTCTTCCGAAATTGATGAATAAATTTATAACAACCAATGCCAAGAAATTTAAGCTTATTCTAAAATAATTATAGGAATACCCCAAATTCATTGGAAAAAAGTATAAAATAAGCAGAAGACTTATATTAAAGGACTTCAGACTTATAAAACTGTAGTAATCGAGATAGTGTGGCATTTGCACAATATTAGAGAAATAGGTAAGAAAGTATAATAGAAAGAACAAATAGACACATTTTGCATGTTCACTTAAATTTTATAAAGTGACTAATATAGTAGTTCAATGAGGACAGCAGAGTCGTTTTTACCAATGACACTGGTGCAACTGCAAGTACTTATGAGAAAAAGAACCTTGATTCCAACTTGACAACACATACAAATATTAATTACGTTTCTAAAATAGACTCGATATTTAAAAAAGCTCAAATTCTAACATTTACAAAATCAAAAGAAGGAGAATATTTTTACAACCCAGTGGAAAGTACAGGCATTCTTCAAAGATAATGCTAGTTTGGTTCCAGACCACTGCGAATATGACAATAAAGGATGTCACATGAATTTCTTGGTTTCCTAGTGCATATAAAAGTTGTGTTTACACTATACTGTATTAAGTGTGCAATAGCATTATGCCTAAAGAACAATGTACATACCTTAATTTAAAAATACTTTATTTCTGGGGCTGGCTTGGTGGGGTAGTGGTTAAATTTCCATCCTCCTCTTAAGCGGTCCCAGGTTCACAGGTTCAGATCCTGGGTGCAGACCCAGCCCTCCTCATCAGGCCACATTGTGGCAGCATCCCACATAAAACAGAGGAATATTGGCCAAGATGTTAGCTCAGCAACAACCTTTCTCAAGCAAAAAGAGGCGGTTTGGCAACAGATGTTAGCTCAGGGCTAATCTTCCTCACACACACACACACACATACAAATAGATAAGCAATAAAATACTTTATGTCTAGAAAATACTAATCATTATCTGAGCCCTCAGCAAGTTATAATCTGTGTGATCACTGATAATGGGTCACCATAACAAATATAATAATAATGACAAAGTGTAAAATACTGTGAGCATTACCAAAATGTGACACAGAGACACAAAGTGTTGGAAAAATAGTGCTGATAGATATATTCGATGCAGAGTTGTCACAAAGCTTCAATTTGTAAAAACATGCAATATCCACAAAATGCAATGAAGTGAAGCACCATAAAATGAGGTGATCTTGTAATGGCTTCTTAGAGAGAACAGAAAAAGCAGTAACCATAAAAAGTAGTTTGCTGTATGTTATCAAATTTTAAAATTTACTGTTAAGAAAGTGAACTTAGAGGGCATAGACGGAAGAAAATATTCATAATCCCTTATTTCTGAAAAAGAATTTGTGTCAAGAACATACATACATATATATATATATACTTGGCAAAAGAAAATATTAAATGACATTAAAATTCTCAAAATCATTAAGCATTAGGAACTGTACATTAAAACTATTATGACATGCTGCTACACATCCACTAGAATGGCCAAATATCAAAGCATGACAAGACTAAATTTTGGCAAGGATGAGGAGCAACAGACTCTCCTAAAGTACCCGCGACAATTAAACTCCTGGACGCTTACTCGAGACGTGAAAGCACATGTTCACACAAGGACTTGTAAAAGAATGTTCATAGTAGCTTTATCCAAAACTGCCCCAAAGTGGAAAAACTACAAATACTCATAAACAAGTGAATAGACACATCGATTTTGGAATGTTTACATGCTGAAATTTTATTCAACCATAAAGATGGATTGATCGCTTATACGTGCAACAGCATAAATACATCAAAAATCATTATACTGAGCTATTGATTGTTACTAGTTACTAAAGAGTACCAACCAGATAATGTCATTTACAAGAAGTTCTAGAGCATACAGGGAAAACAGGTGCTGAAAATACCTATTCAGTGGTTGCCCAGGGGTTGAGAATGGTCTGGGATGACTAGAAAGGAACATAAGAGGGTTTTTTGAGATGATAGAAAAAAAATCCAGCTCTTTATATGAGTGTAGAATGCATAAGTATGCACATTTGTCAAAAATGTGCAGATAAGGTTCATGCATTTAAACATATGCAAATTTTGCCTTAAAAATCAAATCTGAGCCTGGAGACAATATAATGTTTATGGTTGTTGAAATTGAATGATGGAAGCATTATGCACCTCAGTTTAGTCTGTATATGTTTGCAATGTTCCACAATGAAATTGCGTAAAATATAAATTTAGTAAAAATAAGTGTCATCTTTAATATTTTGCAATCTAAAGTAAAATATCATTTATTTTAATAAAATATTCGATTTAGGAGCTTATTTTAGAGAGAAAATATTATACTGGAATAGAATGTTAATTTACCCCACTCAATTAATACAGAAAGCTAAAATTTCTAAACCTAATTATAATATTTTACAATCACACTAAAAGAGCATGAAATAAAATAAACAACTTACTGAAGTTTTAAATATCCTGTAATAATTTCTGTGTTGGATGGGATTTAGCTTTTATTCCTGAGACTTTCCTTCTTATTCATACTCACCAGCTTTTAAGCCAAATGCTGACCGTGGTATATTCTTGATTGTCGGCAACACGTTCATTGGTGATTGAAATGACTCTGAATAATGACAAAGTCAACGGAGGGTACACAGTCACACAGCATGCCAGCATTGTATCCGAGGATGTGCTCTACCACTCTCTCAGAGATTTCTTAAATTTGTCATATATTTTGCCAGTAGGACAGTGTTTTTATGTCCACCTAAAATTTCTCAAACATATTCTTCAACTCATTCAACCAAATTTCACATTACTCTATTATTAAAATTCAAAACGTAATTCAGGAAGCCAGAGCCCTAATCAGCTGAGAATGTGCCAACTGAGATGGCCTTCAGGATGTATATTTTTCTGTAATTCAGATATGTGCATAGCTATTTTTCTAATTTATGGGGATGATTCTGTATGCAAGCAGAAGGTCAATCAAAGAAAATAGTGTTTATCAATGAGTACACTGAATGCTTCATAAGTATTCTCACTCAAATTTCAAAACAACTCTGTATGGGAGCCACTATTATCATACTAGATTTACAGGCAAGCAAAGCTAAGGTCAAGACAGTTTAAGGAATTTGTCTCAGATAACTCATAAACATAAGTTGTACCATTAGAATTTGCACATGTGTCTCTCTCCATAGTACTAAATTTCCTTTGGGCAATAGTGCTTTTGCTACAGTAAATATAGAAGTAGGAAGTAATTATAAAGTAAAAAGAAAAAATAATCTTGTATTCAAAACTGTACAGTTATTAAAAGCCTTTAGACCCAGGAAAATTATGAAAGTAACTTTACACAGTTAGTACAATATTCATGTTTTTTAAAATAATTTCTTCCTGTATGACTCCATGTAGTGTTTAGAGTCAGATGCTAAAACAAAAAAGAAATGTATACGTTCTTCAAGAATAAGAAGAAAGAAGTTGAGAGTTTAGAACATAAATCACCATATCTAGAATTAGTGGGGGTTTGGGGCGGTCTCAGGGTGAGGAAGAGGTGAGACTGGAAGAAGGAAAGAAAACCCTGAGGATTGGAGTGGGTCTTGGTGACTAGAGCAGTGAAAACATGCTGACTTTTTGGGAAGTACACAAAGTAAAGGCAAGTGAATCTGAGGGAGCTATTTTTGGCTAGGAAAATGTCTTAGCGTTAAATTGTAAAAAAATATAACCAGACTTTCTCTAAGACCATATTTCAATTCCATTTCCTATTGTGCTGATGATAGCATCTGATAAGTAGATCCTCATTAGAAACTCACAGGCATTACTTCTATGTAAAAGGACATTTCAATGATTTAAACTATAATCCAAGAGTGTCATAAATGTGGAGAAGTTTAGTCTTTGGAAACCCCTTGGTCAAAGCTTCTCTTGTCACATCCAGAAGAAAAGTCAATCCTCTCCTTGTATCTGTGGTTTTACCACCATTATGGGACATTAATCTGTTTCAATATTTTCATTATAGTAGCTCTAATTCAGCATTATAGATATTTGTTGTATAAAGCAATAACCACAACCTACATCTAATGTTTAAAGCAGACACCAAGAACACATCATTATATTATTTTTTATTGAGCTTAGATAGGTTCAGTGCCAAAAGTTCTCAACAGAGTACTCCTGACATTCACTATCCATTGATAGATGTTAGCCTTACAGATGAACCAGTACTCTCAGCCCCACCCTTTCTCAAAAGTTGTAAAGGTACGGATTTAATTGAAAGCCTCATGATTTACATAGTTTCAGATCTTGGCTAGCAGATAGATCCACTTACTAGACTGTTCTTGCCAAGCAATGTCTACTCAGTGTCAAATTCACCCATGACCTGTTTCTGTCCATTATCAGAACCCATCTCCCTATTGTCGCTGATTAAGAATCAGTAGTTTGGTGTTCAGGGGCAACTCTTTCAACTCAGGCAAACATATTTATGTCTTCACTCTCCCCCTTACTAATGACCTTAAGAAAATCATTTCCTGAGCTTTATTTTATTTATCTGTAGAGACTAAGATAATCATAGTATCTACTTCGTATGGCTTTAGAAGCTAATAAAATAAGGTGCTGCATACGCGGTGCCTAATAAAATGTGTTGACACTAGATCCCTAGTACATTAACTGGAATAATTTGCCATTTTTATTATCCACAGGTATGAGTCTTTGTGCTAATGTTTATTTTTCTAGATAAAACATAACTGCTTATTAATATCATAAATAAGAACCCAGAAGGGGCCGTGTAACGGAGTCCCCACCATTCAGTCTAAAGTGAAAGTTAAGACTCTAATCTAATTAAATTAGGAACTGTGTTTTAAAGTATCTTCATAGTGTCCCAGGCACACATTATTGTATAGGGAAGAAGTGGTGAAAGTTTTAGGACTCCTTCATTGATACCCATTTATGGAACGATTTTCTTCCTGAGCTAAATATACAAATTTCTTGAGTTTTATTCTGAAACATGGAATTTGTAGATTAGATTCAACGCAATCAGAATACAATGAGACTATGTACCTCAAATTCTCATTTTTTTATCACTCAAACTGTGAAAAACATTGTCACCTTTACAGAATCTGATCATTGAACACTGGTTAATACACAAATGGAACAAGCATTGACATCCTTGTTTTGCAGCTCAGAGTGCAAAGGTCATCTCCAAGCCCTTGCAACTAATAAGATACAGAAACTATTTCAAAAAGGTCACTCTACTGACTATCACTGGGATGTCCATGGTTCTGGACTCTGATCACTCACCCAGGCTCATATCTATGGTGAAACTGCACCATACAGTGTCTGGGTGCTCCCTCTCTATGGGGGTAGCTGGAATAAATGAGCCTGGCACTTTCATCAGTGACAAATCTGTAAGTGGTACTACCTGATGTGACATCCAGAAGCTCTCCTCACTGTCCACTGTGCCGAGCTGCCCCCACTTGTATGAGCCTTTTTGTGGGAGACTCCCACAAGTATAAAATATGACATGTGCTACTTCCTCAAGGACAACATTCTGCCTCTTCTTGCAGCATCAGGCTGGCATCTCGCACAGGGTGCCTCAAGAGGAATACTGTATGCGAAGGCTGTAGCTCCCCTGAGAAAGACATCCTGGTCGGTGTCTTCAGGGAGTGAGAGCATCTGAGAGCTTGAGTCAAGCACTGTGAAATGTCTTTGTCCAAACTTGCATCTAGGAAGCCAGGAATACCTTTGCATTTTGTCTGTTGAGCATACTGGTATTTTTGTGTGGTTCATCTTCCTTTCCATCCTTTATATCCATTAATTTTCTCTAATTATTTTATTCATGGTCTGGTCATATTTGAGGTATATATATAGTATATATATAGTACACGTATATACTATATATACATATATATTCTAATCATTCATTCACATTTCTGAATTAGTAGTTATACTCACTGCTTTATGTAAGTAATTCCATTTTAATTTGTATAATAACATGTTGACACCTAAATGTTTTCTTAAACTTTGATCACCTGCATCATAATCTGTTTCTATATTAAATCATAGCAGAGAGGTAAGGAAACTGCCCTAAAACTAAATAACTCAATTAAAATTCTGTGTTACATCATAGTTGTGTGACTATGTGTAAGTTACTTAACTTCTGAATCTCTACTTACTTATTATAAAATGTGAATTAACTGAAGAACCAAATGTAGCTCCCAGAACATTGAAAGGTGTAAGAAATATCAGATTCCATTAGTGGGCATATTACCTCTGTTTCACAGTGTTAATATGACTCTTAAATCACATGGAGTTTTGGGGTGTTTCTTCCCATTCGTATGCTATATAAGCAACCAATGTTTCTTACTAGTGGTGTTTTGTCTTTATTTACACGTAAAACTTATGTCCTTAGTTTTGTTCTATAGTTTATTAATATGTTCATGTTGAATATTTCTTTTACTCTGCTGAGAAATAAGAGGGATTCTATTCCAACTAAGAAAATGCTACTTGTCCCAAAATAATATTGTTAATATGTCATATTATTATTGTCTCAGTTTCCTCAGCTATGGAAATGGAATAATAAGTAGTAACTATTCGTTATCGTAGTTATAAAAATTTAAAGAGCTAATACTTGCAACTTATGAAAACACTGGTTCACAATATTTGTCTATTTTTCTACTATTATTATTATGCTAGTCCATTTTTTAAACTTCTTGTGCTTTTTCCTGTGATTTTTTTTCATTTGTCATATAATTTTTGACTTTTGTAATGGGTGGCTAGAACTATGCTTTATTAAATATTTACTATTGTTTATTCTGGTTTAATTTTTCTAAGATGAATGAAAGACTATAAATCTGCATATAATATACCATCTTCCCCCGACATTGTTATTGCGATTTTGAGAGTAGAGAATAAGTTCAATTTACTCCTACTCAAGCCTTGCAATCTTTGAAGATCAAATTTCATAATTTATTTCTGAGAGTTCTAATGATGCTTTCTCTCATCTGCTTAATTTTGATCCCATAGATAACAGGGCTGAAAGCAGGTGGGATGACAGCTTAAAAGTTGGCAAGAAGAATGTGGATGTATTGAGGAAAATGTTGGCCAAACCAATAGGTCATGAAGGAGAAAAATTTTGGAGTATAGAAAGCCAATATGACACTGACATGGTAGCCACAAGTGCTGAGTGACTTCAGTTGAGCATCCCTGGAAGGTAGGCGGAAGACAGTATGGAGAATCTGCATATAGGATGATAATGGCTATGATGTCAAACACCAAGCCATAGATGATGTTAACCTTGATAGCACAGGACAGGCAGGCAATGCCCATGTGCTTACAAGAAGTTTGGGAGATGATTTGGTGCCCACAGAAGGGTAACCTGAGGATGAGCAGAACGAAGAGCATTTCACTGGCTAAGGATCTCAGGAGGATGCTATAACTGATACCGCCTTGTTCATCAGCACCAATGTGTAGCAAAGAGAGTTAGAGATGACCAGATAGCGATCATAGACCATGACCACAAGAATAGTTGACTAGTGCATAAGTGGATGAAGAAGATCCCAATGAGGCAGGCTTCAAAAGTGGTTTCTCTCAGGTTGGACCAGAAGATGCCAAGCATCTTAGAAATGGTGGATGTGGACAGGCCAAGGTCAGTAGATGACAGAATGTCCAGGAAGTAGAACATGGGAAGATGGAGATGATGTTCAGTTTGAATTACAAAAAGAATTGTAATATTTCCCAATAGGGTGGTCCAATATACAACACAAAATGGAAAAGTAATCCACATATGCACATTTTCTAGCCCTGGAATTCCCATCAGGAGGAAAAAGCAGGGATGGAACTGTGCATCATTACGAGGGACCATGCTTCTCTGGTACTTTTGCAGCTGCACATATTGTAGGCTAGATGATTCATTCAGTGAGAGGCTCCAGCTCTTCTTGTCCAACGTTATTAATTTTCTAGAGAATTACAGAAAAATATGTTTAATCTTTTCTAAACACCAAGCCTACCATGACATAACTGCATTACATTTTTGAAAACTGAAGAATATATTGTTTTCATTTGATTTCAATCCAGCTAATCATATTTATTACATTTATTTTCATTCATTTCTATAACATAATTAAATAAACTTTTTATGAAGGACTAATAGAATATCAGGCAAATGGCTAGATATTTGGTATATGGAGATGAATCATATGTTGTTACTCTTCTTAAGGAAGTTCTATGAGCTTAGGAATTAAATTAATAATAAAATATATGTCTTCTCTGGGACTTTAACAAGTACGTTTACCTTTTTATCCCAGGCAGCAGCCATCTCATAGTCAATTGCTACAGCCCATGGAGAATTTGCACAAAACCCTTTTAAAAGTACCAAACCTACTGAATAAAGCCACTAAGTCATCTCCTGGATCTTTTTCATCAGAAACAACATCATTGTAATTAGGGTAACCTGTATTAAATACAGGAAATCCAGATTCATGGTGAATAGAATTGATATAGGGGAGATGGCCTCACCATTATATTTTACAATTGACTATTGGAAACAGCAGGAGAGATAATGAAGAACTCGTAAGAGGTTTGGTTTATAGCAGCAGTAGCAGTGGCAACCGAAGGTTGACTTTAGTTACATGTAAAGAACTTACATTTGAATATTTTATGCAGTGTTAAAGTTTCACCATTAAGGTGTGGGTGGGAGATAATTTTAATACTTGTATAGAAAGAATTCAATACAATACTAAAGCAAAATAACGCCAAACTGCATTAAAATAAAGTAAATCTAGTATTTACGCATCATTAGCATCACTTCTGTTTTACGTCATATGACAAAAAGACCTGACTATACATTTCTGGTAGGCTTCAACTGATGTTCTTGGCTGCTCATCCTCTGCTATTTTCTCCACAGTTAGATCTTTCTCTTCCAATAGCTTTGGTCATGAGAGTTATAAAGAAAAGTTACAGAATTATGCCAATTGAAACCTTTTCAGGTGGGACATCTAAAGCTGCATGAAAATCCTTTCTGGTGTCCTTTGACTGGTTTCATTTCCTATTTGCTTCTGTAAATACGTTAAACTTCGTTTTTCACAGAGTGCATCTTATTTGTACATTTCTTCTTTAACTTTGAGCACTTTCTATTGTCTCCCTAGGAAATTAAGGTGATTATGCAAGTGATATTCTGAACCTTTTCACCCTTCTCTTACTTAGTTGTACAAGTGTTTTTACTCCAGTGTGAAAATAATACTTGCACTTCTACTTTGGATCTTACCTCTTTTCCAGTCTGCATATTCAATTAATGCTTATTGTATTTTGTCTGCAGCACTATATTGATCTGCTTTCATATTTCATTTAATCATCACACAGTTATATAATGATAACACAACTATATGAGGTAGGTTCTATTATTCACTTTTAAATATCAGAAATTGAGGTGAAGTAGAATTAAATAGGAGTAAAGATAGCCATGCAAAGAATACTGGACTTGAACTTGGGCAGTCTAACTCCAAAGCCTGGTTCCCTAACCAACAAGAGATTGTACTATATGGAAAAATCTCATGCAGTCTAAATTATACCAAGGTAGGAATACATGTTCAGTTAGACATCTATTAAGAAATCAAGGAAAAGATGCCCAACTATTTCTCCTTCTTGAATAGACAACTGTACATTCTCCCCATATTTGAATTACAAACTCAGTGTTGAGGATTCTGGAGATGTTAATCTTTGTGTGTTTAACTGTGGGTGTGAGTTCCTAAGGTTAATAAGCAAGGAGTGGGGAAAAGGTTCAGAGGACAAGTTTCAAACCACTATTTTTACAGATTCAAAGGATAAAAAGGTCCACAGATTTTAGGTTATTTTTTTTAAATAATGAGAAATGGATAACCAGGTGAAAAGTAATGACAATGAACTAAAGGAGGAAGTAAGTCCTTGGTACTGAGGCAATAAATAGGACTATTTTAACGTTGTTGCTAATAAGAAGTTTCAGATCTTATGCCTTAATACTGGGTTCCAAGTCACCTAATGAACGAGACAGACTTAAGGCATGTGGAAGCCTGGAATGAGGTAGACAATGCACATAGTAACCTAGTAATTTGACTATAGTGACAGCTAATTACAAAAATAGGACTTTGTGACCTTAATTTTAGCAGTCATTAGACTCCAGGATATTGGTTTATCTTATGAAACAGTCCACCTCTATGAAAATTTCTCTAGAAAATGGAACACCTATAACGCTAAATTGGAGCCTTCACACTACTTCATGTTTGTTTTTTTCTTTGTTCTTTAAGAAATTGCTTAATACTAATTATAAACATCTATGTATTACTAATCCTACTCCTTTAACTGGATAAACAATCATTCTCCAGTTTGATTCAACTAAAGAACAAGTACAATAGTCACCACCTATTCTATAAAATCATAGCCCCATACATGGATCAAGTTGTTTCAAATAGCCGGGTATATACTGTCCATAAATTTAGTTCTCTAGAAAACTCTATTTTCTTCTGTAAATTGTTTACTTATCATTCTTCCAGTTCCCTTACTATTCACTCTCTATTTATAATTATTCTCCAAAAGAAAGATACACAGGAGGAGATTAATCTGTTCCCTAATATTTAATAAATGAAAAAGCAGAAATAATTCATTGAATTAAAATTTTTGGAATTTATAGACATCTAGTAAATAAAAGACCTTTCAGGTGATAAACGCAATTCAGCTTGTGGGAGGATGAACAGCCAGTTCCTTTCCTTACTGTCTTTTGTTCTCCCATTTGTTTCTGAACCATCGCTTTTATTGATCTAACTGAAATCAAGAAACTCTGACCATTAGTGTCCTAAGAACATGTTCAAGAATTTTTTTGGTCCTTACTCTGTACACAATGGGGTTGAGTGAAGTGGGCACCAAAAGGCACATATTTGCAAGAAAAATATGGATATGTGCATGCACACTTTTCCCAAAACAGTGAATGAAAATGGAAAAACTAGTTGTGAAAGAAAAGACAAAAATGACAAAGAAATGAGATCCACACATGTCCAAAGCCTTAATGCTAGGTTCTCGGGATGGCAGGCGGAATACAGAACGAAGTATGAAGCTGTAGGATACAGCCCTGAAATGGCATCACATGAGGCAATGATAGAAGCCATACTGAGAGGATAACCCTTGGTGTCCATATACACCACCTTCACCACAACTATGAACTCACAGCAGATGTGGGCAGTAATTCATGTTTTGATGTGACAGCAATTTGAGCAGGATAGAGTGTGGAGCAAAGAACGCCACACCCTGAATCACCAATAATAATTAGTAATAGTAATTAGTAAGAGTAAATATAATTAGTAATATTAAATAGTAATTAGTAATAATAATTGCTAATAACAATACCCATTATAGTGATATGAACATGAGTTAGAATGGTGGTATGGTGCAGTGGATGACAAAAGGCCGCATAATGGTCAATGGCCATGGCCAAAAAGAAGTCCAATTCCATAGCAGTAAGCTATGAGTGAAGAACTTTTGGGCCAGCCAGGCATCAAAGGTGATGTCATGGTCTCTGAGCCAGAAGGGACAGAGCATGCGGGGCAGCGTAGAAGTGGACCGGACAAGGTCAGTGACAGAAAGCATGCATAGAAAGAGGAGCATAGGCTCATAGAGGCTTCGCTCGGCCCTCACCACAGCCAGTATGGTCTCATTCCCCACCACAGCCACCAGATACCTTGAGCAGAATGGAGTCTTGATCCAGTCATGCCGGTGCTCTAGTCCTGAGATGCCCATCAACAAGAAGATGACAGGAGAGGGACGCGAAGTGTTAGGAGGAGGCATGATGATTTTTCCTTTGCCTTTTATCAGTACTTCTAAAAGTAAAGTTGCTATGTCAAGGTGATCACAACCAGATGCTGAAAATATGGAGATTTTCTTCAGGAAGGCCATTAATGATGTCTTGTTAAAAACAATTCAAATTCAAAATACTCATAATCTGGAGTATTAAATTTACTGGAACCAGATTAATAAAATTAGCAATAACATACCAAATTACTGAGTTTAGAAGTACAGAAAGTTAATTCAGATACCATTTCATATTACCTCAGGGACCTCTAAGTTACCGTGTCCCTTCATTACCTGTAAAAACTTCCATTTGTAGTCATATTGGTACTTAATTCGACTAATATTTACTGAGCAGTTACCGTGTTTCTCCTTTGAGCTGGCATTCAATATTTCTCTCATGTGAGTGAGTTTTCCAAAACTGGAAGTGATCAAGCAGAGGCCTTGTGAAAATTTCACGAAGTTATTTAAATGACCCTTACTTGGGAATAGAAATAAATAGTCTCTGTCCCTCTCTGTGTGGACATGATATTGAAGTCTTTGGCACAGCTTTTGAAATAAGATTAACTCAATCTTTGTCTTCAGTCTTTCATTTGCCGCTCTGCATATGTGACTAAGAGACAAATAAAATATTCTGAAGTTGCTGTTTTCCTGTTTATTTCCTTCTACCATGCACCCTTTAAGTAGGCACATATTATGTTCTTTTGAACCAATAGGTAGATATTGTTGAGGATAACGTACTTCTTAACAATAACCCCACTCACTACCTTCTCATCCTCATTTTTCTTCAGATTTACATCATTTCACTGTGCAGATGGATCCTAACTGTGCTCCTGAACTTGTTGATCCAGAAACCCACAGTCTGAAACATGCACAGTAATTTACTTATTCGATTTGTAAATTGACCCAATGATGTCTGAGATATAAGTTACTGACTAAAGCAGATTTCTAAATACTTCTTCCAATAGTTTCAAATGGATAGCTAAATCTCCATGGCAGAGAATCCCTGGGATACAGTAGTTGAGCATGAGGCAGGGAGTAGGAGGGTTAAAGAAGAAAAGGACTCTTAAGTTATCACAAATGCATGAGTCATAGAGAAACCCTTGGTTACTAATTTTCTGTTTCCCCATCTTCCATAAAGGCAGTACTTGGTACTTGCATAGTACTGCCATTAGCTTTTAAGGAGAATCTGCTTTCAATGCCTCAAACAAATCGTTATGAATATAGCAGGTACTAATAAGAACTTACAGAGAGTTACCTCTACATATGCTTTCCAGAATCATGCCAGCACGTTTATGTTCTCCAAATATCATTAACTGAGGAAATAGTTTCTAGGCTTTCACAATTACATTTCTGGACTTGGCATAGTGAAAAATGCTTGAAAAATGTAAATATCTTTTTTTTTCATTATTTAGCTTTAAACAAGTGATTATATTTTAACTTTAAGCAAGTAATTTATAAAGCAGACAATTACTGGATGGGAGGGAAGGATGGGTTATGTAGAAATGATAGCAAGGAATCTAATTAAGTTTAGTGAGTCAGGGAAAGCCTTCTTGAGTAAACGGCACTTAGGTTGGACTGTGAAGCATATATGATTTCAGCCCATGGGATTTGGATATAAGTGTATAGGTATATACATGAAATCTATCTATCTATCATCTATCTATCTATCTGTCTATCTAACTACACACACACATAAACAAAGAAAAAGGAAAGGAGCATAAACATTGTTCCATCAGAAGGACAATCATGATGTAATGAATTAAAATATAGTGTAGTTGGGACTCAGTCTACAAAGAGATTCAAGTGAGATGAGAGTCTATAGATAAACAAGGATCTCCACACACTCATGTGTAATCACATAAACGACAGGAAATTTTATAATCCAATTTCTAGACCAGTGGCTGTCACTCATTAAGTACTCAATAAGTACGTGTTGTAGGTACAAATACAACACAGAGCATTGCAAGAGCAGAATTGGAAAGTGCACATTCACAGATTCATACAACAGTTTCCAAAACACTTTTATTTGTACAAACACACATGGTATGATCTCTATGCTATCATCTCCCCAAAAATGCCAATCTGTGGTTGAGTCTGGAGGTCACGAGATTTCCATACTTTTGTTCCTTAAATAGATTCGTACAATATGAAATTTGTCAAAATGAGAAATAACTCACATTCTATGATATCCTTAAAGAAAATCTTTGATTCTTAGAATCTAGTTTTTTATTTATTTCACCCATAGGAAGGTGAAATGTGTATTCCTTCTGTTTCAAAGGATTGTATTTCCTCCCTTTGATCTAGGTAATTTGGAAAATAAAAAGATGTCTGAGGGTCTCGTGTCCTTTAAAGTTGTACTTAGATCACTCAGACTATCTCTTTCTCTATACCCCTCTCTAGTTTCATAACAACCTTAGTTAGCTCATAGAGAAACTGATTCAGAGCAAAGAAGTAACTTAAACATTTAGTTTCTTTATGTAGCAGCTTAAACATAGTAATCTCAGAGGATAAGCAGGAATAACACCTGACACAAAAAGGTCCTTATGGAATCATTGGGAAAACAGGGTGTTTGTATTGTTGGTGACGTGGTTAGAATACTAACCTTCTTATTTCAAGGATGCTAATTTACCTGTGCATTAGGCTTATAGCTGTAGATGTAGCCATCTCTCAGTATTTTGATATGCTGCATCAATCACTTAGAGCCAGTTCCAAAGAAAATTGAAAAGACGCAGAACACATTCTTTATTCCTTAAAGACATCAGCTTCTTTCCAATGTCAACTTGGGACATAAACATTGCAGGCCAGACGAGAATGGGATGACATATTTAAAATGTTGGAAAAAAAATCAGGAATTCTATATCTGGCAAAACTGCTCTTCCAAAATGAGGGAAAAAATAAGATATTCTCAGATAAACAAAAGCTGAAGGAGTTCACTACCACTAGACCTGCTCTACAAGAAATGCTAAAGGGAGTCATTTATGGTAAAGTTAAAGAAAGATAGAAAGTATCTCAAATCTATGCAAAAACAAAATTCTTCTGAAGGATAAGTACATATACAAACATAGAAAATAGTATCATCACAATTATGGTTCATAACTCCAATTTTTATTATTCTACAGGATTCAAAAGACAAAAGCACAAACATAATTATAAATCTATGTTAATGTGTGCACAATATTTAAAGATTAACGACATTGATAACAAAGTGTGAGAATGGAGGTCTGAAGGAGTAGGGATCTTGTATGTATTGAAGTAAAGTTGTTTTCAGTCTTAAATATATTGTTACAACTTTAGAATGTTATATTTAATCCCTGCGGCAACCACAAAGAAAATATTTATAAAACATGCACAAAAGGAAATGACAAAGGATCAGAAGTTGCCACCACAAAAAAAGTTATAAAACATACTGAAAACTAATAACCAAAGTGGCAAAAGTAAGTTCTTCCCTATGAGTAATTATTTTAAATGTAAATGTTTGAAACTACTCAGTCAAAACACATAAAATGGCAGAGTGGATTAAAACAACAGGATCCAGCCTTCCGTTTTCTAGTCCAGCATGTGTGAACCTGGAAAGTGACACTCTGGCCTAGCAACAAATTAAAAGCTGAACCAAGTGGAAAATCAACAATTCTTTCTAAATTCATTCAGAGAAGTAAGGTCACAAAGCAAACTGCTGCCCTCAAAATTGAAGAAACCAATAAGTGAAGACACAAAATCACAATTTGCCAGAGCATAAGTCTCCATGGCAACCAGTGCCAGGACAGGAAAACATGAACTGTAATTGAGTAATTACTGCAGGCTTAGTATAGGCAAGTCTGTGAGATAAACTCCACCTGTTGATGGGCCTCTACACTTTTGTGAGTTTTACCTCCAGGAACTCACCAAGTTCTCACTGAAAAATCTGCTCATGCTTCTGGCAGGGAGAGGGGAATGTTTGCCATTTTGAAATACACCAGAGAATTCTGTTCTTTTTAATAAGGTCCGCCTTCAGGAAAAACTGCTTAACGAGACTCTAACCTGTGTAGGGGAGGAAGAGATTTCCTCTACCCACTGTGGGCTCTTCTGGCTGGAGAATGAATTAAATTCACATGAGACAGAATATCAGGAGAAAATTAAACAAAACTTTATAACACATATACATGAGAGAGGCCCAGGCAAGCTGAGCAACTCACCAAAATGGCTGAAGCTCCTCACCTTAAATATCATCTTCAGCTAATGACAAAGGAGGATGTTGGGAGTGGAGGGGGAGTCAGATCATGGGAGATTACCACACAAGTACAGTAAACAAATGCAGACTTAAGTCCTTGGCTTTGGCATTGATTAAGAGTTTCTAGAGATAAGGTCATTCCCCCCTTCTTTATGGTACAGAGAGGGAGACACCTTTACAGGTGGAGATTTCCTTTACAATGTAAATGTCTCCTAATAAAGGCCAAGCAAGTTCCACTCCTCAGAGCCTCCTTCCTGTCTGCAGTTTATTAAAAGTAACCAGCCCCAAATAATCCTCATGCCAAAGAGACATATCTTGGGGTGGCCAATGCCAGTCCCCCACACCTGCTAGAGTTTTATTAGAGTCTAACTGATGTGGAGGAATGGAAATACTCAATTCCATCCAAAAGTAAGCAGGAGAAAAGAAATAAGTAGAGTTGAACTAAATGAAATTGAAAACAGAGAATTAAGAGAAAATCAACTAAACTGATAGCTAGTTATGTTGAAAGATCAATAAAATTGATTTATATCTAGCCAGGCTAACTAAGCAAAAGAGAGAGAGGAAGCAAATTATTAATATCAGAAATGAAAGAAGGGTCATCACTGTAAGTCTCATGGGCATTAAAAGGATAATAAAGGAATACTATGCATACCTCTATTCCCATAAATTTGATTACCTGGATGAAATGGAGCAATTCCTTGAAAGACACAATATCCCAAAACTCACACAATAAGAAGTAAGCAATCTGAGTTGGCCTATATCTATTAAATAAATTGTCTCAATAATTAATAATATTCCAAACAGAAAGCACCAGGCCGAGATTGGTTTACTGGTGAATTCTACCAGATACACAAGGAATAAAGTATATCTACTCTTTACAATCCATTTCAGAAGATAGAAAGAGAGGGAATACTTCCTGACTCATTCTATAAGGCCAGCAACCTTCCCAAATTGAGTCAAGAAGAAATACAGACTTTCAATAGACCAATCACCAGTAAGGGCATTGAAACAGTAAAAACCTCCCAAAAAATAAAACTCCAGGACCAAATGACTTCCCTGGTGAATTCTATTGAACATTCAAAGAAGACTTAATACCTACTTTCTCAAACTCTTCCAAAAAATTGAAGAGGAAAGGAAGCTTCCTAAGTTATTCTACGAAACCAACATTACTCTGATACCAAACCCAGACAATGACAACACAAAAAAAGCAACGTAAGACAATATCACTGATGAACATAGATGCAAAAATCCTCAACAAAATACTAGCAAATGAAATACAACAATACATTAAAAAGATCATACCCCATGAACAAGTGGGATTTATTCCAGGGATACAGGGATTGTTCGACATCTGCAAATCTATCAATGTGATATACCACATTAACAAAATGAAGAATAAAAATCACATGATCATCTTAATAGATACAGAGAAAGCATTTGACAAGATACAACATCCCTTTTTTGATAAAAATTCTGAATAAAATAGGTATAAAAGGAAAGTATCTCAACATAATAAAGGTCACATATGACAAGTGCACAGCTAATATCATACTCAATGGAGAAAAACTGAAAGCTATCCCTCTAAGAACAAGAACCAAACAAGGATGCCCACTTTCACCATTTTTATTTAACTTAGCATTAGAAGTCTTAGCCAGAGCAATCAGGCAAGAAAAAGAAATAAAAGGATCCAAATAGGAAAGGAGAAAGTGAAACTGTCACTTTTTGCATATGACATGATTTTATATATAGAAAATCCTAAAGAATCCACTAAAAAAGCTTTTAGAAATAATAAACGAATATGGTCAAGTAGCAGGATACCAAATCAACATACAAAAATCAGTTGTGTTTATCTATACATAAACAATGAAGTATCAGAAAGGGAAATTAAGGCTACAATCCCATTTACAATTGCAATAAAAAGAATAAAATATTTAGGAATAAACTTAACCAAAGAGGTGAAAGATTGGTACACTGAAAACGAAAAAACATTGTTGAAAGAAATTGAAGAAGACACAAAGAAATGGAAAGATATTATGTGCTCTTGAATTAGAAGAATTAACATAGTTAAAACATCCATCCTTCCTATAGAAATCTACAGATCCAATGCAATCCCTATCAAAGATCCAACAACATTTTTCACAGAGAGAGAGAACAAAGAATCCTAAAACTTATACAGAACAACAAAAGACCCTGAATAGCCAAAGAAATCCTGAGGAAAACGAACAAAACTGGAGGTATCACACTCCTTGATTTCAAAATATACTACAAAGCAATAGTAACCACAACAGCATGGTACTTGCGAAAAACAGACACAGAGATCAAAGGAGCAAAATCGAGAGCCCAGAAATAAACTCACACATCTATGGACAGCAATTTTCAACAAGGGAGCCAAGAACACACAATGGAGAAGCAAAAGTCTCTTCAATAAATGGTGTTGGGAAAACTAGATAGCCACATGCAAAAGAATAAAAGAGACCATTATCTTAAACCACGCACAAAAATTAACTCAAAATGGATTAAAGTCTGGAATGTAAGACCTCGAACCATTAAACTTCTAGAGGAAAACATAGGCAGGACACTCTTTGACATAAGTCTTAGTAGCATATTTTCAAGTACCATGTATGACCAGGCAAGGGAAACAATAGAAAAAATAAACAAATGGGACTACACAAGCTAAAACGCTTCTGCACAGCAAAGGAAACCACCAACGAAACAAAAAGACAACCTAACAACAGGGAGAAGATATTTGCAAACCAAATATCTGATAATGGGTCAATATCCAAAATACATAAAGAACTCATACATATCAACAACAAATAAACTAACCCAATTAAAAATGGGCAAATGATCTGAACAGACATTTCTCCAAAGAAGATATAAAGATGGCCAACAGCCATATGAAAAGATGTTCAACATCATTAAGTATTAGGGAAATTCAAGCAAAAATTGCAATGAGATATCACCTCATTCCTGTCAGAATGTCTATAATTGATAAGACAGGAAACAATAAGTGTTGGAGAGAATATGGAGAGAAGGGACCCTCATATACTGGTGGTAGGAGTGCAAACTGGTGCAGTCACTATGCAAAACAGTATGTAAACCTCTCAAAAAACTAAAAGTAGATCTACATATGATCCAGCTATTCCACTGCTGGGCATTTATCCAAATAACATGAAAACATGAATGCATAAAGATACATGCCCCCCTATGTTCATTGCAGCATTATAAACAATAGCCAAGACTTGGAAGCAACCTAGGTGCCCATCAAGGCACAAATGGATAAAGAAGATGTGGTATATATATATAGTACAATACTACTCAGCCTTAAGAAACGATGAAATCTGGCCATTTGTGCATGCATGGACCTTGAGGGTATTATGCTAAGTGAAATAAGCCAAAGGGAGAAAGACAAATACCATATGATCTCACTCATGTGTAGAAAATAAAGACAACGACAAACAAATAGAAACAGAGATTGGGTTGGTGGTTATCAGAGGGGAAGATGGGAGGGAGGAAGGTAAAAGGAGTAATTAGGCACATATTTGTGGTGATGGATTGTAATCAGTCTTTGGGTGGTGAACATATTGTAATCTACACATAAATTGAAATATATAATGATGTACACCTGAAATTTATAGAATATTATAAACCAATGTTACCACAATAAAAATAATAAGAAGAAAAAAACAGAGTTCAAACACTTTAACAGACTCCTCACCAAATAAGATATACTGATTGCAAATAAATATATGCAAAGATGCTCCACATTTTATATCACATATATAGGTTGAAAGATAAAAAATGGGAAAAGACTTTCCATGCAAATAGTAAACAAAATACAGCATGGATAGTATAGTAATATCAGGCAAAATAGACTTTAAATAAAAAATTGTTATAGGAGAGAGTCATTGTCTAAAGACAAAAGCTCATTTCAGCAAGATATGCCAATTGTAAACATATATACACCAAATATAAGAGCTCTTACACATATGAAGCAAAAATTGACTGAATTGAAGGAAGAAATAGACAGCTCTATGATAATCATAGGCGACTTCAATACCCCACTTTCAATGATAGACTGAACAACCAAACAGAGGATCAATAATGAAATAGGTGATGAATAACATGATAGAACAATTGGACCCACCAGACATATTCAGAACGTTCCACTAAACAATAGAAGAATATACACTTTTCACAAGTGCACATGGAACATTCTCTACGATAGACCATATTTTAGGGCACAAGATAAGTCTTAATACGTGTAGAAAGACTGAAATCATATAAAGTATATTTTTCAATCATAATAGAATGAAACTAGAAGTCAATAAAGAAGGAAAACCGGAAACTCTAAAAATACGTGGAAATTAAACAACACAATCAATAAGTCAAGGAAGAAATCAGAAGAGCAATTAGAAAATATCAAGAAAAATGAAATGAAACTCAATATTCCAAACATATGAGATGCAACAAAACAATGCTAAGAGGAAAATGTATAGCCATAAACCCTTACATTAAAAGAGAAGAACCTAAATTTTCACCTTAAGGAACTCTGAAAAGAAAAACAAACTAAACCTAAAGATATCAGAAGGAAAAAAATAATAAAAATTAGAGCAATGAAGAGAAATAGAGAACGGAATAATGATAGAGAAAAATCAATGAAACCAACTCTCAGTTCTTTGAAATGATAACAAAATTGATAAACTTAGCTACATTGATAAAGAAAAAAAAAGACAGGGGCTGGCCCAGTGGCACAGTGCTTAAGTGCGCATGTTCCACTTCTGCGGCCCTGGGTTTGCCGGTTCGGATCCTGGGTGTGGATATGGTATCACTCGGCATGCCATGCTGTGGTAGGCGTCAGACGTATAAAGTAGAGGAAGATGGGCATGGGTGTTAGTTCAGGGCCAGGCTTCCTCAGCAAAGAGAGGAGTATTGGCAGCAGTTAGCTCAGGGCTAATCTTCCTCAAAAAAGAAGAAAAAGAAAAAGAAAAAAGAGACATAATTCAAATAACTAAAACCACAATGAAAGAGGGGACACAACCAATTTTACAGAAATAAAAAGCATAAAAAATTTGTATAACCCAAATTAAATAGAAAATTTCTTAGAAATACATAACTACAAAGACTGAATCACAAGGAAATGCAGTATAGAAATTGACTTAGTTATAACTAGTAAGAAAATTGAATCAGTAATCAAAAACCTTCCAACAAAGAAAAACCTGGGACAAGATGGCTTCACTGGTGAATTCTATCAAATAGTCAAAGAAGAATTAACACTAATTCTAATAATGAGAATTATTAGATTATAACTCTAACATTATAACACTATAAATTATAACACTAACACTAATAATGAGAATTAACTCCCCAAACCCTTTCAAAAAATTGAGGAAGAGGAAACACTTCCAAAGTCATTTCTTTGGGCTACTATTATCCTGATATGAAAACCAGAATAGACACTACAAGAAAAGAACTACAGACCGATATGCCCTATGAATATTGATACAAAAATTCTCAACAAATACTAGCAAACAAAATTCAACAGAATGCAAAAAGATTATACCAAGGCCTAAGGAGATTTATTCCAGGAATGCAAGAATGGTTCAACATATGAAAATCAATCAATGTAATACACCAAATTAACAGAGTGAAGGGATGAAAAACTCATATTTGATCATCTCAATTGATGCAGAAAGTAAATTTTTACAGTTCAACACCCTTTCTTGATAAAAACACTCAACAGGGGCTGGCCAGGTGGAGCAGAGGTTAAGTTTGGATGTTCCATTTCTTGGCGGCCCGGGGTGCCCCAGTTTGGATCCCAGGTGTGGACATGGCACAGCTTGGCAATAGCCATCCTGTGGTAGGCGTCCCATGTATAAAATAAAGGAAGATGGTCATGGATGTTAGCTCAGGGCCAGTCTTCCTCAGCAAAAAGAGGAGGATTGGCAGTAGTTAGCTCAGGGCTAATCTTCCTCAAAAAAAAACAAAAAAAAACCCGTCAACAGACTAGGAATAGAAGGAAACTACCTCAGTATAATACAGGCTATAGCTGGGGAAACTCACAGATAACATCATACTCAAGGGCAAAAAGATGAAAGCTTTTCCTCTAAGATCAGGACCAAGACAAAGATGCCCATTTTCACCATTTCTATTCAGCGTGGTACTGGAAGTCCTAGCCAGATCAGTTAGACATGAAAAATAAATAAAAGGCATCAAACTGAAAAGGAAGAAGTAAAAATATCTCTGTTTTCATATGACGTAATCTTATATGCAGAAAACCCTAAAGATTCGCCAAAAGTAGTGTTAAATATAATAAGCAAATTCAATAAAAATGCAAGATAAAACAGCAATGCACAAAAATTAGTTGCATTTTTATACACTAATGATTAACATCCAAGACGAAAATTAAGAAAACACTTCAATTTACAGTAAAAAAAATCAAAGTACTGGGGTAAAGAAGATAGTGATAATAGTTTGGAGATATGATCAAAAAAATAAAATATTTAAGAATAAACAATCAAATAGGTGAAAGATTTGTTCATTGAAATCTGCAAAACTTTGCTGAAACAAATTAAAGAAGACACAAACAAGTGGAAAGACACCTCATGTTCATGGATTGGATGACTTGATATTTTTAAGGTGTCTATACAACCCTTCTCTGAGGAAGATATACAAATGGCTAATAAATATATAAAAAAGAAGCTCAACATCTCTAATGGTTAGGGAAATAGAAATCAAGATCACAATGAAATACCACTTCACACTCATTACAAAGCTATTATAAAAAAAAATAAGAAAAGAAAGGAAAAGAAAAGAGCAAATGTTGGCTAGGATGTAGAGAATTTCGAAGCTTGGTAAACTGCTGATGAGAAAATAAAATAGTCCAGCTATTACTGAAATAATATGGCAATTCCTCAAAAATTAAATATAGAGTTACTATATAATCCAGTAATTCCACTTCAGGGTTTATACCCAAAAGAATTGAAAGTAGGAACAAGATAGATATATGTACATCTATATTCACACCAATATTATTGACAAGAGTCAAAGGTGGAAGCAACCCAAGTGTCGATTCATAGATGAAAGGATAAACAAAAGGTGACTTATACATACAATGGAATATCATTTAATCTTAAAAAGGAAGAAATTCTGACACATGCTACAACATCGATGAACCTTGAAATCATTATGCTAATGAAATAACCCAATTGTGAAAGGCAAATATTGCATGAGTCCACATATTGCAAAGAACGTAGATTAGTTAAATTCATAGAGACAGTAAAGAGAATGGAGGTTAACAGGAACTGTGGGGATGGGACAATGGATAGAGTATTTCAATTTAGGAAGATGAAAAAAAATCTGGAGATGGATGATGGTGATGACTGCACAACAATGTCAATATACTTAGTGCCACTGAAGTGTACACCAAAAGTGATTAAAATGGTAGATTTTGTGCTATGTATATTTCACACTAATACATAAAAAGTCTGAGAAGAGTCAGAGTTTAACAAATTTATGTAGTTGGTAGGGAGCACCCAGAATCAAGGAACTTCATTCACAGAAACATGATGTTTGTGTGTGAAACAGCAAGGAGATACAGAAAATCCAGAAGCACAGTAAAGTAGATAGTGGTCACAGTTTGGAGATAACATTCCATAAATGTTATGGGACAGAAAGTACTCTAAACTTTCTGAGACCTTTGGATTGTATATAGAAGCAACAGCAGATAAGGCAAGATAATTCCTTAAGAACAATAACAATTAGTTAATAACTTGGGAAATAAGGGACTTTCTTTTTCTATACAAAGTTGATGAAAATATTTAGTAGTCTATACCAATTCTTATCAAACAAGTCACTGTCTCAAGAATTTTCTGGAGTACCTTTATTACTAATTGTCCTTGGATCTGTGAGGAAAAGTGCGTTCATATCTTAGGATTTTTTTAACTTTGAGCATGAATGTGTGAATGGGGAGCAGGTGCATCAGAAATATGTTGTCCTGATTTTAGAGAAGAATAATGCCTAAAAAGACCACAATGCAAAATTGTACTCATTTGAATGTAGTAAGTACTTCTTGTGTGTATATTTTTTGTATCTATGTTTGTGTATTTGGGAGTAACATCTTTCTCTGCATTTTGTGTGTTTCTTTTGTCAGCTTCTCTTCCACTTCCTCCTTCCTGGACAAGAATTTCAGCCCCTTCCTAGGAGACACTGAAATCATAGTCCTAAAACTTATGGTCAGAGGGAGTTTATGAAATGAGTTTATTTTGAGAGTTGTGCCTTATGAGACCAAGGGCCAGAAGTCTCAAACTCTATTCTCTGGGGTGAGTATAAAAGAAACTCTCTAGTTCCCATTCCTGCTGGAGATAAGTTATACATTGACCAAGGAATCTAAGACAGCCTTAACCAGAATCTCTCTGCTGATGGGTAAGGGTGAAGGCTTGAAAGGATTTTCATAAGGATGTGTTGTGCATCCTTCATGACTCTGCTATACACACTACTAAGAGTGAGGTCTTTGATGGCAATTTGTGGTATATTCATTACTCAGTAGTCAGGAAATGTGGAGACTGTTTTAATATTTAGCAATTTCTATTCTCTCTTTCATGGCACTAGAAAAATTCAAGTTAGTAAAGGACCTTCACTGAAAATAGACTCAAAAAACAGATGCCAAGGGGTCAGCCTCATAGCCTGGTGGTTAAGTTCGGCACACTCTGCTTCAGAACAGCCCGAGTTTACAGGTTCAGATCCCAGGCATGTACCTACACCACCCATGAGCCATGCTGTTGCAGCGACTCACATATAAAATAGAGAAAGACTGGCACAGATGTTAGCTCAGGGCTGATCTTCCTCACCAAACAAGTAAGCAAAAAAAAAAAAAAAAAAACACGAAAAAACAAAAAACAGACACCAAAGGAAGCAGCAGGGAACTAAGTCCTGGAAGAGGGACTTCTGTATCTTCTACTGTCAGAGGACTTCTGATTAGTCAGCTTATCAGTATTTTTAAAGATCTTCAAGATATATTTATCACGATTTTGGGGCTTTTACTTTCTCTAGATAGCTTAAATTTAGCGAGGGACTGAACATTTTTATCATTCTTTCCCTATTCTCTTCCTCTCTTCCACACAATCCCATGTTTCTTTCCTCTTACTTTCTTTTTTTCTTCATGCCTTAAGCTTCCCTAAAGTTTTCTCTTCTTCCTTGTTTTCTCTGATTTTCTGTGTTAAAAATGAATTATCACAGGGTCGAATAAGATCCTCTGGCTATTGCTCAGTGTAAGGTTAAAACTTTGTTAATTGCTCCTGACCTGGGAGAGCTGGGTCCATAACCAGTCCTTCCCTCAAACATGGTTACTTTAGCTCCTCTGACCACTGTCTCTCTTGGATGTTCTCCTTGTGTACAAGAACAAGGAGAATCCCTGAGTTCTCTTTGTTGCCTAATATTCCACTGTAACAAAGGGATTCACATTCCTCTAATAAGAAAGGTTTTGGATCTAAACTTGTTCTCTCCTTGTTGAACACCTGTGCCCATCTCAGTTTAAGATTTGTTTGATGGTGTTGATCTGCAAGTCTTTACCGAATGCTTCAGTGAGGAATACCTGTGGGTTTTGGAGGTGACTTTTTCAATTTGAATTCATGTGAAAATTAGTATTAAATGAAACATATTGAAGGCAACTGGCATATAATGTATCATTATATGTGTGTTGTTTTTGTATCTGTGTTTCTTTATGTCAGTATGGCTGTGTGTAGGTATCTACATGTTTATTTGCCTTTGTCTTAAGGATTTATGTTTGTCCTCAATATCCTCAATTTGGGAAGTCCTACATTTTATATTAGTCTAGATACCAGTCTTTGCTCATGAGAAAAAAGTACCAGAGTATAGTCTTTTGGTTCAGAACTGCAGAGGATGTTATATTATCTCTCAGCATTGACTATGCTATTAATCATCATAAATGATCTGTCCCTTGGATTCAATTGTGTCCAATATCAGTCAGGAATCTTCCTTTTGGTTTACCCAGTAAAAGAAAACAGATAAGAAACATTATCTTTGCCTTCTCTTGCACCGTAATAAAATAAAAACTAATAGTTTGAGATTATTCTTGCATTTATTTTTTTCTTTCTAGGAATGGACCATATCTTCTCCTATTCCAACCTAATCTACGATGCCCCAGCAAAATATAACCATTTTCCATCCATCTACATTTTTTCTTTTAGGCATCCCAGGGCTTGAGACTGCCCACGCTTGGATTTCTTTGCCCTTCTGCTGTGTTTATTTGATGGCTTTTATTGGCAATGTCACAATTTTGACAGTCATATGGACAGAGAGAACCCTCAGGGATCCAATGTTCTTTTTCCTGGCCATTCTATCAACAATAGATCTGGCCCTTTTCACATCCTCAGTACCACGTATGTTGGGTATCTTCTGGTTTAATGCTCATGAAATTGGCTTTGGAGCCTGTGTGGCCCAGATGTTTCTCTTACACACCTTCACAGGAATGGAGTCTGCAGTCCTGCTGGCAATGGCCTTTGACCACTATGTAGCCATCTGTGCACCACTCCACTATACAACCATCCTGACAGCCTCAGTGCTGTCAGGAATTGGGATGGGCATTGTATTGAGTACAGTTGTGCTCTCATTGCCTATGATCTACCTAATCCACCATCTGCCATTTTGCAATGCCCACATTATTGCCCACACCTACTGTGAGCACATGGGCATTGCCAAGTTGGCTTGTGCCAATGTTCAAATCAATGCCATGTACGGTCTCTTTGTTGCTTCCTTCCTTGTCCTTGTCCTGGTACTGGTTGGAATCTCCTATGGCTACATACTCCATACTGTATTCTACCTCAAATCCCCAGATGCCCGTCACAAGAGACTGAGCACTTGTGGCTCCCATGCTGGAGTCATGTTTATTTTCTATACACCTTCTCTCTTCTCCTTCCTCACTCACCGATTTGGCCAAAAAATACCCCCTTATGTCCACATTCTTGTTGCCAACATCTACGTCCTTCTTCCACCGGCCCTCAACCCTATTATCTACGGGGTAAGGACCAAGCAAATCAGAAAGTGTGTGATCCAAGTATTTACTGGCAAGTAAGGAACACTATACTCATTGATTTTTAAGATGAAGATCTGCATGTCATGACAATATGGACTTCACCTCCATATTGCTACTTGACAATTAGTTGCCAGTTTATTTGTCCACGTCAGAAAATAGTAACTAGAGCCTCAAAATGACAATGCTATGATCAGATAATCCAAGCCTTGGGAAATACTTCCCATTTTAAGTTTGTTGGTAAGTTCTCCTTAGTTTTGCTGATGGGCTGCAGCCTCTGGCTCTGGTAGTTCATTATAATTGAGGGAAAGAGAGCTACAGATCTACAGATGGGTCACTATAATTTGGTGTTGGGAGTTCCTCTGACTAAACTTGGTGTGCCTATAATATAATAGAAGTCTACGTCGAATTTCTACTGATTGGTCTAAGCCTATTCCAATTCTCTATTATAAACATGCAGATAAATTTGGGAGTATATAACAGTCTAGTAATATTCTTTTCAAGGATCATTTTCCAATTTTCCTTGTTCAAAATCTCATGGAACTGTTGCCATCATTTTCCCTGTATTTTATCTCATAGAGACAATCTTAAGAAAATATCTAAAATTGATTTGAAAAACAATCAACCCTTTCTGTTTCCAAAAAACAAAAAAAGATGATTTAAGAATTTAGTTAATCCACTCCCAGGTAAATGTAGAATTAAATGAGAGTATAATTTTTATTCCAAAGAAAGGAAAAGTGATGTTATAAATTCAAATCTGGAATCACCAGTTGGAGTTAGTTTAATTTTTGGCAGTCATCTGTACAGCTTCCACACGAGGCCAATTCTTCACTTCTGGAGTCCACCAACACCCATTCTGGTGTGAACATAATGGGTTTCTAGAAGTGAATGTCATATCATGATAAATATAGGACCTGGAAAGTAATTTTTCTGAGTGAGCTTTAGCTAGTGTTTTGCTGAAATTTTTGTCAGAGTTTGTGGTAAGCATAATTCCTTTCTTTCCCAATGATGACTGGTGAACAGGAACCAATTTCTTTTTCTTTTTTGTGATGTTACAGTTTGGGTAATAATGTAAGTACATGATATTGGGTATCTTAAACTAATTGCCGTGGGGCTGTCTCAATGTTCAGCTTCATCTCCCAGTTTAGGGAACAATACATTTTCAAGTTCCAGGTGGATAGAAACCACAGGTGTAATGTGATTTGCATCACAGCAGAGTGAATGTAGTTTATCCATTAATTAAAATAAAAAAATTAGAATCAATTATCTGATAATACAGTACTATACATAAGTGTGGGGGGGTCTTTGCCCATTTTATTAGAGATAAAGTTTTAATTGCTCCCAGGCCTTACCAACTTATTTGACAAAAGCATTTAATGTATTTTTCCATGTTTTTAGAAAAGTACATGATGAATATTCAATTCTTTGTCATGTGGATTTCACTTCAAGTAAAATGAATTTATAATAATTTAAGAAAAACAATTCTATACTAATATGTGAAGGTAAAGTACATAAAACAAGGGACGATTCTTCACATTATTAAGTGATATTTCAATTTTTAAGTTTATCTTAACAGTTCAGTAAAGTAGAATTCCCTCAAAATATTCTCATGAATTGGAAGCATTTACACCTCCTGCCTAGTGGTGTTGTAAGTTTCACACCTGGCTAAATGTAAAGCTTTTTAAATAATGACAGTTTAAGAAAAACTGAAGCTTTTGTTCTAAAGAACTGTATTGGCCTGATTGTGGAATTTATCTTCCCTTTTCAGCTCCCGTTTTATTTTCATTTGCATTCAAAACGGAGACAAAATAACTCAGTAGAAAGTTATTGAAAATATACCACAAATCTGCCTCATAAACTCAGCTACGTGAACTCTATAAAGCCTTACCAAACTTCATTTAGGAGGAGGAATGAAAGAGCCTAGCGTCCTCCAGGAGTAATTGTTTAGGAGTGAACACTGACATAAGGCAGTCGTAAACTTCTGATAACATAGAAAACAAAATATAGAAGGAAAACATACAAAGAGTACGGGTAAAATGGATCTTTCAAGAACACTGTTGCCAGGTAAAAACTATATAAAATAAACCAACATATAACACAAGTGAATAAAATAATAATTAAAAAATGTGCCTTTAATAGAGTGGTTTCAGCTAACTCTCCTGGTCAAATTCAAAAAGGAAGCTGAAATAATGGTTAGTATGATTTCTTGTCGCAAATATCTCTAAAGGCATACATATAACTATTAATTCAAATATATCACAGACATTATATAAATCTAATGACACAATACAGATGGCTTATTAAAACCTTGGTTGTGGAGGCAAAACTAGGTTTTCCTCCATGACCCATTGTAGCATCTTCATAATTAAAAAGGTGGCCAGTTTATGCCTTTTCATTTTCTCAAGACTGCAAGGAAGAGTTGTTAAAAGCAAAAGGTTTTTAACACTCACCTGAGGAAGTCACATAGTAATATTTAAGGATGTAGATGTCTAAGAACAGGAAGATCAAAGTTTTGAAGAGAACATCGAAACTCAGCATCATTAAGGAATTTCCTGGGCCCACGATGACAGAGTCAGAGTCTTGTAGTGCTGAGATGTGAAATTTTCCACCTATTTTTGTAAAAAAACAACAAAACACTATATCAGCATATTCAGATACATGATTACTGTCATTTTGTTATTGATCTGAAAGAATGGACCTAATTCATAAATACACAAACACTGAAAAATATAAGGGTAAATCTATATTTTAGAATACGCTGTATGTCCATATATAGCCTAATAATGTTGTATTTGGTGTTTTTTTAAGTGTTAAATACATTTAAAATAACATAAATGTGTATGATGTCACATTTTTACCACAGTTTTTTATATTTATTTGGGCCAATGACCTTATCTCTGCAAGTCGTATGAATTTCATTACTCTACTTGACTCAATCCTAGTGTAATGTTGTTGAAGTTTCTTTTGTTTATGTTTACATCACTAGTGACTATAGTAATGCCAATACAAAACAGGCAAGTCATTCAATATTTGTTGAACGAACAATGTGTCTTCAATGGACGGAATCACTATTTTTTCCACATAAAATAATTCCCTCTGGTACTTATGAATGATATAAATACGTTCACCAAAGAAATGTTTATTTAAAACACTGGATTTGATATACAAAATCACAAGAAAAATATATTATTTCATAAAATATGCCTCTCCATGCATGACCTCTTTGTAACCTGGTAAAGGTGTGTACACTTTGTAGGTTCCATCATAAAGCCTTATATGTAGAGAACAATTTTCTGCTTTTCCTGCTATTTTGGCTTGATTCATTAACAATTCATTAACTTTACTTTCTACCACACTTACTGGTTGGATCAGATCTTTACTCCAAATCTTGCAGATGTACAGTAGATACTACAACTGCAACTACTGCTACCACTATTAATAATTATTATTGTTATTGTTATTACCATAATACAGTTTCTAAAAAATTTCTTTAAAGGTAAATGCTTGCTTAATTTCTCTATTTATTCATACATAAATTTAAACACAAAGTGCAAATACTGGGTAGTCAAGTGTCTCAATGTAAGATACTCAGAGAACTTAGTTTGGGAAACCAAAATAATCCACAAATTTATACAAAGTTCAGAATTGTTAGAAACCTAGAAAACAAAACTACATCAAGTGCTTCTTAAGCAGCCTCCAGAACCATCGGCCCTCATGTGTCTCTTATTCCAACTGAGCTGACATGACAAATCCTTGGTGGGCTCTGTATGAACTCACTGCAGCACAACTCATAATGCTTCAGCTTACACCATGTTCCAAACCCCCTTCCCAGAGTCAAAGCTACCAACACTATTAATCAGAAAACGTAATGAGGTGATGCTTTTATTAATGCCAGGTGGGAGCCAGTAGGTAAATCATGTCGTCTTTCCTCTCCCACAAACATCAATCATGAGACACAAGTTCTAAAGAATGGGCCTTGAGATATAGCACATAGTCACTTTTAGCAGCAGCCAGTTCCATAATGCATCATAATCAAGGACCTCCTGCTTTTCTAGTCCCTTTGCCCAGGGCTTTGATTTTTGTGGAAGGGGCTATAATGGAAGGAAGGAATAAGCTGCAATCCCAGTAACTGTTCTAGTCACTCAAGATATCAAATCATGAGAATAACACACCCTCAGAGAATTTAAATATTAGCACTGCCACTAAGGCTTGGTAATAAATCATAAAGTTTTAAATAGATATATGTCACCAAGAAGAGGAATGAAGGAATAACTTTGTAGTCTGATTATTTCCTTTTCCCTAATCAATCACTCTGATAAAAGACCATAGGTTCTTTTAAGGAAAGCTGGAACAAAGATTAAAGTTGTACACATCTGGTGGTGTAGTGGATCCTTCTTCTAGAGGCTCCTGCATCCCCTTCATTCAAGGGGTTCTGAGTCTTTAAACACCCTCAAATCTAAGAAGTGATTGAGCGGCTATGACTCCCTGTGCATGATTCAAGTTAAGCTTTTATTCACTTGATCTAATGATTTCTTTCAAGGCAGATGTAGAAACTTTCAGGTCATTTATGTGGTACTGAGCCAAGAATTCAAATCCCTGAGTTCATCCTTTTCCTTTCCTACTTTTTCCAGTGCTATTAGGAGCAACCAGTCAATCTCATTACACTTAGTGTAACAAAAATGGTCTAATGTATCAAATACATGGTTCACCCAGAACTTTTTTCTTATACATATTTGATTAAGAGTATCCAATAGTGATATTCTGTGGATTTCTATTGCCACATTATGCCATGGACTATCAGCACTCCATTTACCAGTGAATAGAGTCACTAGTGCCTTTAAATCTAATCATATTAGATATCTAATTCCAGAAACTTTGGAACCAATGTAGAAAAGTCATCCTTAAGATCCTTTTCCTCAAGACCCTGCTCTCAGAATCAAAATCTCTATTAGTCAGAGTTCTCCAGAGACATAAAATCAATAGGACATACATATATATTAAGATACATATACATACCACACACATTATCTACCTGTCTCTCTCTCTCCCTGTCTATCTATCTATCTATCTATCTATCTATCTATCTATCTATCTATCTATTTATCTAAAGAGAAGTTAGATCTGGGACTGTAGAGGCTGGCAAGCCTGAAATCTGCAGGGCAGGTTAGCTGTCTGGAGACCTAGGGAGGAGTTGATGTTGCAGCCTCAAGTCCAAAGGCATTCTGCAAGCAGAATCCCTTCTTACTTGGGGGTCCTCTGTCTTTTTCTCTTAAAGTCGTCAACTGATTGGATAAGGCCCATCTAAATTATGAAGAGCAATCTGCTTTATGCAATGACTACTGATTTAAACGTTAATCACATCTAAAAAATACCTTCCCAGCAACATCTAGACAGGTGACCAAACATCTGGGCATGCTGCCTAGTGAAGTTGATATATAATATTAACCATTGTAAAGAATAAATATGACAAACATGGCTCATAAAGAATAAATATGACAAACATGGCTCTTATCTTCCTGGAGCATAGTAATAGCAGAGAAAATGAGAGTGAAAGAATTAAAGTCTATACACATCTATGAGAAATGAGTAAAGGGAATACAGAGGTGTTCTCTAAATATCAATTTAGGGAAACAAACATGAGAGAACAGAAATGAGTAGAATTCACTGACCTAGAGATAGAAAGTAAAAAGTGATATCACCATTAACGAGGGGACTGATTTTGTCACAAAAAAAACACTAGACCTAACACAATCAACATTTCACTAAATACTTGGGATAAATATGGAGTTAAAAATCAAAGCATTTTTGGACTTGTATTTCTTTCTAAAATATTATTTTAAAATCTTTATTGATATACAATTTATGTACCATAACATTCAGCTTTTTAGCCTTTACCATGGTTTTTACTATCTTTACAGCATTTTGGAACCATCACTAAAGTTTAATTTCAGAATATTTTCATCACCACAAAAGGAAATCCCACGCCCTTTAGCAGTCATTGCTCATTTTCCATGTTTATCACACTTCCAAACATACCATCTAATCTCTCACTTGCAGCATATGTCCTGGCTTCCTTGTAATACAGAGAAATTAAAAGCCATCAGATTGAACCCTTGATTAATCACCATATTCACACATGGATTGTATCTTAAACTATCATTTCCTTCATTCCTCCCTCCCTCTTGCTGCAATGGAAGAATTTACCTTCTCTCACTTAACATTAATCCCTCCACTGCTACCCTAAGCCCTTTGACAGCATACACCATGTTTTTAAACCATTGTGTCTATGGCAACTTGATTCCATCTCCAACTGCTCTAGTATTTCCTTCCATCTCTCTCTTGCCCATTTTTGTCTTATGCTTAAAATACAGTTTTTCTGTATTTTAAGGATAAATAAAATTCCCTAGTATTACATCCTAGCCTTCTTTTCTTATCACTTTAAACAAACAACTTTCCTGGAAATCATACGTATTTCCACTCTTTAAATATAAATTTAACTCAAGTCCACTCAAAACATTTGCCCATACAACTCTTTAATATTCTCCTTGTTTCTAGAACAAAGTTCAAGCAGCTTCAAATAATTAGACCTCTATTACACTCCAGTTTTATCTCTTGCCATTAATCTCAAACTCTTTTACACAGTCACATTGATATTATTTTTTAGTTCTTCTCTAACCAATCTGTTAAATAGGCAGGTCGTTTATCTGAAGCATGCCTTATGCTTTTATTCGTCACCTGACTGCCTCCGATTCACCATCTTAGCTTTATTGTAAACATTGTCTTTCAGGAAATCAATTATTGGAATCTCACCTCAAATACCTAGCCTACCATGTCACCTTTGTTCTCCCTAACAGATGTCTTATCAAATAATGATGTATTTGTATTTTTTTCCAAGTGTAATCTCCAAGAACGCTTAATACTGTATCATTGTCTATTTTATCTTAAATCCTGAATATGATGGCACTATATGGTAGATGATGAGTATATAGTTGATGGATAATTAATTAATCCTTTATTTAAAGAATATCAATGGACTGTATTTTAAAGAAAAATGTATATACAATTTGCCAAGGTTGTTATATGTTTTTCTATTCAATTCAAATTTGAGTGTCTCCCTACAGATTACTTCATTATATGCAAAATTCAAAAATTTTATAAGATGGAGAAAGGCCATTTTAGCACTTTCCTTTGACAGCACAGTCAAGATTTTTCATTCAAATCATACAGAGGGCCAGGGGAGCGCTAGAAGAGAATAATGATTTTACTTTAATTGAGATATAATTTAACACCTCTATCTAATTCTAGAACATTTTCAACAACCCCAAAACAAAGCTAATACCAATTAGCATACCCTGCCCATTTCTAATCCCTCCTCAGCCATTGGAAACCACTAATCTACTTTCTGTCATTGTAGATTTGCCTATTCTGAACATTTAATATAGATGGAAGCATGCCGTATGAAGTCTTTGCATTTGGCTTTTTCACTTACCATAATGTTTTCAAAGTTCATCTATATTTTAACATGTATCTGTATTTCATTCCTTTTTGTGCCCCAGCAATATTTCATTGTATGGATATACCACATTAATTAATGGGCATTTCGGTTGTTTCTACCTTTGGTTACCATGAAAAATGGGGTTATTATGGGCATTTGTATGCAAGTTTCATATGAACTTATACATTCAATGCTCTGGCGTACATATGTTGAAGTGGAATTGCTAGGTCATATGGAGACTCTATATGCAATGTTTTGAGGAACTGCCAAATTGCTTCCCAGAAGTGCCATACAGTATACATTCCCATAAGTAATATATGATGTTTCTCATTTCTCTGCACTATAACCAACACTTGCTATTTTCCATCATTTTTGTTTGCTTGTTTCTACAATAATGAGAATATTTATTTTCTCTAGATGAAAAAAATGCCTCTCCCTTTTGCAAAAGTTAAATACCATTGCATTTCATTTTCTTAAGTAACAAAATCCTAAAAAAATATTAAATTGTATACAGTGTGTTACACTTTGTCTCGTGTATTAAAATGCATGTATTTCTATTATATTCTCAAAGTTGCAAATTATGAACATATTTAGAAATAAAGCCTTCTTATCCAAAGTCAAGATGCCCATGGGAAGTGAGTCTGGATGCAGGTAGGTCTTGAGACTACCTGAACACCCTGACAGCAACTCCCTGTGTGAGCTGGGAAAGGGCCCTCCTGTATATGTTTCTGAAGACACACCCTTTCTGATGCAGTAGATTTAGCTCAGACTTTTCTGCACACTGCACTTCTGTCTTGTTGCATATGTTCAACTCAGTAAGACAGAAGACTGTGAGATGGGCCTATCTGGGGTCTGCAGACAGAGGGTGAGGACCTGTCACCCCTGAGTCATCCAGCCTGAGGCAAGGCGGCTGTGTCTAGAAGGTTTGAAAAACACTTCATATCAAGGCAGCTAAGCTGAGAGATCTGGTCAGGAAGTAAACAACTGTACCAGAGGAAACAAAAAGCAGACAACAAATACCAAACAGGAGATTCAAAACCCAAGAGGGTACCCATTGACTTGACTATGGAGGGGTGAGCTGGCTTAACTCTGTGGGAGACCTGGGGTGACCTCTTCAGACAAGGGATAGGAACTTAGAAACTGTCCACTTAAAAGTGCTCACTGACAAATAGAAATGGCAAGCAATATGATATATTGGAGTATATGAGGCAGCCATTTGATGTAAACCTAATTCAGCCTGACTTTGTCTTTTCCAAAAGGGCCTGACTGTGGCCATTGAGCATGCATTGTATATCTGCTTTAAACATTGACTATGGCAAGAACAAATGGCCTTAAGATAAAGGTGCAACTTCCCCCTACATTGGCATTTCCTTAAGGATAAGCATCTTTCCTTAGGCTAGGAAACTGATTGCTGTGCTCACCTTTGACCACCCAGCTCGAGACAACAGACTGCCACTCTGCTGTGTCCACCAAGACAGCAGACCTACCTGCTGTTTCCATCAATCACTGTGCTGACAGAGCAGTCTCGTGACTATCATAAAAGGGACATTTCAATCATATGTGAAACATACTGTTTGGGGGTATATAACCACACTGTGCACCACACTTCTTCAGTGCCCCTTCTTCCTTTGGGAAGAAAGGCCCTGGGCCATGGTCCTCACATTTTAGCTCAGAATAAACTCACCCAAATTTTCATTTATAGATTGGCTATGGATTATTTTCGTCAACACTATGAAATTTGGGGAATCAGGACAGTTTTTAAAGTAGTGATAATAGTAGCAGCAGTAGAATGGTATTTATAAGCAGAATAGCACCTACTCTTCCACTTCAGATAGAGTTCTTGCCAGATGATTGAGGGTAGAAAAGATAATTACGCTTCATTTCGACATCTTAAGAAATCACCATCTCTCGCCTTCCCTAATCTCACTCTTAATGAACTCAGAATCAACTAAATTGCTCTAAATGTGACCCAAGACAGAATCAACTAAATTGCTCTAAATGTGACCCAAGACAAGATATCCCCCACTTTTCATTCCTGAGAGACTCCTTTCTTCTAGAAACCAGAACATTTTTTGACTCTGTGTTCCACGTCTGACACCAACTCGCCTCTAGGAAAGAAGTCAGGAATGAGAAGAGCAATGATGCTCTAGGAGCATCAACAGGATAATGATGCTTTGTGATCAACCAAAGCATTCAGAATATCCAGCCACTCTTCCATTAATATGTGCTGGAAATTTTAGTGGAAACAAATTGTTGCAACCTGCCCATTCACATGCCAGGCCAATCCTCAGCTTATTGCAGCTAAGTTTCTGTCCCTACAAGTTGGTAACTGGTAGCTGATAAGGGGTTGTGATGGCAGTTTCTTTAAGGAAAAATTGATAGAATAGGGTTTTTAAGTCTTGTTTGACTCAGTAATTTCTTTGTTCACATATTGCTCTTTAAAAGTTTTTACCAAAAACAAGATAAGAGGCTAGATTAATATAATTCAGAGTTGAAAGATTTTCATAGTGTCAATGAAAATAATCCATAACCAATCTATAAATGAAAATTTGGGTGTTTATTCTGAGCTTAAATCTGAGGATTATAACCCGGGGCCTTTCTTCCCAAAGGAAGAAAGGGCACCAAAGAAGTGGGGTGCACAGACTGGTTATATACCCCCAGAGAGGATGTTTCACATAGGATTGAAATGTCCCTTTTACAATAGTCGCGAGACTGCTCTGTCGGCACAGCGATTGATGGAAATAGCAGGTAGGTCTTCTGTCTCAGTGAACACAGCAGGGTGGCAGTCTGTTGTCTCCAGCTGAGTGGTCACAGGTGAGCTTGGTGGTCAAAGGTGAGTGCAGCAATCGGTTCCTAGCCTAAGGAAAGATGCTTATCCCTAAGGAAATGCTAATGTCAGGGGAAATTGCACCTTTATCTCAAGGGCCTTTGTTCTGGCCATAGGAAATGTCTAGGCAGATATACAGTGCGTGCTCAATAACCACAGTCAGGCCCTTTTGGAAAAACAAAGTCAGGCCGAATTAGGTTTATACCAAATGGCTTCCTCATATACTCCAATATATCCTATTGCTTGCCATTTTTATTTGTCAATAGGTAATTGGGTCACATTTTCTTGTATTTCTGAATCCCAAGTAATTAAAGGCATAAGCAAGGTTGTTCCCAAGCTTTCTGAGTTTTAGTTGACTGGATCTTCACTAATTCTAATGTTTCCTGGTTTAGTGAAAATGAAAAAAGATAATTAAGAGGCAACCAGCCGTTGGTGTCTGTGGAGATATGATGATTGTTTGAGTAACCTAGACAGCAGAAGAAATATAAGAATCATATGCCTTGAAAATATATAGTATCTGATCCCAGCAGCTCAGTCGTCTCTGCCTCAGGACAATGGATATTCAACTTCCTTTTTACCTTCTTGCTTCTATTGAAGATCACCCATTATCACCTTTTCTTCCTCTTTCACTCAGTAAATAGGAGAGAGACAACCTCTTACAAGATGGTAGTTAGATAATTTTTTAAAAGCAAAGGGTAATCCAGCTCATGCCCTGTTTTCTCTCGCAGAAACTGGATTTAATGAAATTTCGATGCATGTGCTTTCCCTACTTTAGATCTATGTACTGAAATCCAGTAAAAGAGAAGTAATTATTATAAATATTTTTTTTTCTTAAATCGGATGACCTTTTTTAACTGCAAAAATGTCTGTAAACTAGTGAGGATATCACCTAATTATTTCAACTCTAATCATTGGACTACTCCTTACAGGAACAGCTAATCTTATACACAAGATGATAGAGGAAAGCTCTTAGGCTCTAGAAATTTCCTCTTCTCCTGGAGTTTTCTTCATTTCTATCATCAAGAAATTTCCACTTCTCTGTGCTTTGTTTTATCTCTCCTCAATATTCCACAGCCTGGAATATTCTGCCTTGACAAAATGACCAGGCTTTTTATAAGCTACTGTTGTAGCCCAGGGCAGGCCACCCTAAAATATCCCACAATGGTGTATTGATTATTTAAAATTAAAGTTACTTGTTTGGACTCAAAGTAGAGTTTTAACTCTCTTCTCTTTGTTCCCACTGAAAGCAGGAAATAAATCTTCCATGTGCAATCACCAGAGTTAGGGAATTCAGGTCTCAGAAGCCTATGTAAACAAACATTGGTACTTTTGCTAATTTACTGCCTCAAGCCTAAACTATATTTAAATTCCTCACTAATCACATATGACAAATAAAAATGGCAAGCAATAGGATATATTGGAGTATATGAGGAAGCCATTTGGTATAAGCCTAATTCGGCCTGACTTTGTTTTTCCAAAAGGGCCTGACTGTGGCCATTGAGATGCATTGTATGTCTGCTTAGACATTTTGAGATAAAGGTGCAACTTCCCTCCCCCTCCCAATGTTGGCATCTCCTTAAAGATTAAGCATCTTTCTTTCGGCTGGGAACTGATTGCAGCGCTCACCTGTGACTGCCCAGCTCGAGGCAACAGACCTTCCACCCCGTGGCATTCACTGAGACAGCAGACCTGTCTGCCTTTCCATCAATCACTGTGCTGACAGAGCAGCCTGGTGACTATTGTAAAAGGCACATTTCAATCATATGTGAAACATACTCTTTGAGGGTATATAGCCACCCTGTATACCCCCACTTCTTTGGAGTGACCTGTTCCTTTGTGGAAAGACTCTCCCGGGTTACAATCCTCAGATTTAAGCTCAGAATAAACTCACCCAAATTTTCATTTATAGATTGGTTATGGATTATTTTCCTTGACACATACCACAAACCTAAGTTTCTTTGTTGTGTCATTTCCCCAGAAATTTATCATTTCTTTGGGTAAAAAAGATATATAAACTGCCTACTTTGCTCACTTGAGGAACATCATTAACATGATGTCCTGTGCACATGTACTAAATTGCTTTTTCTCTTGTTAATCTGGTCTTGTGTCAATTTTATTATTAGTCCAGCCATAAGGATAAAGGGGGGTGGATTTACCCTTCTTGATGCTACCATATATTGAGTATTTGAATTGTTCCAGACACTGATCTGTTCTACACGTGATCTCACTTAGCACAGAGCTAAGTGAGGATAGCCTCTTTAATTTACAGATGAGTAGAGTAAACTGTGAGTAACCCAGTCACAAGTTTGGTTGCCCTGGCCACTAGCCCCATCCTGTGGTTATCTAGGGGCTTCCCAAAATTCACCTCATTAACATAAACTCAGGTGTAGTTTAAAGGTGCTTGTTAGGAATAACAAAAGACATTCCTTTTACCTTTATTGCTCTGGAGCTATTTCAGGAACTGAGAACAAAAGGCCAAATATTATAACAAAGGATGCTCTTATTGCTCTTATCACTTAGGAATTTACAAGTATATTAGGAGCTCTGTGCCAGAAGTAGGGATGAAGACCAAATAAATATCACAATGGGCAAGTAATCTGATAAAAGCATTATCATCAAGTAAGGGGGGTTAAGCATAATATTTATATTTGCCTTTTGACTATCAGGCAATTATTAAATGACTTTAAAGGAAATACTGATATTTTTAGTTTATGAGATCTTTCTCTTTCAGCTTCTATTTTTTCTGTCAACTCATATACCTAAGTATTAGCAACAATGTTCATACATTTCACTGTTTCCTCTACCACATACCTCCAAAAACAACACATCGGTGTCAAAGCAAATTATTTTTCACAAAGATGTTTATTGCTTTAATCCATATTTATGACTATTCTAAGTACAGTCCACTCATTAGTATTGTAGCAGGATCATAAGCAAATAGATTCCAGTGTTCCCCTATTGATTTTTTTCTTTCATATAAGAATTATTGTACAAAAATTCTCTTTTAAACTCTCACACAAGCAATTCACGTGGCCATGAAATAACTATTTATCTGATAGTTTTCAAGAAATTGCCATCCAGAGAAAAACAGAAGTAGAGACTTCTACTGCTATTCATAAAGGATTTCTTTTTTCCAGCGTGTCTGGAGATGACAGATCTGAGGAAATCTCTTTGTGACAGTGATTAGGATCAGTGCTTAGGCATTGAGAGATTGGAGCAAATGTGAAATGATTGAAATATTAGAAAGTGATTAATGAAACTGAGACCAAAAGGAGAAAAAAAGCTGTTTTTCTTAAATTGATTTGAATCCTCCTAAAAGGAATATGAGTCAAAATCTGGACAGATTGTAGAAGTAGTGAGGTATTAAGAGCTGAGCCTTATATTTAAAGGTGCTTCAATATTCAAACTACAGCTAACCATTTAGAGTATAGAGTCATAATATGGAGTCAGAATATAGCATAAAGCTATTAAAAAGGAAAAATCAGAAGCCCACTGTGGAATCTTACCCAGAGCTCAAGGAGTATAGTGATCCACTGATCTTTAACCTCTGGGAAGAAAACATAATTACGCTAATCTAGCTTCAGACTATGTTTAAACTAGCCAGATTCTGCTTTTATTTTTTAATACACTATCTTATTTTAAATTGCCCATTCTTCTTGAATTTGGTACCTCTGTATTATTTTTTTTCTCCATTTCTTCTTTTTCTTCTGCTTTATCCTAAGGCCCAGTAAAAACAGTCTATTTCACAATTCCTATTCCATTCAACAAATCTACCCTAAACATAAAGGGGCCTTAATTCATTTAGAGAATCAACTTCACCTGGCTGTGTCTGAAAGCCCACCCTCTTCAAATCTCCTATTAGGGCCACAATTTAGTTCCATAAAAAACAGTAGTTTGTTCAATATTTTGATAAAGGAATCTGTTAATATATGAAAGATAAACTCTCTTCTAACAAACCCCATTTAAGAACCAGTGCCAATGGCTAACGTATAAATAACTCACTCTCCAGGAGCAGGAGTAGTGTGGTTAATATTGGAAGCTCTCATAGGATTATATACTAACGCACACAAGGTGACAGAAACAGCATTTCTTCCAGACACCAGTGCTCTCAGGAGAATTTCCAACTGTAATTGGCTGGCACTTAGAAGTAGATATAAAGGGAATACCCAATGGTGACTTTTCAAACAAACTAGGCTACAGCTCATGAACGATGCCAAAGGTCAGTGCTCTCAGTTTCATACTTTCCTTTTCTACAAGGGCTCAGAGCTAAGTCAGGAATCATGAAACTTTTTCATTTTTCAGCTCTGGTAAATGTATTGCAGGATTTTCTGCTTCTGCCATCCTAAGGTGTATTGTAGAACCCCAGGGCATTCTAGCCAAATTGCCATCCAAAGCACTGAACTTACTTGTTCAATGCTCAATATGGTTGAATGACAGTGAGGGCTGAAGCATTTTCATTTCCCATCCAAGTTTTCTTCTGCAGGTATCAGAACCAGTAGTGAGAAGACAGAATACCAACCTCTATGGCATCCATCAACGTATCATATTTGAACCCCAGAACCGTAATCTTGATTGGAATTCCTGGACTAGAACATGTGCAGTTTTGGATTGGGTTTCCTTTCTTTGCTGTGTGCCTAGTGTCTGTTTTGGGAAATATCATTTTGCTAATCATCATCCCTACAGAACGCAGCCTGCACCAGCCCATGTATATCTTCCTGGCCGTGTTGGCGGCCACTGACATAGGACTTTGTGCAGCCATTGTTCCCAAGATGTTGGCCATCTTCTGGTTCAGATCTTGCTCCATGGCCTTTGATACCTGCCTAGCCCAGCTGTTCTCCATTCATGCCTTGCAGTGCATAGAGTCTGGCATCCTGTTGGCCATGGCCTTTGACCGCTACACTGCCATCTGTGATCCTTTGAGGCACAAATCCATCCTTACACCTTCCATCCTGAGTCGTATGATAGTGATGGTGGCAATCCGAGCTACAGTGTTGGTTGGTCTGTTACCCATTCTAATCAAAAGACTACACCTTTTCCATTCCATTGTAATTGCCCACTCTTACTGTGAGCACATGGCTGTGGTCAAGCTGGCTGCAGAAGACATCCAAGTCAATAAAATATGTGGTCTTTTCGTGGGTTTTACAATTCTGGGATTTGACATGATTTTTATCCTCATTTCCTACGTCCTTATTTTCCAGGCTGTTTTCCGTCTACATCAAAAGGAGGCAAGACTTAAAGCATTTAATACATGCACAGCTCACATTTTTGTTTTCCTTGAGTTTTACATTCTTGCCTTCTTCTCTTTCTTCAGCCACCGTTTTGGACACGTTGCCCCCTCTACCCACATTCTTCTGTCTACCATCTACCTCCTTGTGCCACCAGCACTCAACCCTATTGTCTATGGTGTAAAAAATAAGGTAATTCGTAAGCGTGTGGCACAGATTTTTCTTCTGAATCATGAATCCCAGCAGTGATCTATCAAATATTTGTGGTCATGTAGAGAATACTTCTATTTCCTACAGAAGGAGAGAGTTTGCACTGTGTGTTAGTTTCTGAGGTTTCACACCATTATGCTCAATCTTAAAAGCATTTATTTCCAAAACTATAGCTAGGTTGACATAAAAAGTACTCAAATAGGCCAGCCCTGTGGCCCGGTGGTTAAGTTCATGTGTTCTGCTTTGGCAGCCCAGGGTTTCACAGGTTCGGATCCTGGGTGAGGACCTAGTACTGCTTGTCAAGCCATTCTGAGGCTGTGTCCCACATGCCACAACTAGAAGGACATGCAACTAATATATACAACTATGTATTAAGGGGCTTTGGAGAGAAGAAGGAAAAATTTTAAAATAAGTATTCAGGTTAACAATGATATTCTCTACCTGTAATGCATTTGAGTTCTAATCTAAACTTTACATTTCCTTCCTTTTATTTTCTTTGTATTTAATTTACTGTTCTTTTTTACTTCTTCATAATGAAGCTTTGACAATTGGCTTTCTAACTTTCTCTTTTGGAATGTCTGCGTTTTCAACTGTGGATTTATTTTAACCATTGCTTTTGTTGCATACCACCCATTTTGACATCCTGTGTTTTCATTCTTATTCAATTAAAAAATAAGAACAATATCCATTGTGATTTCTGTGTTAACCCATGAGATATTGAGGCATGGGCTGCTTGATTTCCAAATATTTAAGGAATAATAATGTTTTGTTACTAAATTCTAATTTAATTTGATTGTGTTCAGAGAATACATTCTTTGCAATATTAAATATTTGAAACGTGTTAAGACTTGCATTATGACCCATTTTAAGGTCTAATTTGTGTGTCTTTAAAATGAATGTACATTATGTAGTTTTCATTTTGTTGCTTTTTATATATAAAATCAAATCAATGGTTTGTTTATACCTTAAAAAGTAAGAAAAATAAAAATTAATTAAACATAAATAAATTGAAAGATGGAAATGATAATGATAGAACAGGCTTTAATGAAATATGAAGTAAATTATAAGGAAAAAGTACAAAGCCAAAGAGAGAGAGAACATGAATCACTGACACAAGGAAAGTAAGAAGGTTTTTTACTATGTAATATATGCATTAAAACATCAATAATGGGATATTGTACATAAATTACTACCAATGAATTCAACAATATAAATAAAATAAGCACAATGCTTGAAAGACATAAATTACAAAAATTGGAAAAGAAGAAATATAAAACCTGAATATCCCTAAACCCATAAAGCAAGTGAGGCTTTTAAAATTTTTAATTTATTTATTTTTGACAAATAAAAGTTATGTATATTTAAGGTGAACAGCATGACATTTTGGTATGTATATATGTGTACACTGTGAAAAGATTACCACAACCAAACGAATTAATATATCCATCATCTCACAGTTCCCTTTTTGTGCATGTAGTTAGAATAACTGATACCTACTCTCTTAGCAATTTCAGGTGTATAATATATGATTATTAAGTATAGTCACCATGCTGTACATTAGGGTTCTAGGGGTTAGTCCTCTTATAATTGAAAGTTTGTACCCTTTGATCAATAGCTCCCTTTCTCCTCTATCCCCAGCCTCTGGTAACTACCATTCTATTCTCTGTTACTACGAGTTAGACCTTTTTTTAGATTAAATATATAAGCCAGATTGTGTGATATTTGTCTTACTGTGTCTGGCTTATTTCACTTAGTGTAATTTCCTCTAGGTTCATTCACATTGTCACAAACATCAGGATTTCCTTCTTTTTTAAGGCTGAATGACAAATATATCTCACATTTATCATACTTTGTTTAACTATTTTTCTGTCAACGGGCATTTAGGTTGTTTCCATATCTCAGTTACTGTGAATAATGCTGCAATGAACATGGGAGTACAGACATCTCTTCAAGATAATGATTTTATTTATTTTGGATATATACCCAGAAGTAGGATTGCTGGATCACATAGTAGTTCAATTTTTAATTTTTTGAGAAACCTCCATAGTGTTTTTCATAGTTGCTGTACTGACTTACATTCCCATCAGCAGTGCACAAGGGCTCTCTTTTTTACATCCCCGCCAAGACTTACCTTTTGACATTTTGATAATAACCATCCTAAAAGGTATTTCACTATATTTTTGATTTGCATTTCCCTGATAATTAGTGATGTCGAGCATGTTTCTGTACCTGTTGGCCATTTGTATGTGTTCTTGGAAAAATGTTTATTCACTTCCTCTGCCCAATTCATTTTTTGGCATTTTGAGTTTCCCAGGACCATTTATTGAAGAGACTGTCCTTTTCCCATTGTATATTCTTGGCGCCTTTCCTGAAAATCAGTTGACTGCATATGTGTGGGTTTAATTCTGGACTCTCTCTTCTGTTCTGCTGATCTATATGTCTGTTTTTATGTAAGTACCAAAATGCTTTGAAACTACAACTTTTTAATATAGTTTAAAATCAGGAAATGTGATGCCTCCAGCTCTTTTCTTTTTTCTCAAGATTGCTTTAGCTGTTCAAGGACTTTTATGGTTCAATGTAAATTTTACGATTGTTTTTTCTTTTATATTAAAATGTTCACGTAATCGAATGTAGTTTCATTTGTGAATTATATCAAACATTTAAGCAATAAATAATATCTGACTCAAAGCAAACATTTTCAGGAAACACAGAAGAAAATAATAGCTCCCAGTTTATATCTGATTCCAAAAGCTGATAATGATATACAAGATCAATACCTGTCGTGAAAATAGACAAAACAATCATTAACAAAATATTGGCAAATCAAAACAAAAAATCAATACCATGATAATAAACATCAAGTGACTCTATATAGAAATAAAACAATGTTATAGCATTTTATAATTAATAATGTTAACTATATTAAAAAAATAGGTAAGAAAAACCATGTAACCATCCGAATGTATTAAAAAAATATTGACAAAGTCAAGACTGTTTCAATGAAATTCAAGACAGATTCCATGAAAAGTTTATGGCTGATTTCACAATTAGTTGTGAAATAATGAGCGCTTTTCCCTAAGTTCAAAAACAATTCAAGAATTCCTCCTTCCACCACTTCCATTATGAATCTTATCAAGGAAGGGCCTTTTTGGGTTGTGTGAATTTAAATACCTATTTGAACTTAAAAAATAACTTTGATTAGAAAACGCAATAACTTGTTCCGAACTTTTACTTTCTACATAACTTCCTTTTTACACAGTACGTTTTCAAAGCCAACCAGACAGTTCCTTTTTTTTTTATCGAGGTGAAATTCACATAACATAAAGTTAACCATTTTAAAGTGAGGAATTCAGTAGCATTCACAATGCTATGTAACAACTACCTCTACAGTTCCAAAACATTTTCATTATCCCAAAAGTAAACTCTATACATGTTAAGAAGTTGCTCACTTCTTCCTCTTCCTTATTGCTGGTAACCAACAAATTGTGTTTTGTCTCTATGGATTTATCTATTCTGGATTTTTCATATAAATAAACTCATACCATTTCTGACCTTCTGTGTCTAGTTTCTTTCAGTTAGCATAAAATTTTAGACATTCATTCATGTCATAGTGCTTAATTCATTTATATGACAGAATGATGTTCATGTATATAATATATATTAATACATGCAATATTCAAATATAAAATATATTAATAGTATACAATATTTATATATATAATACATAATATGTATATATTGCTATCATACTTCAGTTTGTTTATCTATTCATCTGTTGATGAATATTTGAGTTATTTCTGCCTTTTGGCTATCGTGGACAGTGCTGCTATGAACACTCATGCGCGTGTACTTTGAGTATCTGTTTTCATTTCTTTTGAGTATGTGCCGAAGAGTAGAATAGCTGGGTCATATGCTAATTCTTGGTTTAACTTTTTGAGGAACTTCTGAACCGTTTTTCACAGCACTAAGCCATTTTTCATTCCCACCAGTAACATACAAGGGCCCCAACATCTTCAAATCCTCACCAACATTTTTTCTTTTTTTTGTTACAGTTATCCTAGCGTGTATGAAGTGGTATCTTTCAGTGCGCATTTGATTTGCATTTTCTAATGACTTATAATGAGCATCTTTTCATATGCTTGTTGGCTGTTTCTATCTTTTCTTTGGAGAAGTGTCTATTCAAGTCACTTGCCTATTTTTTAATTGAGTTTTTGGTTTTTTTGTTGTTGAATGTAAGAGTTTTTTCTATAAAAGATCCCTACTTTCATCAGATATATAATTAACAAGCATTTTCTCTTGTTCTAAGGTTGTCTTCTCACTTCCTTTGTAGTGTTCAGTATACAAGTCTTGTATCTCCTTGGTTAATTGTTTTCTTAGTATTGTATTCTTTTTGTATTGTAAAGAGAATTGTTTTCTTAATTTCCTTCTTGGATTGTTCATTGCTAGTGTATAGACATATTGATATTTGTATATTCATTTCCTATCCTAAAACTTTTCTGAATTTTAAAACTTAGCTCTAGTAGTTATTTTTATGAATTATTTAGAACTTTCTATATAGGATCATGCCATCTCTTAATAAAAATAGTTCTAATTCTTCCTTTCCAATTAAGCTGTCTTTTGTTTCCTTTTCATTCCTAATTGTTGTGGCTAGACTTTCAGTACAGTGTTGAGTAGCAGTGATAAAACTGGGCATCCTTGCTTTGACCCTGATCTTAGGAAAAAGTTTTCAGTCTTTCACCATTGTGAATAAAATTAGTTATTGGTTTTTCATAAAAGCCCTTTATCACGTTGGGAAATTTTCCTTCTACTCCTAGTTTTCTGAGTGTTTTTATCATGACAGAGTGTAAGATTTTTCAAATATTTTCTGTACCAACTGAGATGACCATGTATTTTTTTCCCTTTTGTTCTGCTAATGTAGTATATTACATTGATTTTGTTATACTGAGCCACACTTGCATTCCTGGGATAAATCTCACTTGGTCACAGTATATAATCTTTTAATATGCTTTTGGATTTGGTTAGTTAGTATTTTGTTGAGAAATTTTACATCTATATCCATAAGGGATGTTGGTCTAAAATTTTATCCTTGTGATGCCTTTATCTGGTTTTGGTATTCTAAAGCTAGCCATATAGAATGAGAAGGGTCTCATAGATCTCTGAATGAGAGAACTAATCTCCCAGACTTTGCATCCTGGCTTTGATTTGGGTCTCTTCAAGCTAAGCCCTACTATCCACAACTCTGCCTTAGCTTTCACCACCTGCTTAAACAGAGCCCACAGATCCACAAACAGGGTAGGTCTAGGTCCTCTCAGGTCTTTTCTGAGCAAGTTTCCAGTCCTGGACATGTCTGTTACATACCGTCTTCCGTGATATATGCAGTGGTCCTCCTGAGACTGTATTCTCCCAAGAAATGTCTTTTTCTATCTCCTCCTTTCAGGACTTAGGAACTGTCTGATGCTTGTCTCAACTCTTGTCCCTTGTTCTAGTAAGGCAGTGTTTGTCTTTAAATCTTTTTGACAGGTCCCACTTCCTCCCAAAAAGCAGCTCTAGCCCAAGCTGTTGGGAGCAAAGGTGATGCTCTGTGCTGGTTTCTAAGAGAACTAACAGACAGGTCAAAATGCACAACTACAGTATTTTAAGATCAAAGTCCATATTAGCCTCCTGACACCTGCAAGCCTCATCAGAAATGTGGGCTGCCATTCCCACAGCCACTGCTGCACTGGGGAATGGAAGATGGTAGGTGAAGAAGCAAAAATGTCGTAATACTCTCTTACCAAAATTCAGCTGCCTTTTTTTTCATTAAGCCATCCTCTGGGTTCTTGTCATGTTTGGATTAGGTCCCAGCACTCTGAATAAGTTTATTCTGTCGATATTTGTCAGCTATCCTTGTCTCAGTGGAGGGACTGATTCTTTGAGTTCTCTACTCTCCCATTTTCCATGGCATTGTTCTCAGCCCTTGACTTTTAATTGATATTTATCAAGCATTATCCAATGACATAATAAACAGCTACCTGCTGAATAAATACCAAAAGCTATATTCCTATAGCCATTTTAATGGTAAAAAAAAATACCGTTATCTTTCAATTTTTGATTCAGCAATGCAATAATGTAAGAAGTATGGGTTAAAGATACAGTTAATAAGCACAAAGTATACTGAGTATTTCATTATAAAAACCTAAAAATCCTAGAAATCAATTTAGAAAGATAACATGACACTGTGCTAATTATAGTCACTCTGTTACATACACAGTGGGGTGATGTTCAAACAGGAGGAATTTGCAAGTTTGAAGGATTTAATTTATTGCTAATATGAAGTAGTCATACCTTGAACTGAATTTATCTGTTGATAAAATTTAACATTATTGTGTAAATATTCCAAAGTATCCATTAAAGTTTCACATACATATCAAATACTACTTCTTCTCACAGCACAATTTGTCTGTGTATCATTCTGAATCCAATCCAAAGGAGGGGAACAGAATTTGTCACCCCAAAATATGTCTCTTGGGCATAAGGATTATTTTAGGCTGGTTATTTCTAAGAAACAGTCGACATGGGAGAAACTGAAAACCAAGTAGAAGTTACCCTATGTAAAGGACATTTTACATTTGTGAAGAAAATCTCTATTTATAAGAGTATCTCCCTAGTTGTACCAGGGAGAGGAGGATGATTTTATCTCTAGAAACTCTTCTAAACATGGAAGGCAGTGACAAATCCGCATAATAACCTTATCCTTGTTTACTGTTCTTTTCCTGGTAACAGCTCAAAACTGACTTGCCCCAACGTCTTTTGTCTTTAGCTGAAGATGGTATTTAAGGTAGTGGCTTCTGTCATTACTCAAGTTTTCTTGGGTCTCTCCCATGTATACAGGAGATATATATGTCATTAAATTTTTGTTTAATTTTCTCCTGTGACAAGGGATTTTCCATATTAATGTACATGGAGTAAATATTTGGGTTCAAAACTGATTCGGCTTGAACTAAAAAGCCTGACTTATGGCCTATCAAATATACATTGTAGATCTGCTTTAACCATTAAAGTAAAGAATGTACTCTCTTTAGATAACAACTTGTACTTTCCCTCCTCTGCCCTATTGGTAATGCCTAGATTAGTCCCTTTCCCAACATGGGGTCATGTTGACCTGGTAATTTGCAACTGAATACCTCTTTGAAACTTTGATGAATACGTATCCTGGGCGTCTTTGATGTATGTTCTTTGTTCTTAAAAAGATATAAGACTGTACTGAAAATCATGCTCCTCTGGAATACTTCTTCCTTTTTGGAAAAGGCCTTTGCAGGTTATAATCCTCCCTCTGTCTCAGGTAAAACTCACCTCATTTCTCTTATCTATAGAATGGTTATTGGCTATTTTGCATCAACACCTGTTAATCCGTCTCATGTCAATTTAATTCTTAGACAAGCCAGAAGAACTAGAATAAGTAGAGGAAAATTTCTTCCTCTCCTATACTACATTTTCACAGAGAAGGAAAAAGTGAATTTGGAGCTGAGAGGCAATCAATAGTTAACCAGTAGATCCTTCATGGAAAACAATAAAGTGATTGGTACATGTTCTGGAAACACAACATCAATGCAAATAATCGGTAACCAATCTATAGATGAAAATTGAGGTGAGTTCATTCTCAGCCAGATCTAAGGACTAGCTTAGCCCAGGACCTTCCTTCTCCAAGGAAGTAGGGTGTACAGAGTGGTTATATACTGTCAAAGAGCATCTGTGACATATGATTGGAATGCCCCTTTTACAGCAGTCAGGAGATTGCCTAGCCAGCACAACACTTCACATAGGGAGTAGCTGGTCTGCTGTTTCAAGCTCGGTGGACACAGGGTAAGCAAGCCAATCAATCCCTAACCTAGGGAGAGATACTCATCCTTAAGGAAATGCCAACATGGAGGAAGTTGCATCTTAAGGCCTTTTGTTCTTGTCTTTGGGATATAGTAAATGTTTAAAGCAGATATACAATGCATGCTCAATGTCCATGTCAGGCCCTTTTGGAAAAACAATGTCAGGCTGAATTAGTTTTATGCCATATGGCTTCCTCATATACTCCAATACATCCTATTTCTTGCAATTTATTTATCAACAGCATGCAAGCAGGGCTGTGTCTTCAATGAGTGTAGTATTCATAATGATCTTTACCTACATAGATGACCAACAAAAATTCTCCTTGACATCTGTTAAAGAAAAAAGTTCCATAGGACAAGATGAGCAAACAAGTTCATTTTATTCTGATATTATTGCCAGCAATACAGTAGGGAAGCACAGATCATGTACGAGGCCTCAACTCACCTGTGTGGGGGACTGGAATTGGCCACTCCAAGATATGCTTCTTTGGCATGAGGATTATTTTGGGCTGGTTACTTTTAAAAACTGCAGACAGGAAAGAAACTCTGAAAAGTAGAATTTACTTACCCTTTGTTAAAAGACATTTATCTTGTAAAGGAAATCTCCATCTGTAAAGATGTCTCCCTCTCTGTCTCAGGAAGAAGGAGGATGACCTTACCTCTGGAAACTCTTATCAATGTGGAAGGCAAGGACTCAAGTCTGCATAATAACCTGACTCTTGTTTACTCTACTCATCTGGTAACCTCCCATAACTGGTTCCCATGACCCCCAATATCCTCCTTTGTCTTTAGCTGAGGGTGGTATTTAAGGTGAGCCCTTCTACCATTTTGGCAAGTTGCTCAGTTTGCCTGAACCTCTCCCATGTATACATGTTGTAAAGCTTTGTTTAATTTTCTCCTGTTACTCTGTCTCATGTGAGTTTAATTTGTTGTCTGGCCAGAAGGGCCCAGAGTGGGTAGAGGAAATGTCTTCCTCCCCTACACCTGAAATCAAAGAAGAGAGAATTTTAAGAGCTGAGTTGGAGGAATTGTAGGCCATCTGCATTTGCTAATTGGCTATACAACATGTAGAGTAAACTTTCTGCTGTCTTCATGATGGGAAAGCTTGGAGCATGGGCACACCAAAGTCAGGCTCTTACCTCGTCACAGAGACTAGGAGATAGGTGCAATATCTTCCTTGAGGAATGTATTCCAAAACGAGGGCTCCTAGGTCCTTGAGAAAGCAGTTCTAAGCTGTAAAACTCTCAAGATTATTTTAAACGATTCATATGTCAAAGGAGAAGATAAAGAAATTACAATTAAAAGTTTTCTAAAGTAAATGCTCTAAGAGAGAATTATCTGACAGATGCGGATTCATTGTGATTTTAACACTCTATAACTTACGAGAGCAAATTTATCTTGGCAGATCCCATGAGAATAGCTTGCAGGGCCCCACAAGGAGAGAGAAGTTCAGTTACTGAGATGTTAAACTAGGAATGTCCAAAGTCACATCAAGAACTTTGGTCCAAACTAGAACTTTAGAGAAGTTCTACTCCGGAGGCAATTTACCAAACTGAAGTCTTTTTTTTTCCATCTTTCCTTTCTTTCTTTCTTTTTTAACACTAGGCAATGATATTTGGTAACACATTTATGGGTCCATTTGTATATTCTATATAGAGGAATAGAGCTATAAAGTTAACCTAAGGACAAATTCATCCTTCCATCTTGTGACTTTTGATTAAACCTTTAAAAGTAATGATGATAATAATAATAATAAAAGATCATGTCTTTGATCAAAAGCATTTGTATCACATAATAGATCATTGATATTCTCTCTGTAACCTGACCAATCAGATTATTTCTTTGCACAATTAATTTGTCTAGGTCCCTAATAGCTTTTACTATCAAATATCACAAACAAGTTTACAATGAATAGAATTTAAAAAGAATGAATGTATCAAACCATAGACCATATAATTTTTATCACTTTTAGAAAAATAACAAATGTACTAATGTCATTATTAAAGTTGGGATTTTATCAAGACTTAGAACAGAGTCATACTCCAGTAACAAAATAATAAAGCGTGATTCATATGCTTCTGGTTTGAACTTTTAAAACATCAAGCCAGGGTGTCTTATTTTGGGAGTTTTGTGAATCTGCATTCCCAATATCTTTTACTAAATGACAGCACAGAGCATTGGTTAGATTCTAATATAGGGTACTGTAGGAGAGGAAAAACTATTCCTCTATCCTCTAGGTTTTTCTAGCTGCTCTAAGAATTGAATTGACATAATACTGAATAACAGGAGAAAAGTCAAACAAAATTTAACAACATGTATACATGGGAAAAACTCAGGAAAACTGAATAACTCGCCAAAATGGCAGAAGCCACCACCTTAAATATCATCTTCAGTTAAGGATAAAGGAGAATGTTAGGGGTAGTGGTTTGGAAATCCAAAGGGGAGGGAGGCAATTCACATGGATATGGAAAAGCACATGTTTGATAAACAAATGTTGACCATTCCTTGTGAAGACAATGAGGGATAGAGAGGACTTTGAATGGCTTTTGAAAGGTTCCTCTCTGTCTATCACACTAGTGTATTATCATACTATAGTTATCTATGGTATTAGCTCCTTCCTAGAGCAGCCCTTCTATCTTAAGTTCTTTCAGGCAGTCAGGGGGGAGGTCAAAGTTTCTTCCTGAGTCTTTTGTTCTTAAAAAGTAATAAAGCCAAAGAAATACATTTTGGTTGTCAAGTCCTGATCCCCCATGGTATCATAATGCAAGAGTGGTAGTCAAACAGGCTTTTGTGCAGGTGCATGGATGTTACCATATTGTTTCTGCCTCTGCAATCGACAGTATTCCTGTTGCTCCTAGAACATCGCCTAGGTTGAACTTCTAGTATTGCTATTGAAGTTGTTCTTGGAGTTTAACTGCCCTGTAGAAACTCTGAGCACTCAGGTGGGCACACAGAAATTCTCAGGAGATTCTCCATTAGCTAAATTCTCATAGGGTAAGAGTGAATCCAGCAGCTCCTGACTCCTAAACCATTTATGAATATGTCTGGTCTACAGGACTGAGTACTCAGCTTCCTCTCCTGCAGTCCTCCTAGCCCAGGTATTTAGCAGGATATCTGATTTACTTATTTCATGGAGGGAAATTTTCAGACACTTCCCAGAATGGATGGGACCTAAAGCCTATTGGCCTTTTGGTGTACGGGAAATGCAGGCACACCTTATCCCCTTCAGTCAAATATCATGGTTTGGTTTGGACTGTAACCATCATCTGGCCTGATGGCATTATCATTCACATCAGCCCAGATATATTTAGGTTTATGGAGAGGCCCATTTCATAGTCCATGAAAGGAGAAGATAATTCTTTCAGCACAAATTTCCTTCATAAATTCTTTCTCTGGATTTGCGTTCTTAGATGTAATAACTAAATCATAGTGAGGGGAATGATGTCTGCATCACCTTTCAGAGTTCACAAGCTTAGTCATTTGATTGTACAGGTGAAGTTATTTTATACTATGGTGTATTGTACTGTTCTGTGCCAGTAAGGCATTATTCTCGACTCATTGACAATAAAGCTGTCATTACTGCTTCACCCAGATAGTCAGCTACTTCAAACAAATAGTCAAGTTATGTCTTTTCCATGTACTGCTACAATAAAGCCTTAAATGGTGGATGGGTGCTTTACCCTCGTATCCATCTTGGAATTTTACTACCTTGGACCTGTTCACCTGTTGTCTTCCACTAAGTCAGCCACATTGCTAGGTCAATTCATAACTCTGCTAAATGCTCCAAGCATGGTAGATCATCATCACATTTCCAAATGTCTATGTGAAATGCATTTTTTAGATATCAAAGAGTATAAACATGTTGAACAGGGTCAGATTACCTAGAATGCTAGGGGAGGAGTTGCCCAAAATAAATATTTCTCTCATAATCCTGTTTTTAAATTATGTTTTTGCTCAATCCTCAAATAGAGATTGCGTAAAAGATGCCCTAGGGAAGTTGCATCACCTAGCAAGAACAAGCACAATAATGCAAATTATGTCATGCTCTTACGAGTTTTTTATCTAAACAAGTGCTCTGTGTTCTAGGTGTAAATATCTGTATCATATGTAGTTGTGCACTTACACCGTAACATAGCGCCAGGTCCTCAGCTGACTAATCAAAACAATGTTCTACTACACCTCGTAAGCTATAGTAAGTCTCACACATGAAGCTATGTTCATTCTCATACTGTGTCTTGACTCAGATAAGAGTAGCTGACCAATGTAAACTTTATAAAATCTAGAATAGGTCATACAGCAACGATCTTATTTTGAATACGACAAAGATGCCACAAAATGCAGTAGAGTATAAAGTTTTTTCTTTTCAACTTATGATATTGAGTAAATTAAGTATTCATTTGCAGAAAAATAAACCTTGACTACAACCTCACTCTGTCAAAAATAAAAATCAACTCTAGATTTATTTTTTATCTAAATGTGAAAGACAGAATAATAAAGCTATACATGAAAATATGGGGGATATCTTCATGACCTTGGAATAAGCAAACGATTCTTAAATAAAGTATAAAAATCTAACCAGTGGGAAAATATTAATATATTGTACTGTATTAAAATTAATAATTGCTATTTCACTAAAAATAATATTAAGTGAAGAACAAGACAGAAGATACATACATTAAATTTCAATAAATCTACAGATTAATTTGGAAATAACTTATACTGTAAATATCTTGAGTCCTAAATCCATGGACATGGTAAATCTCTACAGTTATATAGGTCTTATTATCTCTTTCATTAGTGTTGTATAGTTTTGAACACACACATTCTACACATATTTAGTAGATTTATAACTATTTCTTTTTTCAGCTGTTGAAAATGCACTTTAAAAAATTTGGTTTTCAATTGTCCATTGACATTGTATGGGAATATAATTGATTTTTGTACACTGATCTTTTATCATGGTATCTTGATAAAATCAATCATTAGGTCCAGGAGGATTTTATAGAGGCCTTGGTGTTTTCCATATAGATAATCATGTCATTTGCAAATAGGGGTAGTTTTAGTTCTTTCTTTCAATCTTAATGCCCTTTATTTTTCTATGCATATTGCATATGCTAAGATGCCAATTATGATATTAAATAGGAATGATAAGAATGAACATCCTTACCTTGTTCTTAATAACAGAGAGCAACCAGCCAGTCTTTCACCATTAAGTAGGACATTAACCATATGTTTTTCCGACATGCCATTTGTAACTGAAGAAGTATCTATTCTACTCCTATTTTGCTCATGGATTGGAGATATATATATATATACATATTTGTTTATTTTTAATGAAGATTGGAGATAGAATTATTAAAAAAATGCTTTTTATGCATATTTTTTTCTCCTGGTTAAATCTCTTAATGTTTTGGGTTCCTATTAAAATATCCAGAATAAGTACTTGTTGCCACCTCATTTACTAACTTCCCGCTACAACCCATTAACTCTCCCTGGATATTTGCAGTGACAATATAGTGGATGGTATTATGAGTTCCTAATATTTACTAAACTTTCCTAATAGTGTCATCTATATCAGTCCTCTCAGTTTGTCAGCACCATTTTCCATATTAATGATATCAGTCTCCCTCATGTGATTTGCTTTGGCCAAAGAAATGGAAATGCCACTTGTGAAGTAATGATTTACAAGTCATCATTTACTTTCACAGGCTCTCTTTCTAGTGATACAATAGCAGTGGTTCACACAGGGGCTGCACCTTCAGCCTAAGGCCCAGATCAAAGTGGCAAAGCTAAAAAATAAATGTGAAACATACCTTTGTTTTTTATAAATTCCGAAATGTCGGGAATTTATTTTACTGCATTATTTAGTCTATGTTGATTGATACAGATTATAAATGGTTCCCTGACAACAATTTTCCTCTGAGGTCAATTACCAAAGGAAAAGCCACAGTTATCTTCTTCGAGAATAGTTCAGAACATTAACACTTCTCTCCCAGTAAACCAACCTAGATTTCTCATTGTATTTAAAGGGTATTTTAGTTTTTACAGTTGCTACAAGGGCACACACTCTCTGCATCCCTGTAATCTTTCAGAATTCATCTTTCATAAGTGGAACCCCCTACTACTACTCTGCAAGGAAAGGCTGCAGTATTTTTTTTTGACTCAGATAAAAAGTTTATCATTTTTGTTTTTGTTTTTTTTTTGGAAGCTGCAAAGTGCTATAATTGCTTCAACCAATTTTATAATTTTATTAGCAGTAAAAATAGAAATAGAAGTTCTTGTAGCTATATGAGTTCCAGCTGTAGGAACATTATAAAGATAAACATCTAGTTTTTTTCTTAAGCTACAAGCTTGAAAGTGGACAAAGTTCTGTCGTCATAGGCCAGAAAGTAGACTAAATTACCGTCTGCCATCTTTCCAGTCTACAAGCTCTCCATTTTTCATATTTTTCTTTCCTCATGTAAATTTAGCATGCTTTCAAGTGCCCATGACTTGAGATTTCCTTGTTCTCATTCCTTGGAAACAATGTTTCATGAAGTAACCGGAGTGTTTTCTGACTATATGCCCTCAGGAAAGGCATAGCTTTCTCCTGCAAAATGGGGCTGAGTTTCAGAAGTGTAATGACCTCTCTAGGGCCAGGTTTTAACGTTGCCCTGGGATTAGTTTAGATTCTAAGGCAAGGAAGAGCAACAGTTAATGGCAGATGATGAAAGACAGTTAGCTATTAAAACCTTTCCAAATGCAAAGCCTGGCAGAAAAGAGCGGTTCCACCCCTTGGTATTACATTCTAGCCTCCTACCTGTTTTTCTGGGTGAGTTTCTTCTCCATGAATTGGCACTTGTGTATAGCTCAGTGTTTCTAATTGTGGTAAATTTTAGAAGGATTTGAAACAACTAGGGAATCAGATGATTTTAATCCTGTATCTCTCAGAAAAGTAACACATTTTCCTGTGACATGTCACCTTTTTTTCTCTGCCGCAAGATTATTTATCAATAATATGAGAGATGGGCTAGATTTATGTCACTTAGAGATGGAAGAGATACAAATGTAACCTAGTGCCATCTTCTTAATTACATGCGAAGAAAACTAAGCTGACAAATCCCAGTTAACTAGTGGCAGGGCAGTTGAGAATAAGGTTTTCAGGCTCCTCTTCTAAAGTTTAACTACAAAGTAGTTCTAACATTGCTCAGTTTATTAAAAATAGGAAGAGAGAGTTTGTGGTTCAGAAAGTTCTGTGCGTGTGTGTGTGTGTGTGTTCACACTTTCGGCAGGAGAGGTTGTAAGATGTGGAGAGAAGGTCAAAGACAGAAGCATCCTATTGCCTTTAACAGCTGTGGTACCTGGTTTTGCCACAGTGACTGCAACTCATATCCCATCCCCTGAAATACAGTCCTCTCTTTATCTGGGGCGTTAAAATATTTTATTTTTTGTTTCTTGTTTCTTATGGTTTACACTGCCTCAATTTATGATATCTTCCTATTCCTTCCTCCTTTTCTTTCACTCAGAGACCAGGAATGAACATTTTCTCACTTGATTTTTATAGGATGATAAATTGAAAACAAAATGCATGTCTTTGCTGTCTTAGAAGCTATTTTGAATGCAAACTCTTAGAAAAGTGGTTTTGTTATGAATGCTTTTTCCATCTACCTAGTAATACTTTAAAGAAGGATATAATTGTTTCTCAGATGAAGTTGCCAAATCAATTTAAATTAGTGAAATTTATTGACTCCACTAAGGTCTGCACATGACTGGCAAGTCATTTTTTTTATTGTGAAAATGATCATTTCATCTGCTTACATGAATGTCCAATCTTATGGATCAAAAGGGGAAGGTTATTCTGCTCCACGAAATTCTTCATCTCGTGGATTTATAATCAATTCTTTATTCAGGAAATTTCCTCATTTCTGTATTTTTGATATACACTTCCTTAGGAAGGCAGTAATGTGTCTCTGTCTTCATAGATGTTCTGCACAGGTTTTGACACGCACTAGCTACCAAACATCGAGTGCTTATGTTCTTGTACTTTTTGTTGAGTTTTTCATATATAAGTGTATTCAATCTTCCCAATAATTCAACGAGTTAAGTGATATTATGATTCCCATTTATAGTCAAGTATATGTAAAGAACTTGGACAAAATTTCACATGAGGTAAATAGTAGGCCAGCATTAGATTTTATGTTATATTTCTAAATGCCTATCCTATGATTTTATATTACTGCTTTTTACTATAAGATGATCAGTCAGGTGTGGCCACAAGAGAAAACAGAAGAGAGACTCTGGAAAACAAAGTTTATTATACCAAGAAATCCTACAGACAGGAGGCACACCATGCCTTACAGGTTTAAATGAAAAAACACCAGAGTGATTGGAAGGCAGAAGACAGGTGGAGGAAGTGGGAGGAGCGTAGTGCTTAGGTGCTTAAGGGCAAGGCCTCTACTAGGGTTTCCAACGGAAAGGCAAGGCAGCGGGAGGTGAGCAGTTTAGGACTGACCAGGTTGAATAATTTTAGTGGGCTTTGGGCTATGAGGATGACCCTGGGATGATTAAGATGCCTCCAGGAGTACATGGGCCAAATAGAGGTAAGATTCTGGACTGGTTAGTTTGCATATCAAAGTTATACTCCTACCTGGGCCCTTTACTATCTCTAAGAATTGGCTAGTCCTGTCAGGAATGGGCAGTCTCTCTCCAGACAGAAAGGTTTTCAAGATGTCAAAACATCATATATTAGAGAAAATTTTATTTATACATATATATTGTATAAAATAACATATATTCATATATATTTTATAAAATTTGATATATACACAAATAATATACATGCTGTGCTATAGTATAGAAGAAAAGTAATATGATTAATTCATTATCACCTACAATGGTGGGTCTGGAGCTAAATTTTACTTTTATCCTTACATTGTCAGACAATTTATAAATAATTATCTAGGATGTATTGTCTTATATGGCTTCTTTAGGCTCTGCCTTTGTCTGCTTATGTCACCTTAACAAGATATATTCCTATTTATCACCAATTACTTCTAGGGAATCCACCACTTTCTCCGCCTAAACTCATTTCATATAAGCATCAAAAGCAATTATTTTTACAAAATTTCTAATTATTTTAATTTATCTCTTTATTGCCTTGGCCATAGTCTACAGATGCATGTAGCTGCAGATGCTCATATGATTAGACCTCCTACTATTAAAATATTTTCTATTTGCTACACTGGGGACTTTCTAGTTGTATTCACATATATATTCCTAATGACTGTGAACCAGTCTATATTTTCTATAATTTTATAGAAGTAATCCCTCTAGTTTCCCTTCAAAAAAAAAAAAAATACAAAATCCCAAATGGTATTCCCTATTCAATGTATTTGATTATGACAAAATTATAAGGAAGATGGAATAAAACTTTTGGATGATTTTAAGATTTTTGAATGGTTAATGAAAAAGGAAAAAGAGAGTATATAAAGTTATCTTAAGCTTCATGAGTAGATTTCTAAAGAAAGAGAGCAGATTAATTATGAAAATATCAGGAGTTTGATGTGGGTGTGTAGTGGGAAAATATAATCAAAAGTATCAGAAATTATTTTCACTGCCAACTGGTAATATAAGATAAAAGAAAGCACCTAGATTATGTTGAGTTCCATCATCAACAGTAGAGTGGCCCACAGCCAACCCTGCCTTTTTGTATCTGAACCACATTAACGTCATCAAAATATTCTGCATGTTACCACCCTATCTTAATTAATAGTGATTTGTTATTCAATTGACTTGCTATCTATCTTCTCCACTTTCTGTTTCTTCTAAGATTTGTGAGTACTCACATCATCTTCTAGCCCATTCTGCTTACACATCCACTTTGAAAGCTAATGGGCCAGTGAGTCAAATATGCTCAGCCACTGCTGATGAAAAACACAGCTCCTCCACATCACTTCTAAGAACCTGCATAATGGGCCTGCACACAGGGAGCTCAACCAATATTTGCTGAAAGAACAAGTCTTCTCACTCTTCCATCTCAGAGTCAATTTCTAAGATTTGTGGGGAGGAATTTTACTCCCTAAACCACAGAAAATGGGAGGACTGGGAAAAGCTGTCATTATCTGGAGATTCTGAGCTTGGAACAGAAATGAACAGGACTATGGGATTGAGGTTCTAGTCTACGACTTCAAGTGTATCAGAGGAAGTTCACCTAATCTGAAATATGTCTGGAGTTTGGAGATGGATATAAACAAAATTTAACGTTGTCTTTGTGGCACCATCCGAGAATACTTCAAAAACTAGCAAGATCAATGATCTTAGAATCATAATTTCCATTTCTATAATTTCTAGGTAATAAATGCAAGATTCATCTACAAACATCTACGTTAGCTTTTGGAAAAAATATCTAAGAATTCTATTCCGATACCGGCAAATTGATTCCCAAAGATTCGAAGTCACATGGCCGCATTTCCATCCACGTTTTTCATGCTCCAGAAGAACTGATGAGGATAATTCCCTTCTTCCTGACCATCCATAATTTTCTCTGAGTAAGTGTCAGAATTAGTGGTGAGGGAAGGATTTATCAGCCTGATGAGATCTATTAACATGTCATATCTGAACCCAAAGACAGTGACCCTCATTGGAATCCCTGGACTAGAACATATGCAGTTTTGGATTGGATTTCTCTTCCTCGGCGTGTGCCTGGTGGCTCTGATGGGGAACATCTTCCTGTTAATCATCATCCCTACAGAACGCAGTCTTCATCAGCCCATGTACATCTTCCTGGCAGTGCTGGCAGCCACTGACCTAGGTCTCTGTGCAGCCATTGTTCCGAAGATGTTGGCCATTTTCTGGTTTGGCTCTTGCTCCATGGCTTTTGACACTTGCCTCACCCAGCTCTTCTTCATCCATGCCTTGCAGGGCATGGAATCTGGCATCCTATTGGCCATGGCCTTTGACCGCTATGTTGCCATCTGTGATCCTTTGAGGCACACATCCATCCTCACACCTCTCTTCCTAGTTCGGATCCTACTGATGGTGGCAATCCGGACAACTGTCCTTGTTGGGATTTTACCCATTTTACTCAAACGACTGCAGTTTTTCCAATCTGTGGTTATTGTGCATTCCTACTGTGAGCACATGGCTGTGGTCAAGCTGGCTGCAGAAAACGTCCATGTTAACAAATCATATGGGCTCTTTGTGGCTTTTGCAATTCTAGGTTTTGACATGATCTTTGTCTTCATCTCCTATGTTCTGATTTTTCATGCTGTTTTTCGTCTTCCCCAGAAGGAGACACGACTCAAAGCATTCAACACTTGTACTGCCCATATTGTCATATTCTTGGAGTTTTATATCCTTGCTTTCTTTTCCTTCTTTAGCCACCGTTTTGGACATGTATCACCCTATGCCCATATCCTCTTGTCTACCACCTATCTGCTTGTGCCTCCTGCACTTAACCCCATTGTCTATGGTGTGAAGACCAAGGAGATCCGCAAACGGGCTGCTCAGATTTGTATTCTGAAGCCAGACACATGGCAATAATCCAAAAATAACACGACCTTCCTTAAGATAGAAACTCCTTGTACTATATCTATCTTGGTGACACTTTTACGTTATAGTGTTCTCCCTTAAAGAACTTATATTCCTAAAATAAAAGCAATCAGAATATGAGATAAACTTGGGTGAAAAAAATGTATATATATCTCATAAATTCCTATCATCCCATTTCTCCCTTCCCTTCTTCCCTTATCTTTTCTTTTTGTTTTCCTTTCTTTCATCATTCTTTCTTGTTTTTTTCTTCCTTCCATATCTGCATATCTATTGTGTCTTTATGCAATACCAAGAGACAGTTTATCCTTTGGATGTGTAACAATGTCAAAAACATATTCCATGATTTCAAAAGCTCATAGTATAGTGACAATATAAAAATAATGAGCAAGTGTAATTTGATGTTACTTAGGCCCTGGTAAGATAAGAACAAAAGATTCATTTTCACATATGAGAAGTAACTAATTTAAATTTTAGAAGAAATCAGAGAAAAACCCCGTATAGGAAGTCATGTGAGATTTGAATAATGCCTTTTGCTTAAGATGATGAAATGATATTAGCCATAATTCTACGTTTTTAAAACACTATCAACATAACTCACTTGGATGTGAAGAAGTATGTGCAGACGTGTGTGAATCTGACCTCCCTGAGTGCTCGATTCATAAGAAGCAGGCTCATATGTGCCTTTAGCAGTGATCAAAATATACAAATCATTCTGCAGTAGAGAATTATGTATTAATATCTCAATAATGTGGTACTTGGCATTATTTAACTGCACGAATATAGCATATAGTCTTTTTATTGGGTAAGTGAACACTTCTACTTTTCAGAGTTACCATTGACTAGCAGTGCCTGTGATGGCTTTGGAAGGGTCTCTGTGTGTGTGGTATTGCAAGTCACTGTGAAGTTTTTTCCCCCCAAAAGGTCATTAGGTAATAGTTTAAAAGTTTTGAGATGTAATCCATTAATCAAAGCACTGTTCTCTGATGAGGGACATGAAACAGCTTCTTATCTCCCATTTTTCTTATCTTTATAGCTCAAAGGGCTTACAAGCTAGTGAAGAAAATCTGAGACTTTGAAGTTTGCTGTATCTCCCTTAGTCCTCCTTTCATATCAGAGCTTCCTGTGTCTATGGCTAGAGAGCACATGCACCACCATCATTACCACTACATGAACACCAAGAATCTTAACTTAGTCAGTTTCTCCATTTACCACAGTAGTTTGTATTCTTCCCCTCAATGGCCAAGCTAATGACTTATACTATTTCTTAGAACAGGAACAGAAGATTAAAGTTTACCTTATGATGTTCTCAACCTATAAACATGAGTATGACATAAGAATGCCCTGTCAAGGGTTCTCCCAAAAGAAAACCAAAGCAAGAATTCTAGTGTATGTTGTGTATTTGGGAGTTGATCTAAGAAAAAAACTTGTGAGGGAGTAAGTAAGTAAGACAGTGAAGGGGAGAAAGCCAATAAAGTGTGCGTGACTGAGCAGGTTACTGCTGTGGATTACAAGAGCTCCTTCTTGAGAAGGATACTCGAAAAAAATGTAAGAAACCTACCTCCAAACTGATCCAACACGGAGTTAGAGACATGGGGTATTTATCCAGCAATCCTCATCTCTTACTGTTACGTGGCCACTCTTGAAATATCACCTTCCCAGCAATTCTCATATGTTCCACTCATGGACAGAACATGCTTTCCAGAACAGAGGGGAGTCACAGACAAAGAGTCATGGGAATCCATTGGAATGAACAGGGTCTGTCTACAGGCAATTTATGGAGCCGATTGAGGGTATATGGACAGTCTTTTAAAAATGTAACTAAAAAGAAAAAAATATTTTGTTGGGGAAACGTAAAAAACATAAACGAGAAGGCATCGTCTAAGTTCCTTCATGATCTCACAGAGAGGTAGACAGGGTATAGGACACTACTCGATGCACCATGGACTGTGTTCCAGGGAAAGGATCCCTATACTGTATGAAATCAGTCTTGCAAGAGAATTAACACAGTGACATCAGGGACCAAACAGTCTAAGATTTATGGCAAGAGTTCTAAATTAAATGCCAGTTGTTTAGAAGAGCAATTGAAAACACCAGCTTTCCAATGTGTGCAGATAATACAGTATTGTTAACTATACTCACTATAATGTACATTAGATCCTAAGAACCTGTCATTCTATAACTCGAAGTTTGTGCTCTTTGACCAACATCTCCCCTTTTCCTCTATCCCCCAGGTCCTAGAAACCACCATTTTCCTCTCTGTTTCTATGAGTTTGGCTTTTTTAGATTCCACATATAAGTGGTATCATACAGTATTTGTCTTTCTCTCCTGATTTATTTCACTTAACATAATGCCCTCAGGGTCCATCCATGTTGTTACAAACAGCAGGAAGTCCTTCTTTCTCATGGTTGAATCATATTCCATTGTGTGTGTGTGTGTGTGTGTGTGTGTGGTATATATATGTAAATCACATATTCTTTATCTGTTCCTCCGTTGAGGGACACTTAGGTTGTTTCCATATCTGACAACTGTGAATAATGTTGTACTGAATATGGGGGTTTTGATATCTCTTCAATATCCTGTCTTCATTTCCTTTGGATATATATCCAAAAGTGAGATTACCGGATCAAATGATAGTTTTATTCATAATTTTTGGAAGAACTTCCCATAGTGTTTTCCCTACTGGTTATACAAATTTATATTGCCACCAACAGTGCACATTTTCATTAAAAATAACAAAGTGGTATCATATTATACATATTTTGATTATTTTTCCTTTCTAGTTGATTTTAAACTGTTTGAGAGTCAAAATGACAGTGTCCCAGAGGTTTAAAGACTAGTACAGTATTGTGCTTGGTTGATGACATTAATCTGATCAAGGTGCTTTATATGTTAGCTGTACTTAGTACAAGGCACACCGTGGCTAAATGATAATGTATTCAGGAAGGTCAGCTGGTATAACTCAAAGATCAAAGGCTTTGAAGTACTGCATATATGAGATACAGTCAGAACTCTGCCACTTATTAGATGTGCCCTTGGTCAAGTTTTAAGCTTTATGCTTTAATTTCCTCAACGGACAAAAAGGACATAATACAAATCTTGCAATTCTGATATAAGAATTAAATGGCATAACTTAGTCTTGTATCTAATTGACACTGAAAAACTACCAATGTTCTTTCCTGACTGTGAGGTAGAAAAATCTGTAATTTACAAATTACACATTTTTTAAAATTTGTTTCCTGAATTAAAAGTGATGGAGTTATTAAAAAACTTAGAATTCTTATCATTATGAAAATAGAATTTGAAGGCTCTGGTAACTGTCTCTTTAATTATAAGACGAATGTGCTGGACAAAATATATTTCTTTTTTGGCCACCAGATTTTATATATTGCAGGAGCAGATGAGAAGGAAAAGGTAAATTTTAGCTTATTATTGCTAAGAACTCGATGGAAGCACACTGCCCTCAAAATAAAAACATATTTGTGTGAAAAAATAGCTCTCTACTCGGGCTGGCCCAGTGGCACAGCAGATAAGTTCGCATGTTCCGCTATGCTGGCCTGGGGTTAACCAGTTCAGATTCTGAGTGTGGACCTGTGCACCGCTTGTCAAGCCATGCTGTGGCAGGCATTCCACATATAAAGTAGAGGAAGATGGGCACGGATGTTAGCTCAGAGCCAGTCTTCCTCAGCAAAAAGAGGAGGATTGGCAGCAGATGTTAGCTCAGGGCTAATCTTCCTCAAAAAAAAAAAAGCTCTCCATCAAAGAACATTTTCAAATTGTAAGTGAACAATCCTATTTAAAGATGGTCTTCATGTAGAAGATGGTATTAGAAGAATATCATAATAGCTGTAAGTACCACTGGCTGGGTTGAATCTAATCTATGAGGAACAATCATCAGCAATAAATTTACTTCCATTAATTCTAAGTAAAGACGCTACCCATTCACAGCACATAAAGTGGAAAGACACCATATTCCAAAGAATTTTATTATTGGCAGATGCCAACTGTGACTGTAATTATTTTTGGCACGTGGGAATGTGAACTGTTGAATGAAAGGTTGTCAGAATATTTAATTGGTGAAAATATCTGAGTACTTCTTTCCTCTATATGACTTATCATTCCATGCTTTTGCCCAACCCACCTTTTTTTCTGGAACAGCACCTGGAGTGCATTGAGAGTCTTTTCACAATGGAGCAGGAGCCAGAAGCTAAGCTAAGCTCTTGAGTTATGGGAGGAAACTGCTGTCATGCAGATTATGGCATGTCTTGAAAAGTAAGAGATGTGTGCTGGTGTCTCCTGGCTCTCGTGAATCCCTATAAATCTCTGTATGCATAAGCCAAGGTGTTTTGGCTATCTTGGAATCTCTAGAGAAAAAAAAACCTAAGTCACAAAATTGAGAGCAGACTATATGCATGAGAGCTAACGTGGGGAGCACTAGAAAATAATCATTGCGGAGCAATGATGGAGTTGTTTGGGAACATAACATAGAACCTGAGGAAAAAAGAAACTGAAGAATCATTTATGATGGAAGTAAAAGAAAGTTGGCAAATTGTATTTTCCAAGCATGGCTATAACTGTATGTTCCATATCACATACTCTTCTGTTGTGTGATCTTGCCACTTCTTCACCAAGAATGGACTCTCCTCTATACCTTTCAATAAATTTGAGACCCTACAACTGCTATGAATAAAGTAGAAGTCAACCTGTGTCAGTTCTTGGCAGAGTTCTTAACTGCTATCATAGCTTTTGTAATTTTCGTGCCACCATGTAAGAACCCTCTGGGTTCTACTCTGATGGAACAGGAGTCAGTGTAGAGGTGGACCGAGGTGACTGACATATGAGTGAAGAAGAAGCCTTGAGCGTCAAGCCCTGGGATACTCCAAGTGAGAGCTACACAGTTGAGTCCACACAGTTGAGAAAAAACATCATAAAATATAATTTAAAGCCATTAAATGTTGGGGCTTTAATGTTTAAATGTTAACAATACTTAAATGTAAGAAAAAATGGTGTCAAGAGTTGGATTCTGTAGTAACATAAACTTAAAATATGCAGCATTGACTTTGAGAATAGATGGAAAGAAGCTTGTAGAGTACCAATGAAACTGTTAAGGAAGGCTTTAAGTAGTGACAAAATTGTTATTGTATACTAGAGAAAAAAGGGATCTGTGCTTTCTGATAGTGGAGCAACTGACAAAGCTGTCACTTTTGTTAAGGTAGAAAATAAAAAATATACCTAATAAACCAATGGATTTCATGAAGGAAATTTCCAGAAGGAATGTTGAAAGTGCCACAAGTAATAAAATATGTACAGAGCAAGATGAGTTTAAAAAGTGTTTAATTTTCAAGTAGAAGTCATAGAAAGCATAAAGTTTTCAGATATTTCTGAGTTTGAATAAAATCTGTCTCTCATTCACTTTTTCTATATACATTATTCACTCTTAAAGGAAGCACTAGCCTCTGGATAAAAGTGTGAATTTTTAAATTTAAAACCTGTTATTTGTCAGAAGAACTGCCAAGTTAGAGTGAAAAGGACAGAGATAGCTCAAAATAAAAAGGGTCATTGAAGGCCCCAAGATATAGGCTTAGAAAGATGAGACGAAAACTTGGACCACTTCTTTCAGAAAACAAATGATGACTCAAAGTACAGAGCCTAGATCCCAGGCAGTTAAGCCAAGAACCACAGAGAAGCAGATTATTGTCCTCAAGGAGCAGATAGGGTACTAATCAAGAAGGTGGCAACATGTGCCTAGGTAGATTTCAGTATGCTATGGACCATTAACTGTGTCCCATATTTCTCCCTCTTTCGGAATGTAAGTGTTCTTGCAGTTTTCTTATTGCTGTATTAACATTGTAGGTTATCAGTGTGAGAGGCAGATAACTTATATCTTTAGTTAACAGGTTTTCAGAGAAAGGGGAACCACACTCAAACTATATCGAAGAAACCACACCCATGAAGCCTCACCTTCATCTGGACATGATTTAGATTATGAAAGTCTGTACTAATGCCATAATTGGATGAGATTTGGAAGTTTGGAGGAGATGTGAGTGTATGTTGCATATGAGAGGGATGTGAATTGTTGTAGCAAGAGAGAGAACGATGTCAGACTGGATTTGTCAAAAATGACTATAATAGTATCTTCCAAACCCCGTGTTCTTCTGCAAAGTAATCATCAGGAATTGAGTCTACTTCTCAACTTCTCGAATTTGGTAAAACCTTTTGATTGCTTTGAGCAATAGAATACTACAGAAATGATGCTGTGTAAGTCTTGGGTATAGACCATATCTAGCCTAACAGCTTCTGCTTTTTACCTCTGGAAGACCTGAAAGGGAGGAGTGCTGAGGCACCAGGCTTGTCAGTGAAGAAGCCATATTGGATGTTCATCCTTACTGAACCTTCAGAAGATTCCAGCCCCATCCCATTTTTGTCATAAAACCATGTGAATCCACGAAACCCAAAACTCTAAATTTTGTAATCATTTATAATGTAGCAAAAGATAACCTTAATAATTGAGAAGGAGAATTATACTTGAGGGAACACATTGGTTCACTGAAGGTGAAAAAACATGCCTTAAATGGAGTTGAAGAGATTTCATTATGAAAGGATCCTCAAGGAGAAGAATGTCGGTCAGGCAAACAAAATGTTTATTTTTCTCCCTCCCTCTGTCCCTCTCCTACCTTCTCTTTTCCTCTCCCTCCCTTCCTTCCTCTTTCTTTCTCCATCTCTCCCTCTCTTCCTTCCTCATCTCTCCCTCTCTCTGTCTCTTTTGCTCCCTCCTTTCTTTTATTTTTAGTGGATGGACTGAAAGCGTAAGTCCTTGCATTCTTTTATTATCTTGTTGCTTCGTCAGAAATGCTATCTGAAATGGGACTTAACCTATTCAACAAATATTTATTAAACTTGTATTATAAACCATGGAAATTCAAGATACTATAAAAACAAGGATAGACAAAATGTTAATTTTACTATAGAAAAATATCATGTAAAGAGACAATTATCATATTGTGTGATATATGTTATGACTGAGAAAAGATTAGGTGACACTAGAGACCATTGAAAATGAACCCAATGTAGAGTAGAGAAAAAGAAGAAGGGGGAGGTCAAGGAAGGCCTACAGAGGAAGTACTGCATAAGATGCCCTAAAAGTTGATAAAAGGCATGTGGTAGTAGCATTCTGAGAGGAGTCATCAATTTATTTGAGCAAATTTATGTCTCTGAAAACTGATGCAGGCAACTGTGAAGAGATTAAGAGTGGTTTTGCATATTTATTGCTGTAACTGATATTATATCAGACATGTGTGTATATATTTTCTCATGAATGCATGCACATCTCAAGTGAGGTGTATGAATGTATATAAATATGACAGCATATTGGAGACAGACTGAGAGAGAGATGTTTATAGATAAATAAGATGATTTGAAGTATGTATATGAAAGAAAAAGTGCCTACCTTTGTGTATGTTTGTGTGAAATAATTATCAGTGTGAAATTTGTTCCATGTAGACCTGGATATTTAAACTATGAACATTAGGGATGAGAGAATGGTATGATTTTCATCTCCAGGTCAGTTGGTTTATGAGTTGGTGTTTAATAAGATTTTTTAAAGATTAGGATATGAGTATAGAGCCTGTTTATGTACAGCACAAAATCCAATTTCTGCACATGGATCTTGATCTTAGAGAAATGTCAGTGTAAGAGCAATGACAAGGAATGTAGACTAATATCTGAGGTACAGAAAAGATCATAGACAAATGAATGTCAAAGAAGCCTAAAGTATCCGGCAGTACATAAAGGTTTCATTGATATTGTTTGAGGACAGGTATTAAGGAAAACAAATTGAAGGAAATGTCTTGAGGTAGGCAGTATTTTGAGTAAGAAAGATCGAGGGGAAATGCCTCCCAAATATCACAAAGAATGAGCTAAAGTAGCAAGAAATGTGCAATTTCTTTACAAGCAAAGCATTCAGGTTTTCCTGGATTGATGCCTGTACTATGATTTAGTGAGAATAAAGCACCTGCCACTGTAGACTGGAGCCAAGTAATGCAATAACTCGAATGCCATGCTATGGAGCTAAGACTTTATCCTGAGGAACAGGCTGTTGAATATTTTAAGTGAGTAAAATGAGATATTTGTTTGGGAAAGAGAATTCCAGTTGTAGTGTTAATGACAACTTTGACTATGAGAGAGATTCAATATGGAAAGGTTAGTTGGAAGAATTTTGCAATACAGAGATTGAAAATGATAAAATCTGAGGTAGAAAATGGAGGAAATGTACACAGAAATGTCAGTGATTGGTTGGATGAAGAGATGGAAATAAAAATAATTCAATAATTCCAAGGTTTTAAATTTAACTCAAGTCATACACCAAAATGAGGACTATAGAGGGACAATCTAGTTGGCAGGGAGATTGAGCTTAGTTTAGAAACCTGTAAGTTTATGATGTATATGAAAAGTGGTTCACGAGGCTGTTACAATATGTTTTCTGGAACACTGACATAATTCATGGTTTGAGATATAAATTTAGGTATCTTGAATTTGTGAAAACGCATGAGGTTAGGTAAGTGGAAGGGAAAGCATGAAGCTAGAAAAACAATAGCTTCTTTAGGTCATTATTATTTGATTTGTAAAATGCTTACTTTTCAAATACAATCTTTTGTGCATTGGTTCCATATTCTGACACTAATTGTAACTCTCTAAAGGTGACTCTTCTCTATTAAAACCCTTCAAACTGAAAAGGAGCTCGTTACTCATTGATATCATCATGGATATTTATACATGTTTGTTTCCATTAGGATTATTTTCCATGATATGTAGCTCTGTATTACTGACCTATCTGAAACATAACTGTGGAAATATTTCTGTGTTGGTGAAATATCTAAGAAAAAAATGTGGAAGAAAAATCACTAAATCAACAAATATCTTTGGACAATTATTTTTGCCCACAGGTCTTGAGAATATATTCCTAAATTCATTTTTACTTATTTGAAAAATTGTACTTTCAATTTATATTATGTGATATGATTAGATAAACAATAAAATTAATAACAAAATGTTCTCTCATTTTATTACTTGCATAAGCCTTTGGGGAGGATTCTGGTCATGAGGGTTTCATGACACTACATCCCAATGGAAACAACATGCCCCAGTTACCTTAGGACTGAATCCTTCTCTTGACTTGGTTATTCCTTTCCATAAGTAGCCCGAATCTGGCAGGAATTATCTCTACCTCCAACCTAACATCGTTTCCAGCTCCATATTCCCAAGTCTCCTGTCCAACTCAGCTTTCAACCTCAGTTTCCATGACAGTGGAGGATTCGTAGCACCCACTCGCGCATTTGCTTGGTCCGGGCCCCATAAATCAAGGGATTGACCATGGGAGGCAGCAGGAAGTAGAGATTTTCAATAATGATCTGTAGATAGGGAGCCATATGGTAGCCTAAAATCTGGGCCAGCACAGAGAAGACAACAGGAGAATAAAAGAGAGCAATGACACAAAGATGAGAGCCACACGTGCTGAGAGCTTTACCCCGTGCCTCCCAAGAGGGTATCTGAAAGACAGCACGAAGGATCAGGCCATATGACAGAATGATAAAAAACAGATCCAATCCCACAGATGCTACAATAACCATGAGGCCATAGACAATGTGGTCAGAGATGTCTCCACAGGCTATCTGCACCACAGCCATGTAGGCACAGTAGGAGTAAGCAATGATGTGGGTTTGGAAGCTTTCCAGTCTTTTTGCCAGGATGGGTACTGGGGTCAGTACCGCCACTGCTCTTGCCAGGACAGCCAATGCCATCTTCACAAGCATGTTCTTAGCAAGGATGGTTGTATATCTCAGAGGATACCAGATAGCCACAAATCTGTCAAAAGCCATGGCGAGGAGGATCCCAGACTCCATGACATAAAAGGAAGGAATGAAAAACATCTGTGTGAGGCAGGCATTGAAGCTGATTTCTTTGGCCTTCATCCAGAAGATACCCAGCATGCGGGGCACAGTGACACTGACCAGGGACAGGTCAACAACTGAAAGCATAGCCAGAAGGAGAAACATGGGCTCATGAAGACTCTTTTCCACCTGTATGATGCATAAGATGGTGGTATTGCCAAGGACTGTAATGACAAATACCAAGAAAAAAGGAATAGAGAACCAGCCATGGGAAGATTCTAGGCCAGGAATTCCAGCTAGTACAAATATCAAGGGCTGAGAAATGGAGTTGTTGCAAGAGGAGATCCCTAACCTGTGCTCCCCAAGGTCTGATTCCTACAGAGAAAGAAACAAGACACATTTTGAAATCACTGCATCATTTGCACTGAAAATGCTGGGTATTATAGCAGTTTACAGTGATAATCATGATTATACTTTGTCAGCTCATGATCAAATGAATGTTTTAGCTACTTGGGGTAAGGCGGGGTGATAATCCCAGCCTACTTTCTCTGCAAGAAGGAGAAGTAGTCTCAGGGATAAATTCTGAATAAAACATATCAACTCTATAGTTGAGATTCTCCTGTTGCTCTGATCCCATTTGATATTCAATTTGTGCAATCCTGTAGGATTTTTCCCACACAGCAGGACCTGGCAGGAGACTTAATATTTTCAACATTACAAGCAGGAGGTGGGGGTATGGACAAGCTAGATGAGAAAGTTGGATTTCCTCATCCCAGGGTCCACAGTTCTTGAGGTTGGTCTTGGTGCTTTGAGATTCTTCTCTGGAGTGTTTGTTGATTCTGACAAAGAACCTAGGAAATCTACTGACCTTATACTTGAAAAGCATGATGGTACTATAGAGAAATAACATATACTGGATGACAAAAGTGGAGCGCAAAAATGCCTCAATAGATAATTTATTATTAAAGTTCCAGATTACTCAATAAAGTGTGGTTGGGGAGTGGGTAAAAGTAAAGGCAAATTAATGGTCTTCTGTATATATGAGTATTTATGTGTTTTTATGGAGAGTGTAGTTTAGAGGTTAATTGTAATACATATTTCTATAGAAATGACTATTGTATTTGTTAAATATTTTAACCTACATGATTATTTGAATAGAAATACAGCACAGGGGGTGGCCCCGCGGCTGAATGGTTAAGGTCCTGTGCTCCACTTCAGCGCTCCAGGGTTTTGCTGGCTCAGATCCTGGGCGTGGACATGGCACCGCTCATCGAGCCATGATGAGGCACAGTCCCATATACCACAACCAGAGGCACTCACAACTAGAATATACAACTATGTACTGGGGGGCTTTGGGGAGAGGAAGAGGAGGGAACAAAAAAAGATTGGCAACAGATCTTAGCTCAGGTGTCAATCTTAGAAAACGAAAAGAAAAGAAATATAGTACATATTTACAAATTTACAAATTATTTGAGGAAACCTATAGATTAGAGAGTATACTCAATCAATATAATAAAAGGCAAAACCAAACAAGCATATAATAAAAACAAAAACAAGATATAGGAATAAGACTTTTTTGTTATTAATATACGATTGAAATTATTTCACTATTAAGGTTTAGACTCCAGATTTTGTTAGAAATATTACCTAAATAATATTTGTAAAAGGTAACTACAGAAAAAAAGTTTCAATAAAACCTTAAAATAAAAGAATGAAAATGTAACACAAAGCTATTTTAAAAAATAAAAATATAGTAATATTAATAGTGTCCTTTTTTTTGTTTTAGTTGTTGATAAACGTGGATTACTCATCTCTTTTGCTAAATGATTTTCTCTAAATATTTAAGAGCCCAAAACAGAGTGGCACGTCTGCTAAAATACTATTGGAGCATTTATACATCATAAACTGAGTTATTCATATCTAAGGATTTCATATATCAACTGCATTTGGTAAAAGGTACACGATAGCTGAATGATTGGCAGGTCTCCTGGAAGGTAACTTGGTACAGTGAAAATTGCAAAGTCTTTGAGATAGCACATGTCTGGGATATGATCTCAGCCCTGCCACCTATTGTATGTGACCTGTCCAAGTTGTTCAAGGCTTTGAGCCTCATTTCCTCATCTCAAAAGAAAGATGAGGCTTACCTATCAAAAATTGCTGTGAGGATTAAATCCATCATTAAATTCCAACATTGTATAAAACATGCAATGTTTCTGGCATAATTCTTTGAATGCTTTGGTGAACACTTTCTTCTTTTTCTGTGAGGTACAAAGTTTGAGATATGCAAAAAATACTGTTTGTTTTGTTTGGTTTGTTTCCTGAAACTGTGAGGAAAATAACAAACAGTCTTGACACCATAAGAAGGAAAGTTTGATGGCCCTGGAATTTTATCCTCAAGTATTTTTACATTCACTATGTGCTAGAGGGAAGAAAACATTTAGTGTCACCAGAGACAGATACCTGGCTAAATAAAAGCCGCTAAAAAAACTTTAAAAGGTAAATTTTAGTTCAATAAAGGAAAGGATCCTATCACAAACTCAGACAAAAGACAGCCCTGTGAAACCAGAAGTTCACTATCAGCGGGAGTTTTCAGGTAGAAATTGAACTACCATCTGTCAGGACTATCATAGATGAAAATTCTCCATGTGGTGGTGGCATTAAGATATTAGAACTTTAAGCAGCATGTAAAGTTTCATGTGAGCTATCAGGAATGACTGCCAGCAATAACTGCATCAACATTGATTATAAATAAAGACATCATCAATCAAGGTATAAAAATTAGAAAGAAAATTTCTAAAGAACGTAACTGGGCATTCTAAGGATGGTAGATGCCAACTGCGACCTTACAAATGTTGTTGATTATCGTATTTAGATGAAAAGATTTCAGAATGTTTTCCCTACAAGAATTTGAATCTCAGGATTTTTTACTCTTCTCCCTCTATCTTTTCCTCCCTTTCCTAGAGTAATACCTGTAGAGGGTTGCGAGTCCAGTCACAGTGGGGGTGAGGCCAGCAAAGCAGCCATCCACTTGAGGTATGGGGAAGATGTGTTGATGTCCAGAATAAGATGGGGTGTCTGAACTGGAGGCAGAATTATGCTGGTTTGCCCTGGCCCTCCTGGATCCCCAGTGGCCTCTTTGTTAGGCCGAGAGCTTTATTTGGCTTGGATATTCTGGGGAACAAATCCCAGAGCCAATCACTGAGGATACCACATGTGGATAAGAGCAGATGTTATACAATTATATACAAATTGCTCTAGTTTGCTTTAAAATCAATAGTTAAAATCATTTTAATTTCCAGTGGGCTTGGGTCCTCCTTAAGCAAAACTTGAACTGAAAATAGCAGTCATGATTTCCTAGATGCAATTAGAACCCACAAAAAGCTGGAAAAAATGTATGCACTAAGTACAATTTTAATTGACTAAATTAAGACCATTGTTTGGTAATAAGATATAGAAAAAGAAACAGAGAAGTGCGATTAAAGTAGAAAAAAGAGAGAAGCTCTAGAAAAAACTATTGGACAATACTAGGTTTAGGAGAGACCGAGTTTCAGAAAGACCCTCAGCAGTAGTCAGAAGCTCAACTTGAGAGTAAAAGCAGGGGAGAAACTGTTGAGAATTATTTTGTCGGAGAAAGTGGTTAAATGTAAACATTTTGACGATAATGATTGGAGATGTTTGTTCACAATTACCTCCCCAGTGACTGGCAAATGGCAGGTCTTCAAATATTTTTATATGGATAAATGCACACCACACACTCACACACACACACAAAGGTTCTTCATCAATCATTCACTCTAGACTCTAGGCCTAGGATAATATTGTAAGAGTAAGAAACTTTCATATAACCTGGGAATTTGTCAGTCTTCATTAAGCCATGTCCCACAGCCTAAAGTATATTCATGGTACTCAAATCAATTTCATTCTTTTCTATCGTGATTGCTACCAACCTGAATGAAGTTCCTATGATATTGTTCTAGAAAAATTTTATAATCTCCTAAAAGGTCTTCATTTCTTCCATTCTTTGTCTCAACCCATTTTCCTCATTGCAGCCACAATGATTATTATAAAATGCAAACTTGACTGAGTCATCCCCGTGCATAAAACTTTCATTGTCTTCCTCTTGTTTTTACGATAAAATTGAGAATCCTTAGCACGCCCTACTCACCCCTGCATGCTGCCATCCCACCCTTACTCAGACTCTCTTCACTTCACTCTCTGTACTCTAGCCCACCAAATGGACTTCCTTCACTTCTTTGAATGTATGAAGCCCCTTCCTATCTTAAGATCCACACATGTTCACACATCTTATTCTCTCTCCCTGGAACATCACCATCCCTGATTCATGACCTCTCCTTCTTTCCTCAGCTAGTTAACTCCCATTCAGAACTCAAGTAAATGACATTTTTGCAGAAGCATTCCTTGATTCCCCAGACTAGATCAAAACCCCATGTTATGGGCTGTTATAGAAATCTGTGTTTCTACTTGACAGCACTTAATATCCACTGTAATTATACATCTGAGCATCCCTAGATTAAGTTATGGCACCTCCACCAGAATGTAAACACCCTCAGTTATGAACTTCTCTTTTGCTCAACTCTCCTCAGAATCTAGCACAATCTGGCACATTTTAGCCACTCCATAAATAAAGTTTTGTTGTATGAATATATGAATAAGCTGTATGTCTTCTCTCTCTTGGCTAGAATTTAATGCATGGATTTTGAAGATTTAGTTTTGTGGTGGTTGTTATCGTTGAACATTTACAATTTTAGATCCATTGGTAGATAACCTGTAAAAGCTAATGCCTTAGGTTCATATTTCCAAACCTAACATATAAACAACCCTGATACTTGTAAGGAAATATATTTTATTTATTTATTTATTTATTTTTTTTGAGGAAGATTAGCCCTGAGCTAACTGCTGCCAATCCTCCTCTTTTTGCTGAGGAAGGCTGGCCCTGAGCTAACATCTGTGCCCATCTTCCTCCACTTTATATGTGGGATGCCTACCACAGCATGGCGTGCCAAGTGGTGCCACATCTGCACCCAGGATCCGAACCAGCGAACCCTGGGCTGCTGAAGTGGAATGTGCGCACTTAACGGCTGTGCCACCGGGCTGGCCCCTAAGAAAATATATTTTAATGAAATTCTGTGATTCATGGTACTACAAATAAAAAAAATATAGCCCAAAGGTCTATACTTGGCAATTCACCCTCAGGAAACATCCAACATAATGACAGCAGTCTCAAAGTGTACATTTCCCTAGGGATTCTCTTCTCTTAAGCCTGGGAGAGATCTATCCCTACTGTCATTGTTATTTTTCTCTATTATCTTACAAAATGATCATTAAAACTTATCCTTATGGTTTTGGGGGCCAGCTGGGTGGTGCAGCGGTTAAGTGTGCACGTTTCGCTTTGGCGCCCTGTGGTTCAGGGTTTCAGATCCTAGGTGCAGGCATGGCACTGCTCGGCAAGCCATGCTGTGGCAGGCATCCCACATATAAAGTAGAGAAAGATGGGCACAGATGTTAGCTCAGGGTCAGTCTTCCTCAGCAAAAAGAGAAAGATTGTCAGCAGATGTTAGCTCAGGGCTAATCTTCCTCAAAAATAAAAACAAAACTTTATCCTTATGGTTTTAATTCAGGTACCTTAATTACAACTATCGCATGATTTGATTAGGTGTTCTAAACCACATGACAAATGAACTCAAACATCCTATGGCTTTATTCATTCCTTCAGAAGCATTCACTGAACACTTAGGTTCATAGGCCACAATGAGATCTTAGGGATGAAAAGCAAATAAAGAATACTGTTTGAACATGCGATTAACTACTTTTGGGTTTCTTTACCCTCACACTGCACATATGTGACATTGATCTTTTTTTTTACAATAGCAGTGGGGAGAATTTTTAGTTAGTTTGACTTGAGCAAATAAACTTAATCTTTCTGATAAGGTGGAGGAGTGTCAATGTCACAATCCAATGTACACATCAGGATAGATGCGGAGAGGGCTGATGGCCACTCTGAGTTTACTATAACCAGTGTTTCCATATATACATAGCTTACAGCTGTTAAACATACACAGGTGTTCTGGATGAAGCAATTAGCAAATGCCAAGAATTCTTAGTGATTTCTCAAGGAGCCCTCCCTTGGCCTCTGTTTTGATATTATCATGTTATTGCTGTGCTCCTATATTTTTATCTCGGAGCAGGCAAGGTCTCTTAGGCAATGGTCCCTCCTGCTCCCGATATCCATACCGTTTCTCCATCTGTGCCCCCGGGCGGCTGCCGACTGGCTTAGGTTGCCCCCCCACCCCCACCCCCTGGGAGGTCTTACCCGTCATTGGCTAACCTAACTGGCCTTCTCACCTCCGGGTCACAGTTTGTTGGCAAGCCTTTTCCAGTGATTATTAACCCTTCCTGTGTCAGGGGCGGCTACAAGGAGTTTAAACAGGAGCTCTATCTTGAAGGATAACTAAGTCCTTTCCAGGTAAGAAAGAGGATGGGGCAGAGAGAAACGTTCTAAGCAAAAACACGAAGATGTAAAGAGACCTATTGTTTGAATGAAGGGGAGAATTTTCATGAATGGGACAAAGAATGCAAGGGATATATAGAACAATAAGAGAAAGGTAATTCATAAAGCTTTGCTTTGCCATCCTGGAGCTTGCACGGGTCTGGTACAATGAGGTTTGTTTGGTGTTTTTTCACATTTAGGAGAATAACTATGATCTCAATACAGAGGATGCATTGGACACATTAATTAAAATCTGTTGCCTTGAAAATGCAGGTGGAAACTGTTGAAACTGTTGAAATTGGAAATGATAAGAGCCTGAACAATGACATTTATTAGAGTCTAAGGAAGAGGAATGGAGAGAGGCAGCCCAGATATTTGCCTCTATGAAGTTCATAGATTAAATAGAAAGAAATAGTGAGAAAAGAAAGAAGGTATAAATAATACTTTACAGATAGTAAATCACAAAAGGAGAACATCAATTCAATCAAGTTCAGCATGTATTTATTGAGTGCCTCCAGAGCAATTTTCATCCTGTGCAAGGTAAGAAATGAAGGAAGCAATCATATTTTTTAAGGAGGAATTATTTGGATTTCTCCCACTAAAATATTTTATATCCATTTTAATAATTTCATTTTCAATATCACCAGTAGCATAATCTCTAAAAAATGTAAATTATTATTTGTAACAACAGACTTCTTCCTTTAACAAGGACGTGTGATATCTGAAAGTCCAGCATATTTGAATCTAGCTCTGTGTTCCTGCCTAAACTCTGAGTAAGCTCCCAAGTACCTAGCATCAGATATAAAGCTATTTTTGTTTTCAGGATACTCTGTGATGAAGCTTTAAGGAAACCTCATGCTAGTTAATAAAACAATAGCAGGCATAGGTTATTCTTTATGGAGAGAGAATATTCTACAAGCAATACAATGCTTAAATATCTGTGGACTTGATTATTGCAATGTTGAACTTTTCACATTTCTGTTTGACCACTTGTCTTCTGTGTCAATTCTTGTGAATACAATGCACTACTATTTGTTGTATTCATAGGACATCCACCTTGTTATAGTGCCCCTTCTGTAGAATATTGACAGCAATCATTAAATTTGCAATTGGAGACACTGTCATGTGGAATTTCTGAAGTTCTCATGGGAGTTTTCCCTTTTTTAATCACTCCCTATTTGAAAATAAACTATTACCCCCAGTTACACTGCAGAAGATCAGCAGCAGCAAGGAGCAGAAGGGGATCCCTTTCCAATTCATCAAGTTCTAAGTAACCTCCCTAAAATCCAAGTGCACACAAAATATATCATGCTTACTAGTTTCGTTAGAATTGAGGAATTTCCATTATGTGTGGTTACTCTTCCCTATTAAAACCTGATAAAATGTCTGATTCCAGTGGAAGAAAATTTCATGTCAGTTATGGGAAAGGGATCAATTATTTGCACTCTTCCTTTCCTATTCTGACACCATCTCTGCAAACAATTTCAGCACAATCAAGCAACCTTTACCCTTAGAGAACCAAGGACATGGTCTCGAATTTTCTTGGTCCTAATACCATAAACAATAGGGTTAAGAAAAGGTGGTACCAGAAGGTACATATTGGCAATGAAGATATGAATTTGGGGGGCCACGTTGTGACCAAAGCGGTGAGTGAGGAAGGTAAAGACAGCTGTGGAGTAGAAAACGAGGATAACACAGACATGGGAGCCACATGTGCCTAGAGCTTTAAGACTTGCTTCACGTGACGGAAGACGAAAGACTGCATGAAGGATTAGGACATAAGAGAGAGCGATGAAAAAGCCATCACAGGAACCAATGACAGAGGCCACACTGAGGCTGTAACGCTTGGTGGCTCCTGTGTCCACACACGCCAGCTTCACTACAGCCATGAACTCACAGTAGGTGTGGGCAATGATGTTAGTCCTGCAGTAGGGCAGCTGCCTGAGCAGGATGGGATGTGGAGTAAAGAAACCCACTCCTCGGAGTACCACAGAAGCTCCCATTTTGACAATGCGAGCATGGGTGAGAATGGTGGTGTGGTGCAGTGGATGACAAATGGCCACATAACGATCAATGGCCATGGACAAAAAGAAGCCTGATTCCATAGCAGTAAAGCTATGGATGAAGAACATTTGGGTCAGACAGGCATCAAAGGCGATGTCATGAGCTCCAAACCAGAAGAGACAGAGCATGCGGGGCAGTGTAGATGTGGAGAGGACCAAATCAGTGACTGAGAGCATGCACAGAAAGAGGAACATGGGCTCATGGAGGCTTCTCTCTGCCCTCACCACGGGCAGGATGGTCAGGTTCCCCACCACAGCCACCAGGTACATGGAGCAGAAGGGAATCCCGATCCAGACATGAAGGTGCTCTAGTCCTGGGATGCCCATCAGCAAGAAGGTGTTTGGAGATATTTGAGATTTATTGGTTGGTCCCATTGTGCTTCTGCTCTCTGTCTTTTGTGTATGGAATCCTCTTTTTTAGGGAAAAAGTTTTCTGTCGAGATCATCACAACCTAATCTGACAACAAATGAAAAACAAATCTGGAAGCCCCCAAAACATCATGTGAAAAAACATTCAAAGTTGTAATGTAGAGTAAAAAAAGACTTAGTAACACTAGGCAAAAACTATGCAAATACACACAAAATAAGTACTGTAAATCAAGTCATGAATCTCATGAATTTGTTAAAAACAAAACAAAACAAAAAAAGAACTTGTTAAAATCTATTTACAATGCAATTCAACACCACTTTTTGAATTCACAATTTGAGTTAATCATTAGGCCAAATTAGGTTTTGGCAGAAACGTCGGCTATTATGAGTGGAATGGATCTTAGAATTCATTTAGCCCAAACTTCCTTCTTAATGTCATCCTGAAATATAATTTTTAGGTAATGCCTGAGTCCTCTCAAGTATGGTTCCTCATTTCTTAGACAATCTATTACGTGTTTTTCTAGTACTGTCACAGAACCCTTCCCCAGGAGCTGTGAGACAGTGCTGAACCTTCCTATGGAGGTCTACAGACTCACCTGTCTTCTGCATAGAAATCTGCACAAAGTCTGAGGTTTAACAAGTTATGCTTCTACTAAGTTCTCTCTTTTGCAGTGAAACTTTCTCAGCTGATATACCCACTTATTATAAACCAAGTTTCAAAAATCCGAATTTTCTACTTCAACCATTCTGTACATTCTGTGCCTTCTTCTTAACTTTTATTACTTGTATCTGAACACATTAGTCCCTTCAGACATCCATACACTTTGTGTCTCTTTTGAATTACACACTATTAGTGTGATTTCCTTCCATCTCATTTTTTATATGAAGTAAGGAAGGAAAGTAACACTTAGTTGATCCCAACAGGAAAAGACATTGTCCTGGAATCTTTGTATATATTAATTTTAAGCTAGAAAAGCAATGCAAACTAAATATCATTTTTCCAATTTTACCAACTAGGAAATAGAAGCCCAGACTGTTACGGGTAATGCAATGGCGTCACAGAAAGAGTGGACAAGACACCAGAATTCTAACACAATGCTGTATGACTGCAAAATACACACTATTCTCATTGTCACACTCACTATTTCCTGAAACATATATTAAATTCATACTCAACTATCACCGACTAATATTTTTTATAATTTTAAAGTCAGATTTCTCAAGACGATTTTAAACAAATACTTAAAAAATTAGCCTTTTCATTGAAACTTGATAATCTATATTGTATTATTTTAGACAGTAGTTTAAAATAATGTTTCTTTTGTTGTTATTAAGCATTTATCAGTGTTAAGACCTTGAATTCAATCAGTATTTTCTGCTGATTTTAAAGGTACATATTCTACATCTATATTGAAACAACTGAAATATAATTTTGATGTAAGTCTAGGCCAGTGACAGGATTCTTTTTGTCATCCTAGAAAATTGTGTTTATCCCTCTAACAAACTCTGTACTGTTAATTAATTAGAAATAAATCAATTACATATAATAATAATGAGATTACAAATACTGACTCTGTTTACTCCATTGTAATTCATAAATTCTGGTCAAGTGTCTCATTAAACTGGAATATGGCTTACATTATCCAGTATTTTTTGGAGAATGTACAGCACATTAAACAAACTATACATTTCATTAGAAATACTCTCAGTGTTATTTGAAATTTTCCTCAGTCTGGCCAGGGCTTTATAAAATGATCATTTACCTAATACATTCAATTATTATATTTGGCTGCGAAGTAATAAAGCTCAATAAACCTTGAACTAGAGATCAACTATAACGAGTAATGCTATCACTTCTGCTCTTTTTCCTTCGATCTGATTATCTTCATTCTCATCAGACTCTTCTTATGTCCTTTTATTAAATGCATTTATCTCCATTACAAATTTAATTTGTCTTATACTTACTAATTGTCTCTCTTTTCCTCAGTTTCCTAATCTGGAAAGTGGGCTAAACAAAAGGTTGTTGGGAGGATTAAGTTAATTAATATATGTTAACAACTTAGAACACTATTTTACACAGAGCAAGAATTTAAGAAATTAAGCATTGGGATTTGGTAATTATTCCACAGGTAATGTGGCTCCAGTAAAGCATCTAAGCATAATCAGATATGCATTTTAGACAACAACATAAACTATTCTTTCCAACCTTTTCACTAGTTACTCTTTCTATATCCTCCATGAGGTTAAAGACTTCTAATTATTCCCCCAATGTGCCATGTTTCTTTGTAAAATTGCGTCCTTTTTCTCATACTTTTCTGATTGCAATTTTCCTCTCCCTCTCTGTTATTCATTTCACCCTGTGAACCACTCCTCTTCTTGTAGTGTCTAGGTCAAAAGTAATCTCCTCTTTGACTTTTGTCTGGATTACCTCAGACAGAAATTTGCAGGTTATTTTTCTGTGCTCTCATTGTATCTTTCTATTTTTTTTTACATTTATTTTTGATCGGTATCATCCAATTGTAGAATATTAGATTCATAAGTATATTATTTATTTATTTATTTATTTTTGGAGGAAGATTAGCCCTGAGCCACCTGCTGCCAATCCTCCTCTTTTTTGCTGAGGAAGACTGGCCCTGAGCTAACATCCATGCCCATCTTCCTCTACTTTGTACGTGGGACGCCTACCCTACCACAGCGTGGCATCCCAAGCTGTGCCACGTCCGCACCCGGATCCGAACTGATGAACCCCGGGCTGCCGAAGTAAAACATGTGAACTTAACCACTCCGTCACCAGGCCGGCCCCTTTATAACTATATTATTATTATGACTCCTGTCTCTCCCATAAGATTAAATTCTCCTCAGTATAGAATCCATAGCACAGCTAGGTATTACCATGACCCAGCCCAAAGACCGGTATTGGAAAATGCTTAATAATAGAATGATACAAGTAACTGCATAGTCTGTGTGACTTCAAGGTCATATTTTTACCTGCTGCTCTATGCTGCTTCCTAATGCTTTCATAAATATGACGCTCTTTCTTATATTTATTGAGATTTACACAAGATGCCTAAATATCAGAGTTAAGACAAAAGAATTGTCCTTGCCATTTTTTCCCATAGTGAAATAAAAGGTTTTCTGCTCTTTGGGAAATCTTGATCATTGCTTTGCTCTTCCATGATTTTAAGATAAGACTTCAGCATAGAGAGACAGAGCAACTGTCTCTGTCCTAATCAAAAGTGGATTTCAAGTAAATTACTGCTTTTTCCAAGGGCTTGAAGATCTTGATTAACCAGATCTCAACTTCCAGAGAAACATAAAGCTATTTACATTTCTCTGTTTAGTCTCAATAGTTTCTAGTAAAATTAACATATTCATTCAGAGAAGACCTAGACGTCTTTACTCACATATGCCTAAAGAGACAACCAACCAAATTTTCGTACATCTGAAGTTTTATCATGGGTTATCATAAATTATGATATCCAGAGACACAAGCACACAGGGACTCTAATTTTTTGAATACAATGTAAAGGCTCCTTCAAGAACATTATATTAATGCTCAAGTGCATTCAAATATGCATGGATATATTTAAATAAGCTTATATTGAAAAGCACAAGCAAAATTCTCTGTTATGCCTATTAAAACGTACCCTGAAATTTTTCCTGGAATTATTAGTCTTTCTACACTTCAGGCCAGAAACCAAGGTCTGGGTGTGGAAGTGGTAGAAAGATGTCGACACTTTTCTTTTAGAAAATTTATGCAGGAGAAATTTTTATGTTCCACAAGGTTTTAGTCTGAAAATCTTTCTATACTTTCTACTCTCTCTTATCTGTACAAATTAGCTAGTGTGAAGATTAACTACAACAAAAATAACAATGGTTAATGTGACTAGGAGAATGTAGTGGGCTGGAGTGTTTTGAAAATAAAAGAAATACAGAAAAAAGGTTGATGATGGCTTGTTCTTGCCTAATTGACCGCCTTACTAAACAGTTTTTTACCTTACTCCTAAATATTCTTCCTCTCACAAGGATTGCTATGACTGATCAACGTCTAATGTTGAGTGGGAGGGAGCTGGCTGTTCTTTGCTCACAGCTAGCTGTCTGTGGCCCCAACGCCTATCCTAGTCAACCAGCTTTAATGCTATTGTAATTCTAATTTGGAGTATCTATGAGCCTATGCTCCCTATAGTTTAGTTAATCAACAGGTAGCTATATTTCCAACAGTTATGGGAGAAAGGATCCATTTCACCTTTTAAATATATTATATGTCTACTATATTTATTCTTAACTTTGGTAAGGATATTCAAAGAAGTAGACATTAACTCTTTGAGGATCTCATAATTCTATAAATGCAGGTGTTTGAATATAGTCCTCTCTTCTCTTTTCCTGTCCTCTATCTCTAACAACTCACCCAAATTAAAAGCAGAAAGTCATCTAAAGAGCCAGATTCTATAAGGAGCAGATGCAGCAAATGTGAGCTGAATTATACTCAACTCATAATCTCGCTGGATTAAAAGGTGTAGGTGGCAGGGGACTCGATGGCCCTCTGGGATATGAGGCTTTTTCTCAAAGTACAAGACCTAAATTGCTTTCAGGCAAAGTAATTATTGTTAACTATCTCTTAAGATAATAAATAAAAATATTACTATTTCCCAAAGGTCTGATGAGTGCTTTCAAATAGAATATATTTGCAGAATATAAAAGGAAAAATATTATAAAACCATAGAACCAAGAAAAGGATTATGTTTATGTACTGAGAGGTCATCATTTTCTAGGTCCTAGGCTTGGTGTTTAAAATCCCTTCTCTTAACGATCTTCAAAACAGCCTTTGGAAATAGAAAATTACCACTAAACAGATGAGGAACCAGAGAGACGGATAGATGAAATAATTTGTGTAAAATGTTACAGCTAATAAAGGATGATGTCAGGATCTGAATCCAGGTATCTCTGGGTCTACATTGCATCTACTTAATCACTATGTAATCAAGATTTAAAAATGAAGTATACCTGAATTACAGTCTGTATTCCTTCTTATGCAAAGTGGCAAATTCTATGAATTATAACTGACAATATCCAAAATGACCAGCAAGTGCCTTTATAAGCAGGTCCTTGCTTTCCCTTTGGCATTACTTTCTGCTACATAGCTTATCCTTGAGTTTCCTTGAGTCTCAACCAGTCTGGACTTTTTTTTTACTGTCTCCTTTTAAGATTCTGTTTCATGTTTTTGCTTTAGCCTATAATATTCTATTTCTCTCTCCCACGCCTTCTCATTTCCTACCTATTTTAAGGTTACAGATAAATGTCACTGCCTCAAGGACTTTTTTTTGACATTAAATTAGGTTTATGTGTTACATTTCAACTGTACTTTGTATTCTTCTACTCTCTAGTTTATCATATTGGTAAATATTTATTAAATGACTATGATGCCAGTCTAGGTGTTTAGTATATAGTCACACAGGCTGTAATAAATATAACACTGGGGACATCAGTTTCATAAGACTAAGGTATGATTGGTGCCTTCTGGACTTATGGAATGGAAACTATGTCACTGATATCTAATACCATGCCTGACAGTAAATAGACACTTATGCAAGTGTTGTTGAATGAATGAATGAAAGGAAAAGATAAATCACTTAAAATGCCCTAGGAGAATTCCAGGTTAACATTCTTTCAGGAAAGTAGTTACAACATCATCAGTGTAATTGTAATCATCATCATTATGACAAATATTCATCAAGGGCTTATTATACACCTGGAATTTTGCTAAATTCTTCATAAGTGTGATCTTTTTGTATTCACACAGACAGAAATACACACACTCACAACCTTATTAAGAAGGTGCCATTATTTGCACCATTTATATCTGACATTCTGTCTTCCAGATCTGAATTATTAAAAATTGCATCTTCCTTGTGGATTTTAGTTGCTGGTTCATTTTATCCTCTCTAAGATTGTTCTTATCTCAATTCTTCATTATATCAATAACCTGGTTTTTCAATTCCTTCATCTCCTCTTCTCTAAAGATCTTGTTCTCTATCCTGCTGCAGATATTATCTCCCATTGCAGACCCTAGATTTTATTACTAATAAACCCAAATCCTTCCATAACCTCAAATGGAAGTCATCCATTCTCCACCTACTTTCTTGTAACTTTCCAGCTTGTCTCTCCAGGACTGCATCTTCAACAATTCAATGCTATTGCTGGAAGGGGAGGAAGAACTATCCCTCTGGATCCTTCTTGCTGGTCTAAGAGTTACATTGACATGAGCCAGAATAAGAAGAGAAAATCAAACAAAGTGTGATAACATGCATACATGGGAGAAACCCTGGAAAACTGAGTAACTTCCCAAAATGAGTGAGGCCACCACCTTAATTACCTTCTTCAGCTAAAGACAAAGGAGGATGTTGTGGGTAGTGGTTTGGGGCTTCAAAGGGGAGGAAGGCAATTTATCTGGAAATGGAAAACAAATGTTTGATAGAAAAATGTTTACTGGGTCATCTGTAGACAATGTGATGAGAGAGAGAGAGAGAGAGAGAGAGAGAGAACTTTGGAGAGAGAAAACTGTGATAAAAATCAGCTTAACAAGCTTAGCAAGGAACCTCCCAGTCTATTATACCCAGAGTTATCTATGTGATAGCCTCTCCTGGGGACAGGCCTTCTATCTTAACTTCCTTTAGGCCCTTAGGGGAAAGGTCAGAATTTCTTTTAGAAGGTTTTGTCCTTAAAAATGATCAAGCCAAAGAGATACATTTTGGGATGGCCAATTCTGATGCCCCACATGCTCATCTTCTTCAAATCCTCACTCCCTTATTTACCAGCATAATATCCAAGGTCAGACTCTTAGATGTGGCTGAAGCTCCCTTTATTCTCTTGTAATTTAACCTGTTGAGTATGATCAATCTTTATCAATTTTACCCTGAATTTGCATATGAAGAGTTCTGAAACAGAGACACAATTGAGATAGATTTCTTATCAAATAACCTCACAGTATATAATAAGTTCATCAACTCTCCCTCTCCTCTTTACCTTAGAATTTATTCTAGGGATTTGTGATGAGAGCCAGGTCTATTGTCCTACACAAACAGCTGGACAGCCCATAGCTGAAGGATGTGGGAAAGAATTTATTTTCTCTGCTTAAAAAGGGAAAGGAAGCAGTCACACACATTTCTCCTTCCCCCACCATAAGTCTCTCCTTGCTCCAGCCCTTTGGTATCTAAATACAATCTCTCCAGGAATCATACAGCCTAAGTTTCTTGAAGTTATTTAACTGGGTTGAAGAAATCTCCAGGTTCTTAGGCCTCATTCCTCTTTGAAATGTGAGTACAAAAGACTTTTGCAGCTCCAATCTTCTTGGCACATTTTGGACTTTACCTTAGTGATCCACTCGCAGTTATAGCATTTTGGCATTTGAGATGATAATCTAAAATTTCTATTATCCTTTCATATTAGAACACTTTAATGGACAAATGGCTATATATCTATTTCTTATCGTTATGTGACATTGTAGTGAATTTAAGAATTTTGGGGCTGATCAAGGAAAAATATATAACCATGATGTAGCAGTAGTACAAACAAACTTTATTTGAGTCACGTTTTTACAGGTTTACTTGTGGGCTGGAGAAGAGAGGGTGAAAGCCTCTCACAGCATGAGACACTCCAGAGGCTATAGCCTGAGGCCACCATCCAAAAGGAAGGAAGACAGGGGAACTCCTAGGAGAAGGGGGCATCTGAGGGAGCTTGCTTGTCTAGGTGATGCCACTCAGCAGCATTGACATGAAGTCTCTGGGTCCAAGGGGCCCATATATAGAGGCCATCCTGTATATTACCTAACAGACCACTCCATGTCTGCACCTGTACTAGCAAACATGGCTGGAGAAAAATATCTTCTACAACCAAGCTGCTGCTCTCACTTTAAATTCATATTTACTATATCAATTGGGCCCCTAATATTGCATATAATTTTGAAGTCTTTTAATTTCTCACTCTCCTCAAAATTATTTCATATGTTCTCTCAACCCAAACCTCTGTCACTCTTCCCCCATCTCCGCTCATAGATGATGACCTAGATTTCAATTTCACTGAGAAAAAAGAAGAGAAGATCCCATCAACACGTCTATCCACCTGTCTGCCTCTGAGCTTGTATAGTGCTACTGATTTCCTGCTACTATGAATGAACTGTCTTTGTCCTAACAAAGTCAAATTTTCAACATGTGTGATATATCCTCTCTTGTCTTGGAACTCAAATATTTTGCTCTGGCAATTTTGCATTCTTTCTCATGGGTAATCATTGTTGTCTTCCTGTGGAATTATTTCTATAATCATAAGAGCAAGCTATCCTTAAACCCATCTTAAAAAAAAGATATAATCAAATATCTTTAGAAATAATTTTCATGAACCACATATCTGCTAGTTATTACCCTATTTATCTCACTCATTTTACAGGAAAACTCCTGAAATAATTGTCTATACTCACCCTCCCCAATTTACTCCTCCCATAATTTCTAAAACATATTGCAGCCAGGGCTGTCACATATGACAAGCAAGGAAACCATTTTACGATACCTGTAACTGTTATTATGTAGCTCCTAAGTGCAGAGACTATGTAAGTTTGCCAAATATTTGATCATCTCAAGTGTGTATGTGTATATATGTATGTGTTATGTGTTTTCTTTCTTCATCATCATTTACAACATTTTTTCTCTTTGGTTATAAATTTATACATTTTCTCTAAATTCTTGAGATGTGTGTTTAGCTCTGTTATTTGTAGCCTATATTCTTTTCTGTCACATACATTTAAATCTATGTTTTTATCTAAGCACAACTTTTATCTCCTTGATTTGTGGGCAACTCAGAAGTGTAATTCTTAAGTTTTGAAACAAATGGAAATCTTTCACATAGCTGTTTTTGATTCTTAATTTAATTCCATTGTAGTAAGATAACACAAACTATAGAATTTCAATCTGTTGAAATTTGTTGAATCCACGACACAATATATGGTTAATTTTTGTAAACATCCTGTATGTGCTTGAAAAGGTAATAATAGTCTTTCTCATGATATATAGTGATTTATATACCCATTAAGTCTAATTGTTAATCATGTTGTTCAAATCTTTTTTATCTTTATTAAAATTTTTCTATCATTTCATTATTTAATGAGATTCCTTAGAATCTCAAACTATGATTAAATTTCTCTATTACCTCTTACAATTCTTTCTCTACAAGAGATTGAATAGACAAATGGAAAATGGCCAGACCTTATAAGACCTTATATGACAATGAACTCTGACCTACGTGGGAAGTCCAAAAACCCTATCCACAACCCCTACAACAATTATTCCAAAATGGTCAGGACTTGGTCAACAACTACCAACTCCACTTGCAACACAAGACCAACCAGAGAAAGCCAAGTATGTTCTGGGAATCAGTCATATAACAAGTCCACTTCTAGTTTCCACATGCTCACAACCTCTGTTCAGAGCATGTCTCAAGCCTTCTGTTTTATTTTCTAGGAAATTTTCCCATTATTCTGACAGCCTTTGAATCTCTGCAAAAGGCAGACAATGATGGCCAATACTGTTGCTACGGTAAACTCTGAATAAATAATCTGTTTGTTTTCATGTGTTTACTTCCACAGCTGTATGAATGTTTTAGTGTTTTGAAGTGATTATTAGTTGCATATGTCTTAAAAATTTATGAGTTTTGGTTGCTTGAAATTTCTTTAATTATCAAATAGCCATTGTTATCTCTAGTAATGCTGTCATCCTAAATTCTATTTTGTCTGTTAGTAACGAAATTATGCAAGCATACATTTTTTTTCAGATAAAAGTCTTCAGAGGATTTATACAGTAATTTCATAGCGTTAGAGATTGTAAAACATTGCACTGTATTAATATGGTATATTCGTGAAGTATACCCATCAACTTATTAGTGAGCCATGTTGAATGTTATCAATTGATGCATCAAATTCTAATCAGAATGTCGTCTGTAAGAAAAGCAATGTTTCACTCAGAAAACTGATTGAAATTAAAAATGTTGCTACATTTCTTTTTCTGAAAGATTGATGTGTGAATAACAATTATAACGGTTTAACTTCCTATTTAGAACATGAATGTTAGAATATTAACATTTTTACTTATTTTCACTGAAAATAAGGAAATCCACTTACAGTGAGTTTCAAGGATGCTTTTTATGAGAGAAAGTGGCAGGTTCCATAAAGACAAATACTGTATGATCTCACTTCTATGTGAAATCTATAATTGTCAAACTGGAGAGCATTACACTAAGTGAAATAAGCCAGACAGAAAGATAAACACTATATAGTATCACTTATATGTGGAAGCTGAAAAAAAAAGCTGATTTCACAGAAACAGGGAATAGAATGGTGGTTGCCAGGGGCTGAGGGGAGAGGGGAAATGGGTTAATGTAGGTCAAAAGTTATAAATTTTCAATTCTAAGAAGAATAAGTTCTGAGAGTCTACTGTATAGCATGGTGACTGTAGTTAATAATAACCGTATGTGTATTTGAAAGTTGCTGAAAGTAGATCTTAAGCATTCTCATCACACACAAGAAAAGTTCACTATGTGAGGTGATGCATGTGTTAATTATCTTGATTTTGGTAATCATTTCACAATGTATATGGACATCAAATAATTACACTTCATTTACACTTTAATTGCATGTTTACACTTTGAATATATACAATTCTATCTGGCAATTATTCGTCAACAAAGTTAAAATAAAATAGTCAAACTCATAGAAGCAGAGAGTAGAATGGTAGTTACCAAGGGGTGAGGAAAGAGGGAAATGGAGAGACGTTGGTCAAGGAGTACAAAATTTCAGTTATGTTAGATGAATAAACTCTGAGATCTAATGTATAGCATGGACTATAGGTAACAAGACTGTACTGTATACTTGAAATTTGCTAAGAGGGTAGATCCCAAGTATTTTCACCACACACACAAAAAAGAGTAACTATGTGAGGTGAGGGATATGCTAATTAACTTGATTGTAGTGATTATTTCACAATATATACACATATCAAATCATCAAATTGTACACTTTATATAAAATAAGAAATAAGGTACTTAATATAAAACATGGCTACAAAAATAAATATATATTATTAAAAATTATAAGTGAAATTTTTAAAAATGACAGCTTCTATGTACGGTGCCCATTTGACATTGTGACAAATGAAACACTTTGGAATTCACACTTCCAAACGTTGTTTTGAATAAATTTGAACAAATATCAGTGAATATTTGCACTGAGTTGAGCATTGATTATGATCCAAAAATAATACTATATTACTTCTTAAAAAAAGTTTGTATACTGTTAGCTTCCCCCTTTTTTAACTTTTAACATCTTTATATGCTCTTTTTCCTTCTTTTGTATAATATATGATTATTTTTAACGAGATTTATAACTTTAGCCTTTTACATTAAAAGTAATTGTTCATATGTTTGGATTTGCTTTTACCATTTTTATTTTGCATTTTAAGTTTTAAGCTAAATTTTATTTTCTCTTTTGCACTTTCTAGATTTATTATTTGTATTATTCCAGGTTACCATCTATTAATTTAGAATTATATTTTCTTTTTTTTTTTAAAGATTTTATTTTTTTCCTTTTTCTCCCCAAAAGCCCCCAGGTACATAGTTGCATATTCTTAGTTGTGGGTCCTTCTAGTTGTGGCATGTGGGACGCTGCCTCAGCGTGGTTTGATGAGCAGTGCCATGTCCGCGCCCAGGATTCGAACTGACGAAACACTGGGCCGCCTGCAGCGGAGCGCGAGAACTTAACCATTCGGCCACGGGGCCAGCCCCTAGAATTATATTTTCTAATATTTCTTAGCGGTCTCCATGAAAATTAAAACATGACCAATCTGGAACTTGAATTAAGACTTCAGAAGTAATTCACAAATAAATAGAATTTATTTCTGCCAGTTATTTGTATTCTAAAGCTGAAATTTTCTCGCTTTTGTTTGATGAATAATTTAAATCATTTCCTAAAGGGAGGGCTTTAGACTAGTTTGAATGGCAGAGTGGAGACAAAGATTCTCCAAAATAAGACAAGAGTAATTTAGAGTCTTTCCTCGGAGATGAGGATCACATTGGGATTTAAAGAAAGATCTTTAAAGTCTTTGAAAGAAGACTAACAAAAGACCTATTGTGCTTTTTATTTTTTGTCAGAATAGTATTTTGACTTTCTTCCCTTTTTCTTGTCTATGTTTAATTTTTTTAAATATAAAAATATTTCAATTGTATAATCACAAAAAGGTAGTCATTTTCATTGTGAAAGTGTTAAAATAATCTATATCCTATAAAGCCAATATAATGCCACATGCAACATTTACCTTCAAAATTAAGCCTCTAGTTTTAAGAGAATTGAAAATTTGGGGCCTGCCTCACTGCTGAGTGGTTAAGTTCTCACGCTCAGCTTTGGCAGTGTCGGATGCACTAGTTTTGATCCTGGGTGTGGATCTACGCACTGCTCATCAAGCCACGCTGTGGTGGCATCCCACGTAGGTGAACTATAATGCCCTACAACTAATATATACAACTATGTACTGGGGCTTTGAGGAGAAGACAAAAATAGGAAAACTGGCAACAGATGTTGACTCAGGGCCAATCTTCCTTACCAAAAAAAAAAAGAAGAAGAATTGAAAATTTGTATGTAGATTTTCAGTTGATTATCATAATTTTTTCCTGTTTCTTTTATTTCATTTTATAATTTTTCTTGGAACTAAGAATATCCAAAGGATTAATTATTCCTGAGGCAAAACATTTCTTAGGTTCTAACATGCACAAACTGACATATAAAACCTCTATATTAATTACACAAATCAGTTCTCTTAAAAATTAATGAAAACAAAAACTATGCAATAAATTAAGCCTTAATCATGTCTCCAGCTTCTTTGCAATGGAAGGACACCATGATTTTCTGGTAAATAGTTCACCACTGACCATTCTTCCACTTTCAGTTCCTAGACCGTTAAGTGTTACAAGAAGGAGAACAAAAGCTGCATGTCTATAAAGCACAGACTGACACTTGTGAATCAGTCACTCCTGGTCAAGATGTGTGTGTTTGTCCCAAGAAATGATAGAATGAGTGAACTTCTATTTTTTAAAAAAATTATTAAGTGGCTGATATGTCTGGAACCCAATTCTTGGTACTGGGAACATATGAATTAAAAAATAACTCTGTATTAAAAAACCACGGTGTCTCTCACAAATTATAGCATACATTTTGTTTGCTAGTGAATGTAGAACTTTTGGTATAGTGAGTCGAATCCATTGGCTGCCCTTTTAGAAAGCCCAGTCTAAGCATCATGACAGCTTCTCCTAAAAGCTTCTCTGTAAGGCATATGGTTGGTACATTTCTTAGGCCGACCTCCAGGGCAGTGTCCAGAGATTCCATCCCTACAGAGTTTCTCATCTACTAAAATACTCTTACCTACCCTTCTATTGGAAGCACTGAGTTACTACTACACCCAAGCAAAACAACAGTGCCTGAGACTTATGCTCCTACCCATGCACCTAGGTCTTTTCTCTTTCTGGAATACACCCAGCTCTCAGAGAGCTAAAAGAATATCTGTCTGCCCACTTGTTTTCTTGTGGACAGAGGGCTGTAAAGTGGCAGCTAAATGGACCATATCTCATGGGAATACATAGTGATTGACACAGAACTTCTGATGACAGGTCCCCTCCAGGAGATTCTGATCCTCATAGTTTGTTGTCCTGACCATGGAAAATATCTGGTAGAACAAAGATCTAGGCTTGGGAATCAAATAGGAAGAATCTCTGAGCATCAGGGTCATGAAAATAATTGTTTCAGGCACATGCATAACAAGTACATACAAATGTTATCGCTACGATCACAGACAATAATCACTGGAAAAATGTATTCAGAATCCTGACTCCAAGACTTCCTAACCTAAATATAGGTTGGGATTAGGAACCTATATACCTAACCTGTATGCACAATAAATATGCAATAAATGAATAGCCTAAAACTGTTAAAATTGTAAGTTGAGTCCTTGATGCCCTACTGACAGAGGTAAGATGACTACTTCTACTGCATAAACTATACATTTTCCCAACAGTACACTTCCAAGAGAGAAACTCTCCAGGAGTGATGAAAATGTCTTATAATTGTGGGGTGGATTACATGGCCTATACATTTGTTGAAACTTACCTAACTGTCTAGTTAAGGTCTGTTAATTTCACTACTCCTCAAAAAAAATAGCATTCATACATAATAAATGCAACAGTCTATATTTTTAAAATTTTTTTATTTATTTTTCTTTTTTGAGGAAGATTAGCCCTGAGCTAACATCTGCTGCCCATCCTCCTCTTTTTGCTGAGGAAGGCCAGCCCTGAGCTAACATCCGTGCCCATCTTCCTCTACTTTATATGTGGGACTCCTATTACAGCACAGCTTGCCAAATGGTGCCTTGTCCGCACCCAGGATCGAACTGGCGAAGCCCGGGCCGCGGAAGGGGAACGTGCGCACTTAACTGTTGTGCCACCAGGCCGTGCCCTATATATATATATTTATATTTTTTTTAATGTAACAAGTCACTGTTGTCTTAAAGACAAAGGTAAGACACATTTTCTGAGAAGAAAAAGGAAAGATTGAGAAAGAGCATACTTGGTAATTAATCTGGGACAATAGGTGTAAAGTAATAACGTCTTAGGCAAGCACAGGTGGATGAGGCAAGGAAGTAAAATTCTAGCATTTTTCAGATGTCTTTATTTTTTTTTCATCATGCAATTGCTGCCTGAGTGAATTTACTCATAATAGACCTCACCCACCACCACCATTTATTATTTTGAAGATAGAATGGTTAGCTTAGCTGAGAGCTTCTTCCTCAGGACATATGCAATTTAACATTCTACTGGAATCTCAAACTTACTATGTCCAAATTACATTCATTAATATAACCCTCAAAGTGCTCCCAATCCTGAATTTCTTATGCCAAGGGAATAATGCCAAATATGTTTTCCAAAATAGAAACATTTACATCTACCTATAGTTAAGGACTGAATAATTGGTAAATACAGATATATATATGGATATAAGTTCCTAGGATAAAAAAGCAAGAAATGGGGAAACATTTCAGAGCACAAATATCAAAGACTCCCTTTTTCAGATGGCTTCTAGAAAAATAAAACATCCCATAGCTCTTAGATAATATTTTTTAACAGAAGAGAAATACGTAGGTGGGAAACTACTGAAAGCTAGATAAAATGAACAAAGAAGGAAGCTAGTTCTAGGTACTAGAGTAATAGAAAAGGGAAGTATTTTGAATTAGCTGATAAGAGATTTCATGTTTTGTGTCTTGATACTGGGTTCCAAATAAACTAACCAACGAGGAAGACTTAACACACATGGTAACCTGCTAGCTTGGTGATCTTAGCTACTAACTATACAATTCAGAACATACGAACTACATTTTACAGGTCAGTGGAATCCAGAATATTGCTTTATTTTATGAAATACCTCAGACCTCTATCAAAATTGCCCTAGGAACCATAAAAGTTCTAACATCAAACTTGGCACCTTCACACAAATTCATGTTCATGAATTTTGTTTGTTTGCTTTCCTTGAGGGGGTGCTTATTTCTTCTTAATTACATTTTTAAATCTTTGTGTGTTATTATTCCTCTCACTTGTCTCAAGCCTTCAATTTGATTCAATTAGACTAGAGATAAACATTTATTACCTGTTCTAAAACATCAGAATCTTATATATGACTCAAGATTCTTTCTGGGGCTGGCCTGTGGTGGAGTGGTTAAGTTCACAAATTGCTCTTTGGTGGCCTGGGGTTTCTCTGGTTTTGATCCTGGGCGTGGACATGGCACCGCTCATCAAACCATGCTGAGGCAGCATCCACATAGCACAACCAGAAGGACCTACAACCGGAATATACAACCATGTACTGGGAGGCTGTGGGGAGAAGAAAAAAAGAAGAAGGAGAAGGAGAAAGAAGGAGAAGGAGGAGGAGGAGGAGAAGAAGAAGAAGAAGAAGAAGAGGAGGAGGAGGAGGAGGAGGAGGAGGAGAAGAAAAGACTGGCAATGGATCTTAGCTGAGGTGCTAATCTTTAAAAAAAAAAAAAAAAGATTCAAAAGATTCTTCCAAACTGCATATAGCTGTCAGAATCTCTTCCTTTTTTCTCTTTTTTAAGTATCTACTTAGGTTTTTTCCTCCTAATTTCTGTCCATTCTCTACTATAACGACCTCTGAAAGTTATATATATTTAGAGTGAGATTAACAACCTCATCACTATTATTTAGTAAATGAAAACAGTAAAATGACTTGTTTAGTTAGAATTCTTAGATATTCTAGACATCTGTAAATAACAACTTTCAGGTAGTAAATGCAACTCAGCTTGTGGGGGTGAGAGCAATATTTTCCCTACATCTCTTGTCTTTCCATATATCTTGAATCATGTTTTGTATTGATCCAACTAAAATCAGGAAACTTTGACCATTAGTGCTCTAAGAACATGTTCCCGTATTTTCTTGGTCCTTACTCCATACACAATGGGGTTGAGAAAAGGGGGCACCAAAAGGTACATATTTGCAATAAAAATATGGATGTGTGCAGGCACATTTTTCCCAAAACGGTGAGTGAAAATGGAAAAACCAGCAGTGGAATAAAAGACAAGAATAACACAGACGTGGGATCCACATGTGCCCAAAGCCTTAAAGCTAGCTTCTCGGGATGGCAGACGGAATACAGAGCGGAGGATGAAGGCGTAGGATACAGCAATGAGAATGGCATCACATGAGCCAATGATAGAAGCCACACTGAGGCTATATCTCGTGGTGGCACCTGTGTCCACACACGCCAACTTCACCACAGCCATAAACTCACAGTAGGTGTGGGCAATGATTCGTGTTCTGCAGTAAGGCAGCTGTTTGAGCAGGATGGGGTGTGGAGAAAAGAAGGCTACACCACGAGTCACCACAATAATACCCATTATAGTGATGCGAGCATGGGTGAGAATGGTGGTGTGGTGCAGTGGGTCACAAATGGCCACATAACGGTCAACGGCCATAGCCAAAAAGAACCCTGATTCCATGGTAGTAAAACTATGGATGAAGAACATTTGGGTCAGACAGGCATCAAAGGCAGTGTCATGGGCTCCAAACCAGAAGAGACAGAGCATGCGGGGCAGTGTAGATGTGGAGAGGACCAGATCAGTGACTGAGAGCATGCACAGAAAGAGGAACATGGGCTCATGGAGGCTTCGCTCTGCCTTCACCACGGCCAGGATGGTCACGTTCCCCACCACAGCCACCAGGTACATGGAGCAGAAGGGAATCCCAATCCAGACATGAAGGTGCTCTAGTCCTGGAATGCCCATCAGCAAGAAGGTGACAGGAGAGGGACGAGAAGCATTGAGAAGTGGCATGATGGTTTTTCCTTTGCTTTCTATCAATACTTCTGAAGATAAAGTTGCTATGCCAAAATGACCACAACCAGATGGTGAAAACATGGATTTAATGCAGGAAGATCCTTAACGATCTGTTGTTAAAAACAATTCAAATTCATGATCAGGTATATTTAAATTCATTAGAGCTATTAGAAATTAGAAATTTGTAACATCATGCCAAATACTGTGTTTGAAAATACAGAAAGTAATTCACACCTCATTTCATATTTTCATGGGGGCACATAAGTTACCTTATTCATTCATTTACAGTAGAAAGATTCCTTGTCTATTCATAATTGTGCTTAATTAAACAACTGTTTATTAAGCAGTTACTGGGTAACAAAACATATTCTAGCCACTGGGAATAAAGTAGTGCACAGATCAGTTATCCTTCTCATAGAGGTCACACTCTATAAGAAAAATGTCATAATATGATGAATGAGGACTGGTATGTGTGGATGATGTGTGGATGATAATCAGAAACTATGTTGGATTAAACAAGACTTTGAAAATTTCCTCTTTAATCTCTTAGTATTTCTCTTAAGCTGATGTGTGAACGATGGAGCTCACATTTTTCAAAGCCTGGGATATTACACATTCTGGAAAGGAAAAAAGAAAGAAAATTTGCTGTGAAGCAGGAACAAACAGAAACAGACAAGAATGCCAGTGTTTTTGAAATTTATAAATTGTGATAGGAGATGAAGTCAATTTCTCCACATTAATAGCTTGTTCATGTCTTCACTTTTTCCTCTGCTCATTTTAGAAAAACATCAGTTGCATAAACAATCATCTTGAGAATATTCTAAAATTTTCTGCTTCATTTTCTTGTGTCAAGACTTTCTGAAAACCATGTAATTCTACATCGATTATGTGGGTGCCAAATCTGTTGTAGATAACATGACTTGGTATATTTTCATCTATTACTCATTGTAAGTCCTCCATATCATTTTTTACATGGGTCTTTGTCTATTTTTCCATTCTATTCCTTTCTATTGGTACCTGTCTGAAAATTATACCTTCTGACACATTCACTGTTTTACAATTTCCAAATCTAGTGTTTATTATAATAAGTGGACAGTTAATATTTAGACTATGAAATTATGAGTACTGATAAATTGGAGTCTAAAGAGAGTATGCTTCAGATTTCCCAAAGTGAATAATACAGTATATTATTCCTCAGAACACAGAAGTGGCTTCCAAAGCCATCCTGGATTTTTTGTTGGTTTGTTTTGCTTTTGTTTTGGTTTTTTTTAAATGCTTTTTTATTTTCTCAGTGATGAAGATTGGCCCTGAGCTAACATCTGTTGCCAATCTTCCTAGTAATTTTTTTCTCCCCAAAGTCCTAATATGCAGTTGTATATCCTCGTTGTAAGTCATTCTAGTTCTTCTATGTGGGAAGCTGCCACAACATGGTTTGATGAGCAGTGCATTGGTCCATGCCCAGGATCTGAATCAGTGAACTGTCAGCCGCCAAACAGAGGACATGAACTTAACCACTCAGCCACAGGGCCAGCCCCCTATCCTGTGCTTTAACTTCTTTCTATGGCTTGCTTCCATATCAGTGATAATCAGAAACTATGTTGGATTAAACAAGACTTTGAAAATTTCCTCTTTAATCTCTCTCTCTCTCAAGTGTATCTCAAGTATCTCTCTCAAGTGAGAAGGCTTTCCTTAACTGTATGTGATCAAGTAGAGACCTTGTGAAACTTTCAGGGAGTTATTCAAGAGACTCTTGTTCTAGGTAGAAGATTGCACAAACCACACTCTAAGTGATTTAGGGAATACAAATAAATGATCTCTATCTTCTGATTTAAGAGGAAGAAAGTTAAAATCCTGGCAATCAAGCTTCCAGAGTTACATATTAAATTTCGACAACTAAAAATTTGTAGGACTGCATGTGGAAAGACTGTGATATCAGTTGGAATATTTGTAAGTGGGAACATAATATTGACATTATGGAGATGGTTTCTTAAATAAGAATTACGTATTCCATGCCTTCTGGATCTCATGTGCTACATCACATATGAGACTCATATGAAGCATAGTGTGTTATGATGTCACTTTTTTCCTATTGTATTTTTCTATCATTTACCCTTTAAATAGAGACAATATTATATGTTCTTTCAGAAAAAATATATGGAAAGTATCATATATATATATGAATTATATATATATATATATATATATATATATATATATATATGAATACCATATTTCTTAACCTTAATTCCATTCACTACCTTCCCAGACTCAATGTTTCAGATTGAGATCATTTCACTGTAGGGATGGACCTTTCTTGTGCTCTTTCATTTATTCATCCCGAAATCCACATGCTTGTTCATTCAAAGCAGTTCATTTACTGGATTTTTAAATTGACCTAATGATGTCCAAAATCTCAATTACTGAATAAAGCATAATCCTTTATACTTGTCATAGTTCCAATGGAGAGTTGAGCCTTCGTAATAGAGAAGTCCTGGGGTTATGCCCCAAAAAAGTGGGTGAATGGGGAGGCATGGGTTGGGAAGTTTAAAGAAGATGACTCTTAAGTTTCTACAAATTATTTTGTTGTAGAGGAACCCTTGGTTACTAGTTTTCTGTGCTTTCCCATCTCCTGTTGATACTGACATTACATTGGCTAATATCACCATCAGCTCTTGAGGAGGAATCTGCTTTTCTCATATCTCAAAGAAGCCCTTATAAATATAATAGGCACTCAAAAAAATACACAGTTATCCCTTCATATGCTTTCCAGAATTCTATAAACACACAAACTATCCAAATATCACTAACTGAGGAATTGTTTTCTAGGCTTCTACATTTACTAACCCTGGCCTTTCCTCTAGCGAAAAACTCTTGAACAGTGCAGATATGGCATTTTGAATGATTTATTTGATAAAATAGACTGTAAAGAAGTAATTTATGTCAGCAAATTATCATGAGTGGGGCATGAGTTCTATAGAAATGACAGCAATAGACCAAGTTAAGTTTCGTGACTCGAGGATAGACTGCTTGAGTAAGTGGCACGTAGACTAGAATCTAAAGAATACATGATTTCTTGTCTTGGGAACCAAAATATATATTTTTGAAACATATGTATTTGTATATAGGTAGATGTATGTATAACCAAAGGAAAAAGCACAAAGTTTCATTAGAAAGAATAATCACGACATAATGAATCAAAATCTTAAGTAGTTTGGATTCAAAGTGTACAGAATTGATGAGATTCTACGGGTAAAAAAGTACATGCTTACATACACTGTATAATCTATAGGGAATTTTATACTCCAATGTCTAGATCAGTGGCTTTGACTTATTAGGTACTCAATAAATATACATTGGATGCATAAATAAATTGCAGGAGAAAAAAGTGGACGTATTCACAGATACACACATTAGTTTCTACAAGCATACATGATATGATCACTATAATGACATCCTCTAGAAAATACCAACCTGCATGTGAGTCCGGATGTCACAAGGTGTCCATGTCTTTGTTAGCCATATTTTATTCTTTCAAATAATCATGCAGTGCAAAATAATTTCAAAAGGAGAGATAATCCTCACATCTATGATATCCTTAAAAAAGATTTTTGCCTCCTAAAATCTGGTTCTTTCATCATTTCATCCATCAAGAATAAGAAATGTTTAGTTTCTCTGCTCCAAGATTTATTTCTCCTCAATTGAATCCAAAACATTCAGAAAATAAGAAGGTGATATTTGGAGGAGTGTCATGTCCTATAAAATTTTACTGAGACCACTCAGGCTATCCCCTTTTCCCCACTCTTTTTCTGCTTTCATAACAACTCTAATTAGCTCATACAAGAAACTGATTCAGAGCCAACATGCAACACAAAGATGTAGCTTCTATATGTAGCCATTTCAACATGATATTCTCAGAGGATAAGCAAGAATAACATTTGACACAAATGGGTCCCTATAGAATCATTGCCAGAAGAGAGAATGTTTTGTATACTTGGTGACGATTGGTAATCTACTGTATTTTAGAGCTAGTAATTGTGCATTTCCTCAGATTTTTAGCTCCAGATGTAGCCATCCTTCAGCAAAATGATATAGTTTAATTTGTTGACCTAAAATCCTGAAGGGGACTGAAAAGACTGACAAGATGTTCTTTATTCCTTTGATTAACACAACGTAATTCCAACCTGAAACAGTAGATCGACAGTGATTTTATTTCCTTTGAATATGTGTCCAAAAGTGGGGTTGCCATATCATATGATAGTTTTGGGGGGTTTATTTGTTTGTTTTCTGTTTGTTGTTTTTGAGGAAGCTCCATGCTATTTTCCATCATGGCTACAACAATTTAGGTTCTCACCAACAGTGTAAAAGTATTCCTTTTTCTCCACAGCCTCCCAAACACTTGGTATTTCTTGACGTTTTAATACTAGTCATCCAAAAAGTTGTGAAGTGATATTTCACTGTGGTTTTGATTTGCATTTCCCTGATGATTAGTGATGTTGAACACGTTTTCATATACATGTTGGCCATTTGTACATTTTCTTTTGTGAAATGTCTCTTCAGGTCCTTTGCTCAGTTTTGAATGAAGTTTTTTTTTGTTATTGAGTTGTATGAATTCTTCAAATATTTTGGGTATTAACCTGTAATGAATTATATGGCTTGCAAATATTTTCTCTCATTCCATACATTGTTTCCTTTGCTTTGCAGAAGCTTTTTAGTTTGAAGCAATTTCACTTATCTATTTTTCCTTGTCTTGCCTGTGTTTTGATATCATCTCTAACAAATCATCACCCAGACCAATGTCAAGAAGGTTTTTCCCTATGTTTTCTTCTAGGAGTTTTATGATTTCAGGTCTAACTTACAAGACCTTAATCCATTTTGAGTTAATTTTTCTGCATGATGTGAAATAAGGCTCCAATTTCATTTTTCTGCATGTGGATATCCAGTTTTCCCAGCATCATTTATTGAAGAGACTATCCTTTTTCCCATGTGTTTTGGCACCTTTGTGGAAGATCAGTTGATCATAGATGTATGGATTTTTTTCTGGGTTGTGTGTCCTATTCCAGTGATCTATTTTTCTGCTTTAATGCTGGTGCTGTACTGTTTTGGTTACTGTATCTTTGCAATATGTTTTGAAACCAGGAAGTGTGATGCCTCCAGGTTTGTTCTTATTTAAGATTGCTTTGACCATTTCGGATCTTTTGTGGTTCTATATGAATTTCAGTTTTTTTTTCTTTCTACTTCTGTAAGAATACAATTGGAATTTTGATAAGGATTACATTGAATCTGTAGATCACTTTGGATAGAATGAAAATTTTAACAATATTAAGTCTTCCAATCCATAATCATTATATCTTTCCAATTATCTGTGTCTTCTTTAATTTCCTTCATCAATGTTTTATAATTTTCAATGTACATCTTTCACCTCTTTGGATAAGTTTATTCCTAAGTAGTTTTTCTTTTTGTTGCTATCTTGATTGGGATTGTTTTCTTAATTTCCTTTTTGGGTGGTTTGTTATTTGTGTATAGAAACACAACCAATATTTGGATATTGATCTTGTATTGTGCAACTATACTGAATTTGTTTACTAGTTCTAACAGTTATAATTAATACACTAGAAAATTAAACTATTAACTACTAACAGGAATAGTTATGGATTGTGGAATTTATTCTTGTCATCTTTGTCTTCAACGGGCTCTCCATCAGAGGTGCTAAATTCTCTTATATGCATTGTACTGGAAGTCTCCATCCCACATTTCCCCATATTTTTGTTGCTGATTTCCCTCAATGCCTAACTTTTTAATGAGGACTCATTTCACACCCTGTAAAAACTCAAAGAAAAGTGATTTACGTTACACCATGTACTGAAGTTGAAGTGAAATATTCAGGTGCATATGTGTATGTATATATTCCCTCAGTATTTAATTCGATATTCTTCTCAACCTGAAAATAAAGTTTTCGTTACCAATTTGGAATAAGTTATTTTCCAACTATGTAGAGAGAAGAAATGTATCTAAAGAAGCCTCAAGCGTCTGGCCCACAGCTAAGAGCCCACTATCCCAGGGAGGCTGCCTCATTAAAAGATCTCGTCAGAACTCTAGATCTGACAGCAGAAAGCAAGTGTAAAAGCTTGAAACACCTATCTGTGCCCACATAGCATAGGTGAACATGGTGTCTCTTTCCTCACTACAGCTCCCTGAACGAGGTAAAGTAGGTCTCTGCAAAGTTACATTAGCATAGGCACAGGTCATAACTATGACCAAACAATGTATACATTCATCCAGCAGCTCAGAATTTTGGAGAGCATTATAAGGACTACATGAATGGGAAATAAGTACTAAGAAAGCAAAATACCCACAGAGACATAAGGAAATAAGAGGAGGATTCTAGTGTATCCTATTGATTCACACCAATGACTACATTATTTCTTGCTTAAATGATTTCAAACACTTTTAACTTTAATTAACGCTTAATTCTTTCTTAAAATATTTCCACTTCAAATCTACATATATATTTACATAGTTTATTCTTCAAAACATGATGTGGACTGTTGTTGGAAATACGATTAGAGAAGTAGGTTTGTGTATATATATACATGTATATGTGTGTGTACATATGTATGCATGAATGTATATATGCATTTTTATGTATGTATATATGTGCATATACACACACACAAACTCGTTTCTCTATCTCCCACAATATTCCATATCATGTTTTGAACTGTAGTAAGGTTTAAACGTGCATAGATATCCACAACATTTGTTTCAAGACTCTTCTTTTGCCAAATCCATTCTCTGCTTGAAACTCTCTGTTAAATTTTTCACTCAATTAGCTTCAATTTACAATTTAACACTCAAAAGAAATCTAAAAGTTAAAACTAATCTGTGGTAATAAAAGACAAATAGTTGCTTGGAGTGAAGAGGGATTCGGACAATGACTGGAATGTGGCATGAGGGAACTCTCGGGGGCATTGAAATTTTCTCTATCTTATGTTGGGTGCTGGTTACACAGTAGTATACACATGTTAAATCTCATCAAATGGAATAATCTAGACTTCTTATCGTGTTGATTGACTTTTCAGTTGTTAGGCCTGACAAAGACTGCTACCAAAATTATAATCCAAGTTTTGTTGTGGACTTCTATGTTTGTCTCTCTTTATGAATACCAAGTAGCAGAACTGTTGGGTCACAAGGGAGATGTGTATTTCTCTGCAAGAAAAATCCAAGGAGAAAGAGAATATGAAACCGTATTAACACGGGACCTGAAAAGAAGGAAAAATGAATCTAAACTATTATTTCAAGAACTTAGCTATAAAATATTAGAACAGTCTCTGAAATATTTCTGTGCTAAAAAGATTCTGTTCATTTAATAGGAATTTCACATTGATGTATGCACACTGGAGAAAGAAGAAAGGGGGAAGTTAAATACTCCAGGAAGAGTAGACAATTGATGGAGACTTGACCCTGAGAAAACTGAGTGAAATGGGCATAAAAAAGAGAGGGGAAAAAAAAGAAAGAATTGAAGGACAAGAGAGACAACAAAGGAATATAATGGAAAACAATCCGAAAGTAGAGAAAAGAAGATGAAATAATGAGTTGGGAAGAAGATAGAGATGTCAACCCTTAGAATAAATTCCTGAGGAAACTGTGTGGAAAAAAGAACAGGAAAAATAAATGAAGATGACAACTGATAAAACTGATAGAAAGTTGTACTGAACCTGGACAAATGATTATGAGGCTGAACAACCATTGACAACTTAATATCAAAGAATAAATACATAAATAAGTAAATAAACACACTGGCTATGGTACCACATGAGGATAGTGTCAGACAGTTGAGCCTCACTCAGAAGAAAAATATCTAGGTGGAAATCCCCGCATTTTTGTCACTGTCATCTAAAACACAGAACCTGCATGCTTGCTAGAGAAAGGTAGTTTGCCACCTTCATACTGCAGTTAATTAATGATTTTCTATGGCAGGTGAGTGAACTACTAATACTCTGGCTCAGAAAACACCCTACATTCGAAATATCCTCTAATTGCTGAGAGGGATAACTCATTACTGACAATAACCTATAAAACTTGTTATCTGGGATTTTGAGTAGATCACTGTGAGACAGGAAAAATGCTATCACTGAAGTTAGTGCCAACTCCTATCAAGAAACAGAAGAGATAATGATGAATTATTAAATATCTCAATGAGTGGGGGAAGCCTGGAGAATGTTATGCTTGAAAAAATAATGTATTCAAAGTTCATTTTAAACCGAAAATTACTAAAAAACTAGTAAGCAACAAGTGTAACATTCTTTGTAGTAGTAGGAGGAGGAGTAGCGTAGTGGTGGAAGTAGCAGTGGGAAAAGGAAGAAGAGGAGAATCAAGATTACTATTATATTCATCAACACAATAGTATCTATTACACAACTTCATATGCAGGTATTTCCAGGTAACAGAAGATCGAAAAGATAATTACTCTTCATTTCTATGTCTTAAGAAATCTCTTATTTCTCGCATTCTCTGATCTCACTACTGATGAGCTTATACACAGCTTTGTCTGAATGTAACCCAAGATTGGATATTTTCTGATTCTTAGTCCATGGAGTTCCGTTCCTTCTATAATACAGAGAATTCTCTGACCCTAAGTGCCAGAGCCATAACCAACTCATTCCTGGGAAAGAAACCTGTGGATCAGAGGGATAATGATACTCTAGGGGAATCAGAAAGGTGATGATGCTCTGGGATCAGCCCAGGCACTTAGAAAGTCTAGCAACATTTCCATTAACATCTACGTCTGCTGGAAATTTTGTGAAAACAATAATGCATCTAGCCCATCACATGCCAAATCAACCCTCAGCTCCATTCGGGTAAGTTTCTGCCCCTACAGTTTAGGAACCGGGAGTGGATAAGGGGCTGTGATGAGTTCTTATTTTAGGAGGAAATGGATAGACTAACATTATTAATCCTGCTTCGGTCATTAATTTTTCTGTCCATTGTTGTGCTATTTCTATTCTCTGTTTAGAATTTTTCATCTAAAAAAGGAGTTTTGGGGACTAGATTAATGTAATTTAGAATTGAGAAAAATTTACAGATAATTTGGTCCCATCTTCTTACGTTTATGACCCTCAAGTAATTTATAATATATGCAAGATGGTTCCCATGATTCTAGATTCTAGTCACCTGGATGCCTATTAACTCTCTGGTTTACTGAACATAAAAAACGATAATTATGAGACAACTAACCATCTGTGTCTGTGGAAGCTGTGAGGGTATTTGAGTGTTATGGAAAACAGAAAGAATATAGGAAATCATAAGCCATGAACAGCTTTAGTATCTTTAGTACAAATTTAGTAGCTTTAGTATCAATTTACACAGCATCTTAGTCCTCTTTGTGATGTGGCAAAGGATACCCTGACCTCCTTTCTGGTTGCTTGCTTCTGTTAGAGATCACCTGTTAGCACATTTTCTTTCTCTTCTACTCAATAAATAAGACTGAGACAATCCCTTATACGGTTTCATTTAAACTATTTTAAAAACTAAGGGTCATCAAACTCATGCCCTTGTTGATTCTCACAGTAATTGCATTTAACGTAAGTTAGATGCCTTGAGATTACCCTATCTTATTCCTACAAATTCACGAAGCCTGTAAATAAGTAATTATTACAAATAGATTTTTTTAAAAATCATGTGACATTTGTTTAACTGCCTGAAAATGTACAAACTAGTTAGGACATCACCTTTTTATTTTGGCTGTGATCAATCTTACACAAAAGAAGATGGAAGAAAGCTCTTTAGCTTTGGAATTTTCACTTTCTTATGAAATTTTATTCATTTGTATCATCAAGGAGTTTTCATTTCTGTGTGGTTTTGTTTTGGCTCATCAATATTTTTGCAGCCTGTTCTTGTCTTGACAAAATAAATGGTCTTTTTTTAAGCTACTATAGATAATATTTGAACTGTGCCAACCACTGATCTGTTCCATGTATGATCTCATTTAGCACTGAGGTAAGTGAGGTTATCATTCTTAATTTACAGATAAATAAACTGTGGGTAATGTGTAAGGTACTTTGGCAAGATTCCATAAAAGGTAAATGTTTGGGAGGGTCCAGGATTAGTAGCTAGGTCATCTCTCCGACTTTCTAGCCCTTGATTTTAACCACTTGCTGATTACTGGACAAATAATCTGATAAAGGCATTATCATCAAGTGGGTGGGCTTAAATATAATTTTTTTTGCCTTTACAATATCAGCCAATTATTGAATGATTATTCAGGAGATACTGATTTTTTTTTTTAATTTTGAGATTTCCTTCTCTATTAGTTTCTATCATTTCTGGAAACTCACTTTTATAACTATTAGCAACATCCTCCACATATTTCATCATTTCTCCCACCGCATACTTCCAAATATTACATGTAGACATCAAAGGAAATTATTTCTTGTAATAATTACTGCTTTAATCCATATTCATGACTATTCTGACTATAGTCCACTCATTAGTATTGTTGCTGGATCACAAGCAAAGAAATATCAGTGTCCCTCTCTCAATTTTTTCATTCGTATAAGTGTTATTGCACCAAAAGTTCCTTTCATACCTCTATATATGTGCTTCAAGTGACTATGAACAATTATTTATATGACTGTTTTCAAGAAATTGTCCCAAGATTGAAACAGAAGTAGACACTTCCACTGCTAGTCACAAAAGGATCCCTTTTCCAGGGTGTATGGATGTGACCAGATCAGAGGAAATCTCTTTGTGGGAATGCTTTTTTTTTTTTTTTTTTTTTTTAATTTTTTTCCTTTTTCTCCCCAAAGCCCCCCGGTACATAGTTGTATATTCTTCGCTGTGTGTCCATCTAGTTGTGGCATGTGGGACGCTGCCTCAGCGTGGTTTGATGAGCAGTGTCATGTCCGCGCCCAGGATTCGAACCAACGAAACACTGGGCCGCCTGCAGCGGAGCGCGCGAACTTAACCGCTCGGCCACGGGGCCAGCCCCATTTGTGGGAATGCTTTCAATCAGTGTTTAGTCAGTCAGATTGAAGTAAAATGTGAAATGGTCCAAATATTAGAGAATAATTAATGAAACAGATACTAATGGGATATAGAAATAAATTTCTTAAACTTGAAATGTGGATCCCACAAAAGAGAGCTCAGGTAATTTCTGGAAAGAGTGTAAAATTAGGAAGATATTAAAAGTTCGTCATTATATTCAGAAGTGTTTCAGGATTCAAACCACAACTAACTAATCATACTACAGTGTAGAGTATAGAGTCATGACGTGGAGTCACAGTATACTGTAAATTTATTTAAAACAAAGTAGAAACCCCACGGTGTAAAGTAGAAGGATATGCAACTTTAACAAGTGATCCACTGACCTGTAACATGTGGAGGGAAAATATTGTCATGCTCATCTAGCTATATGGCATCTCTAAACTGACTACTTTCTGCTTTTGATTACATTCTATCCTCTTTTTTCAGTTGTTACTCTTCTTGAAATGTTTCTCTGTAGTTTCCTTTTTTTTTTTCAAATTTCCTAAGCCCCTCTCTAAAAAGCATTACCTATAACTCTTTCTCTTCCACTGAACAAATCTGCTTTAAACATAAGTGAACCTTAATTCAGAGAACTAACTACCCCTGGCTGCCTTTCAAAACAGACCACTCTCTTCAAATCTCCTGTAACGGCCACATTTAGTTTCTTGGCAAACAGTGACTTGTTCAATATTTTTATGATGGACTGAGTGAATGTAAGACAGCTAAATGCTTTCCTATCAATCCTCATTTGACACCCAATGCCACAGACTCAGGGATAAAGTCCTGAGACCTGGGACCAGGAGCAGTGTTGGCTGAGGATGAAGGCTCTGAAAGGACTATGTGCTAATACACATCGGGCGACAGAAATTGAGTTGTTCTAGGTCTCCAAGATTCCAAGAAAGAATCTACATTTGCAGCAAAATTAGTCTGGCATCTAGAGGTAAGTAAAGAAAAAAAGCCTGCTGATGGTGTTTCAGACAGAGCAGCCTAGAGGTCATAGGAGATGTAAAAGATGAATGTTCTCAGAGTCGTGGTTTTCATTTCCACAAAGGGTAAGTCAGAAATCATGAAAATTTCCTCTGTTCATACGTAGCTCTACTAAAAGTTTTGTAGGGTTATTTACTACTACTATCTTGGCATATAGCATAGAACCTCTGGATAATCTGGCCAAACTGGCACCCAAAGCACTGAACTTATTTCTTCAATGAGCAATATGTCTGAATGATAGAGAAGTCTCTGTCCTTTTCACTTTCCATTCACATTGTCTTTCTGTTAGGTATGAGAATCAGTGTCGAAAAGAGAGATCACAAACTTCCATGGCATCCATTAACACATCATATCTGGATCCCACAACAGTGACGCTGATTGGCATCCCTGGACTGGAGCATGTGCAGTTTTGGATTGGGTTTTCCTTCCTTGTAGTATGCCTGGTGGCTCTTGTGGGAAATATCATCTTGCTGATCATCATCCCTTCAGAACGCAGCCTGCACCAGCCCATGTACATTTTCCTGGCAGTGCTGGCGGCCACTGATGTAGGGCTCTGTGTAGCCATTGCTCCCAAGATGTTGGCCATCTTCTGGTTTGGCTCTTGCTCCATGGCCTTTGATGCTTGCCTCACCCAGCTCTTCTTCATCCATACTTTGCAAGGTATGGAATCTGGCATCTTGTTGGCCATGGCCTTTGACCGCTATATTGCCATCTGTAACCCTTTGAGGCACACATCCATCCTCACACCTTTCGTTCTGGTTATTATGGTGCTGGTTGTGGCAATCCGGGCAACAGTGCTTGTTGGTGTTTTACCAGTTTTAATCAAAAGACTACACCTTTTCCATTCCATTGTAATTGCCCACTCTTATTGTGAGCACATGGCTGTGGTCAAGCTGGCTGCAGAAGACATCCAAGTCAATAAAACGTGTGGTCTCCTTGTGGGTTTTACAATTCTGGGATTTGACATGATTTTTATCCTTATTTCCTACATCCTTATTTTCCAGGCTGTTTTCCGTCTACATCAAAAGGAGGCACAGCTGAAAGCATTTAATACATGCACAGCTCACATTTTTGTTTTCCTCGAGTTTTACCTTCTTGCCTTCTTCTCTTTCTTCAGCCACCGTTTTGGACACGTTGCCCCCTCTACCCACATTCTTGTGTCTACCATCTACCTCCTTGTGCCACCAGCACTTAACCCTATTGTCTATGGTGTAAAAAATAAAGTAATTCGTAAGCGTGCAGCACAGATTTTTCTTCTGAATCATCGATCACTCCAGTGATCTACTAAATGTTTCTATTCATGAAGAGAATGCTTTTACTTCCTAGACATGGAGACAGGCTGAACTCTCTGTGTTTATGTTTGGGGCTTCACTTCAACATGCTCAAACTTAAAGGCATTTATTTCACAAACTACAGCTAGGATGACATAAAATCTATTCAGGTAAAGACTGGTATTAGCTCTATTCATTCATTTTTATCTTTATCACTTCCTTCCTTTTAATTAATTTGTGTTTAGCAATTCATTTACTTCTTGATAAGCAAGCATATTGATTTTCAAACTTTCATCTTTTGGAATGTTTGCATTTTAAGCTTTGGATTTCTCTTAAATCATTGCTTTTGTCACATCCCATAGTTTTTGACATTTTGTCTTAAGGCACAATTATAGTCCAGTAACAAAATAAACTGTCATCATATCTTCCTAGCTTTAACTTTAAAAACACCAAGTCAGAGCACCTCATTTTTGGGAGTTCTGTGAATCTGCATTCCCAATATATCTTACTAAATGATAGGAGAGAATATTCATTAGACTCTAGGATAGATATCCTGTTGTAACAGTCAAGGGTAAAGGAGCTTTTGTCCAGGTGCATAGCTGTTACCAAATAGAGTTTCTATTAGTGCCACTGACATCATCCTTTTTGACCCTAGAACAGCAGCCAGGTTAAACTGGCACCATCACTGTTGCATCTGGCCTTAAAGTCTAGCTGCTCGACAAAAACTCTAACCCTCAGGCAGGTACGCACCAGTTCCTAGGTTATTCTCCATGAGCTGGAACTCTAGCAGAGTGAGAGCCAACCCACAGCTCAACCTCTGAACTGTTTCCAAGACACTGTAGCACTGAGTACTCAGTTTCATTTCCTAAAGCTCTGGCTAACTCTGTGGTCTGACATTTGGCTTTATATCTAATTTATCTCTTCCTATGGAAGGGACTCTCAAGCACATCCCAATATTGATAGGAACCAAAGCCTTTTAGCCTTTTGGTATATGAGCTTGCAGGTACATTCTCCCAATGACAGCCAGGTGCCATGGCTTGGTTTGGCCTGCCCCAATCATCTGCCCCAATGGCATTATCATTCACATGAGCTTAGATATGTCCAAGTTTATGGGCAGGTCCATTTCATAGTCCATAAGTGGAGAAGATAAGTCTTTCTGTCAGCACAAATTTACTTTAATTCCTACTTTCATAAATCCTTTCTCTGGATCTAGATTCTTAAATGTGAGTGATGGCAACTGAAACTGTGCCTGCACTATCTTTCCCAGTTTACCGGCTTAGTCAGTTGTTTGGTTGCATATATGAAGTTACTGTATACCATGGTGCACAGTACTGTTCTATCACAATAAGACACAATCCCTGATCCATGGACAATAAAGCTGTCATTACTGCTGCACCAGAAGGTCAGCTGCTTCAGTCACATAGTCATGTTACATCTTTTCCTTTTACTGTCACAAAAAGGCCTTGAACACAAGATGGATGCTTTACTCTTCTAGCCATCCTGGAATGTTCTTACCCTGAATTTGTTCATCTAATCTCTTCCTCTAAGCCAGCCACATTGCTAGGCTAATCTATAACTCTGGTCAATGCTCTAAGAGTTGTAGAACATTATGACATTTCCAAATATCCCTGTGAAATGCAGTTTACTTTACAGCAATGATATAAGCCAATTGAAGAGACTCATGTTATCCAGAATGTTCTAGGATTTCCTGTAGGTATTTTTTTCTCATAATACTGAGTATAAATTATGTCTTCCCTGAACTTCTCAAAGAGTGGCTGCACAGAGGATGCAAATAAAAGCCCCAGATGAGCTGTATCAATTAAGAAGAACAAGCACACTAATAAATTATATAATATTCTTATGACCTTTTAATCCAAGCAAGAGTTCTGTGTTCTCAGTATAGAATATTTGTTTACATGTAGCTCACATCTACACAGCAATGTAGCTCCAGGTCTTCAAATGACTGGTAAAACCATACACTTCTGCTCCTAGTAGGCTTCACTATAGTTCATACAAAAATCCATATTAATTATAACTCATGTACTAAATATGAGATCTAGAATAGACAATTGTTGTAACAAGTCAAAGGTGTCACATAGTGTAGTAGAATAATATTCTTTCTTTTTAACACATGCTGATGAGTAAATTGGATATTCACATGGAGAAAAATTACTCTAAAATAAATCTTAATCCCAACATGACATCTCTACAAAAAGTAGATTGCAGATTTATTTTAGATGTTAATGGAGAGGCCAAATAATAAAGCTATAAGAAGAAAATATGGGAGAGGAGGTATTTTCATTATCTTGGGATAAGCAAAGTTTTCTTAAATAGTATTAAATAGAATATAAAAATAAAATCTTGGGGAAAATATTAATAAATTGGACTATAGTAAAATTAAGAATTTATGTTCATCTAAAGGCACTACTAATTAAAAGAGGAAGGCACAAGGAGAGGATATACACATTAACTTGCAATGAATCTATAGATCATTTTGGTAAAAACTGACATCATAACTATATTCTTAAAATACAAAAATATAGTATGTCTCTCCACTTATTTAGGCTTCTTTAATCTCAATGTTTTGTAGCTTTGAGCATACAGATTTTGCACATATTGTGATAGATTTATACTTAAGAATTTCTCTTTTTTTGAGCTATTGAAAATGGCACTTACTTTTAAATTTTGATTTCCAATTGCTCATTGCTAGAGTATAAAAATATTATTATTTTTTTTTTTTAAAGATTTTATTTTTTCCTTTTTCTCCCCAAAGCCCCCGGTACATAGTTGTATATTCTTCGTTGTGGGTTCCTCTAGTTGTGGTATGTGGGACGCTGCCTCAGCATGGCTTGACGAGCAGTGCCATGTCCGTGCCCAGGATTCGAACCAACGAAACACTGGGCCGCCTGCAGCGGAGCGCGCGAACTCAACCACTCGGCCACGGGGCCAGCCCCAAAAATATTATTGTTTTTTGCACATTGATCTTATATCCTGTGATCTTGATAAACTCACTCATTATTATTTTTTCTAGATTTTCTGTAGAGTCCCTTGTTGTTCTCTATGTACACAGCATGCCATCTGCAAATAAGGAGAGTTTTGGTTCTTTCTTTCCGGTTTGAATTTTTTTCTTTTTCTATCCTTGTTGCATATGCTAGGATTTCAAATATGATATTGGAGAAACGTGGTGAGAAGGAACACCCTTTCCTTACTCTCAGTAATAGAGAGAAGCCACTTAATCTTTCACCATTACTTATGATGCTTTTTCCTCGATGTCCCTTATGGGTTTGAGAACGTTCGTTCCTATTTCTAGTTTGCTGAGAGTTTTTATCATTACTTGATACTGAAATATTTTCAAATGATTTTTGCATGAAGTAATATAATTATATGGTTTTTCTCTTGTTACATCTCTTAATGTGTTAGGTTACATTGATTACTTTTGAGTGTTCAATCAGCCTTGCATTCCTGAGATAAGCCCTATTTTTTATGACGTATTATTTTTATTTTGCAGGATTTAATTTGCTAATGTATAACTGAGAATTTTTACATCTGTATTCATGTAGGATATTGGTTTGTGGCTTCTTTTCTTGTCCTATCTTTGTCGGGTTGTCATTATGAGTAAAAGCTGGGTTCATAAAATGAGTTTGGAAGTGTTTCTATTCTCTCCTAGTTTCTAGATGATATGCGGATTTCTTCCTTAAATGTTTGATAAAATTCACTAAGATATAGATATAAGAAAAAAACATATTGTTGATTTATTCTTAAGTGTATTTTGGTAATTTTTTCTTTCAATAAATTGATCTATTTCATCTAAATTGTCACATTGATGTGCATAAAATTATTTGTAGCATTCTATTATTTTCATTTTGCTGTCTGAGGCATCAGTAATGATATATACCTTCTTTAATTTCCCATGTTGGTGATTTCTCTCTCTCTCTCTCTCTCTGTCTCCATCCCAATCTCTATCTTTATTCCCCTCTGTCAATTTAGTTAGAGATGTGTCAAATAAGCAGCACTTGGTCCCACTAACTTTTTTTAATTGTTTCTTTTCTGTTTTGATTTCTGCTCTGGTTTTTAGTATTTCCTTCCTTATGTTTGTTTTTTGTTTATTTTGTCTCTGTTTTCTTTTTTTTTAAACAAAAGCATAAATTATTTAGCTGAGACCTTTCTTACTTTCTAATATAAGAAATTACTGCTATCATTTCCCATTAAACACTGCTTTACTTACCAAAGAAATTTTCATATCTTGTATTTTCATTTTATTACATTTGAATATTTCCTGAGTTTCCTTGAGACTTCTTTGAGCCATGGATCACTTAGAAGCATGCTGTTTAATTTCCAAATATTTGAGAATTCTCTAGATACATTGTTTTGTCATTGACAACTAGTTTAATTAAATTGTCAGAGAACATACTTTAAATCATGGGATAATTTTTCTTAAAAAATTCATATTCACTTAAAAATAACTCATTGTGAAGTCGTGACAGTGTTCTTATTTTTAAATATATATTTGTGTGAGTATGTATGTCTATGTTTATCTATTTTCAGTTTTTAGTTTTGCTCAACTAGATTGCTAGCTTTGCCCTGGTTTCCAGGAACATGGGCTAGCCAGAGCAGCAGCAGCAGCAGCAGTGGAGAAAGCAGTATATGCGTTTTTCTGGAGGTGCATTGTCACTGAGGCAACTTGGATATTCTCTAAGAAATGTCCAGGCAGTAAAATGGGGATAATCACCATAGAATAGTAAGGAAATAAGAGAAAAGCCTGAGGCGTTCTGCTTTTCTAAGAAAATTCCTGCCGTTTCTTTTATTTAAATGATTATCCTTGACTCCAGTCTTTTTGACGTTCTACATATCATCTGTTTACTGATTTTGTTGGCTGTGTCTCCAAAACACAGCTAAAACTAAATTAATTTTGGAAAACTCATTTCAACCAATCTTACCCAAACCATTATCATCACTATCCTGAATTATTGCAATAAATTACTAATTTGTCTTCCTCTCCTCGATCTTCCCCAAGAAATTTTACAAATTTCAATTGACTCTATAAATAGCAGGCAGAGGACCCCATTAAAATTCAATTTAGACATTGTCATTACCTTGCTCAAAACCACCCAATAATTTTCCATTTTTTCCAATGATATCCTTGAGTCCTTCGTATGACTCATATGGCTTATCATTCCCTAACATTTTCTCTTTGACTCACTACTGCTGTCCCCACCCCACCACCAATTCCCTCCAGCCTCACTGTCTCCTCAATCAATGTATTCTCCAACTCAGGACACTCAGGCGAAACTCAGACTCGCACAGTGAAATGTCTACGTGGATACTGGCCTTAGGATATTTGATATTCATCTTTTTTTTTTCCTTCTGCTTTTTCTCGCCAGCCACCCCCACCCCCTGCCCCAGTACACTTGTATATTATAATTGTGGATCGTTCTAGTTGTGGCATATGGGACGCCACCTCAGTATGGCCTGATGAGCAGTGCCATGTCTGCGCCCAGGATCTGAACCAATAAAACCCCGGGCCGAGGAAGTGGAGCATGTAAGCTTAAACACTCGGCCACAGGGCTGGCCCCGATGTTCATCTTAGTTGACCTCCTAACCTGCTCTTTTCCCAATGTTGCTCATCTCACTAATAGCAAATATAGGTTTACAATTCCTTAGGCTGAAATTCCTAAACTCCCCTGTACCTCTTTCTTTCACATATTACTTCTAAATCAGCAAATGCTCTTCACTTTCCTCCAAAAACATCCAGAACAAATATTTCTCACCACCTTATCAGCTAAGATCCTATTACAAACATTATTTATTTCTGATATTTGCATTAACAATGTGGTTTGTTTTAGTTCTAGTTCAAAGTATTCACTGCACATGCCGAACAGTATTATACATTATACTGTTATATATAACAGTATTATACTACACACTTCTCACTGTGGAAGTATTGTTTTTCTCCTCCGGCGGCATCAGTCTTTGTTATGTGACTTGCTTTGGCCAATGAATGTAAATAGATTTAACTGTATCATTTATCAAATGAAGTTTTCAGCTTCATTTCATGGTATAGTTTCATAATTTCTCTTTTCTCAATGACACGGCAATAGCAGTAGTTCCTAAGTGGCTACGCTTTCATCCTCACCTCCAGATTGAAGTAGTAAAGCTGAAAACATGAGTACGAAATATATTTCTTTTTGTTGTTGTTACAAGCTCATAAGATTTGGGGAACTAATAATTTAGTCTATGTTGCTTGATACAGTATCACAAATGGTGTCCTGCCTCAATTATTTCCCTCTTCAGCTAGTGATCAAAAGCAGAGTCAAAGTTATCCTCCAAAGCACAATTCACACCATGACACTTACCTACTTGAAAACTAGCTTATATTGCTTGTTCTACTCAAAGTAAAAGACTAGTCTTATAATTATTACAAGGGCACGCATCCTCTGGACCCCTTTTATGTCTCAGAACTCATCTCTTACAAGTGACCACCCCCATATATATCTCTTTCCAATTATCTCAGCTTTCTGTAGTTACTAAAAAATGCAAGGTGTGTGTAACCTCAGAGACTTTTCATTTTCTGGATTTCTTTTTCCTCTGATACTTTTCCCCAGATATTCATGAAGTTCATACTCACTAAACATTGGAACTTGTTATTGCAATTCACTTGCTCTCCAGTTCTTATGTCTTAGCAGGAAAGAGAGAGAGAGAAAGAGAATTGTTCCTACAATTTTAACCTATCACCAGGGGAAATCAGTATACAATTTTTAAATTAATTCATTAAGAAAGAAGTGATGAGAGAGTAAAGGATGAAATATGAAAATCATCACATGAAAGGACTATATTAAACAATTTCAAGGTGTAAACAGTTAACCATATGAAAATTATGAACACACTAACTTCAATGAGATCAATGAAGCACCCACTAGATTGCTAATTATAAACACAGTGACCCTAACAAAGTCAGGAAGAACAGACTTAATACAAAGAAAAGAAAAGATATAATGCTAGGATGGGAAAAAAAGAACAATTGGGAGATGAAGCAAATAAGACAATAATGATAGCCTATAATTCAAAACTTTTGCTTCACCAAAAAAGTGAGATAGATCTCAATAGGGGCTATTTTATTATACACGACTTAAACATACTTATCTCTTTATGGAATAAACAAATAAGGAAGGAAGCAAAAATTTTGCTAGTAATCACTAGGGGTAAAAGCAAGTAGTGCCACTCCCATTTCAGCCCCTTGACTCTTGGGCCTATGAATCTTGACCATGGGGAAAACATCACAAACATATTGGACACAGATTTAGAGAATATATAGCCTCCTGGGGAACACTGTCCCAGCTCTACAAGGTATTCCCACTTAGATGATGCTATAACTGACATCAAAAAGCCATTCCAAGAAAGCGATATCAGGAAGAAAGTTGAATAGTTTTCAACACTTATCCCTCCACAGAAACACTGATTTTAATAACCACCCATGAACAAGAATACTTCGTGGATGCCTAGGAGTCCAGCAGAGATGTCCCAGGACCCCATTAGAGTGAAAAAACTTCAAGAATAGATGCAGTGAAGAGGGTAAGAACAGTTCTACTTTACCTGTATCACTCATCCCCCAAAGTGGCATAGTTAAGGCCAAAAGAGATCTGCTCCGCTCACAAGTCATTCCATGTGGGAAAGTGAGAGTATTTTGAGTATTTGGCTCCCCAACCATGTGGGAGGATGCCCAAGGGGCCTCTTCTTTCTCACTCCATCCAGAAAAATGAGGAGATCAGTCTAGCCAAATAGTCTGGAGGCAGCTAGGAGCAGGGGAAATGTCAGAGGCTTACAGCAACTGGAGAGTGGAACTCAACAAAGGGCTATGGATTCTACTAAGTGCCTCACAGGATCCACCAAGAGACCCACCCACAAACCTTGTAGGGTGAATCATCTGCAGACCCATCCAACTATCCCATGCATGCTACCAGTAATATGCATGCCCCTCTTCTCAACAGCTGGCACCCCATGCACATCCTCACAGCGGGTACTTGTCAGCATTTACAGATCATGCACAAGAACATGCAGATAGCCAGCTCAACTTTGCTGAATTGGGAGAAGGCACATAACCTTGAACGCTACAGGGCATCAGCCTAGGGAAATAAATGAGAAGCTGTCAGTACCCAGTCTGGCTTTGTGAGATCGAGGAGGTATGCAGTCTTAAGACATCTCCCACAAGAAAGAACAAGAGGAGTGGAGCAGGTGCATGCATAGAAAAGGTTTGAGAGATCCCATAATCCCTACGTGGGCTGATTGGTAAAGGCTTTTGTCTCCCAAAGTCAGTCGGTAAAGACTGGAGGAAGTAACTCCTTCTTCAAATGTGAAGAGAGCAATGCAAGACTTCCAGAAACATGAAATATAAATGAAACATTACATCACAAAAGAAGCACAACAATTTTCCAGTAACTGATCACAAAGAAATGGAGGTCTAATAATTATCAAAGAATTCAAAATAATTGTTTTAAAAAGCTCAGTGAGCTGCAAGAGAATACAGATCGCACAATGAAATCAGAAAACAATACATCAACAAAATGAGGAGTACAATAAGGAGACAGAAATCATAAAAAAGAACCAAAAAGAAACTCTACAGCTGAATAATGCAATAGAAAACACCCATAGCAGACTCAATCAAATAGAAGAAAGAATCTGTGACCTTGAAAACAAGTCACTTAAAATTATCCTGTGAAATAAAAGTTAAGATCGTTCATCACCATTAGACTTGCTTTATAAGAAATGCTAAGGGGAGTTCTTCAAGTTGAAATGAAAGTACACTAACTAGTAACATGAAAACATGAAAGTATAAAACTCACTGGTTAAGGTAAGTATATAGCCAAACTAAGAATACTCTTACACTGTAATTGTGGTGCACAAATCACTTTTAACTCCAGTATAAAAGTTAAAAGATGAAAGTATTAAAATTAATTATAGCACAATAATTTTTAAATGGATACATAATACAAAAAGTTGTAAACTGTGAAATCATAAACACAAAAGAACTAAAAATATAAAGCTTTTGTATGGAATCAAAGTTAAGTTGTTATCAACTTAACATAGATTGTTATAACTATAAGATTTTTATGGAAGCCTCATGCTAACTACAAAGGAAAAATCTCTAGTAGATACACAAAAGAGAAAGAGAACGAATCAAAGCATATATCTATGGAAAATCATCAAATTATAAATGAAGATAATAAGAAAGGAAGAAAGATACAAGGAACTACAAAACAGTCATTAAACAATTCGAAAAATGGCAGGTAAGTCTTTACCTGTCGATAATTATTTTAAAAGTAAATGGATTAAATTTTCCAGTCAAAAAACATAGAGCATCTGAATGGATAAAAACAAGATGCAACAAAATGTTGCCTACAAGACACTCAGTTTAAGTTTCGGAACACGCTTAAGCTGAAATGAAAGTATGGAAAACAATATTCCATGCAAATGGTAACTAAAGGACAGCAGGGGTTGGTTATACTTACATCAGACAAATAAACTTTTAGTCAAAAACTGTCAAAAGAGATAAAGAAGGCCATTATATATTGATAAAGAAGTCAACTCTTAAAAGGGATATAACAAAGTAAATATATAGAAGCACACTACATTGGAGCACCAAAATATATAAAGCAAATATTTACAGAAAGGAAGAGAGAAATGGAAACACAATAATAGCAGAGGGCTTCAGTACCTCATTTTCTACAATGGATAGATTTTCTGAACAGAAAATCAATATGGAAACAGCCAACTTGAATAACACTATAGACCAAATAGAACTAGTGGACACATACAAAACATTCCATCCAAAAGCAGCAGAATGCACATTCTTCTCAAGTACACAAAGAACATTCTCTACCACAGACCATACATTGGGTCATAAAACAAGTCCTAAAAATGTAAGAAGACCAAAATCTTATCAACTGTCTTTCTCTGCCACAATGCTATGAAACTAGAATCAATAACAGGAGGAAAATAGGAAAATCCATGGATATGTGTGAATTAAACAATTCACTCCTGAACACACAATAGGTCAAGAAGAAATCAAAGGTGAAATCCAAAAGCATCTTAAGAAAAAATAAAATGGAAACACAACATACCAAAGCTTCAAGGGTGCAGTAAAAGTACTTCTAAGAGAGAAATTTATAGCAACAAATGCCTACATCAGGCAAAAAGAAAGATCTCAAATAAACAACCTAACTACACACCTGAAAGAACTAGAAAAAGAGGAACAAACTAAGCCCAAAGTTAGCTGAAGAAAGGAAATAATAAATATTAGAGATGAAATAGACTACAAAAACAATTTAAAAGATAAAATAAAAGTTGGATTTTGAAAAGATGAACAAAATTGACAAAGCTTTTAGACTAATGAAAAAAAGAGAATACTCAAATAAATAAAATTATATCAGAGACGTTGCAATTGATACAACAAAATTCAAAAGATCATGAGATCACTATGAAAAATTATATATCAACAAATTAGATAACTTAGGAGAACTGAATCAATTCCTAGAAACATACAACCTGCTAAGACTGAATCATGAAGAAACAGAAAATCTTAACAGATAATAACAAGTAAAGACAGTGAATCAGTAATCAAAAACTTCCCCCCAGGGGCTGGCCCCGTGACCGAGTGGTTAAGTTCGCGCGCTCCGCTGCAGGCGGCCCAGTGTTTCGTTGGTTCGAGTCCCGGGCGCGGACATGGCACTGCTCATCAAGCCACGCTGGGGCAGCGTCCCACATGCCACAACTAGAAGGACCCACAACAAAGAATATACAACTATGTACTGGGGGGCGTTGGGGAGAAAAAGGAAAAAAATAAAATCTTTAAAAAAAAAAAAAAAACTTCCCCCCAAAAATAAGTACACAGAACCAGATGGCTTCTGTGGTGAATTCTATCATGCATTTAAAGAAGAATTCATGCCTATCCTTCACAAACTCTTCCAAAAAATTGAGAAGGGAACACTTCCAAACTCATTTTAGGAGTCCAGCATTACCCTTATATCAAAGCTAGATAAACACACTATAAGAAAAGAACATTACAAGCCAATATACCTAATGAACATAGATGCAAAAATTCTCAACTAAGTATTAACAAACCAAATTCAACAGCACATTAAAAGGACCACAAACTATGATCAAGTGGGATTAATCTCTGGGATGCATGTATGGTTCAACACATGCAAATCAATAAATGTGATATACCACATTAACAGAATGAGTGATAGAAACCATATGATCATTTCAATAGATGCAGAAAAAACATTTGAAAACACTCAGCATCCTTTCATGATAAAAACTCTTAACAAATTAGGTAAACAAGAAGTATACGTTGGGGCCGGCCCGGTGGCACAGCTGTTAAGTTCACATGTTCTGCTTCTTGGTGGCCAGGGGTTTGCCAGTTCGGATCCCTGGTGCGGACATGGCACCGTGTGGCAAAAGCCATGCTGTGGTAGGTGTCCCAGGCCTCCCATGTATAAAGTAGAGGAAGATGGGCATGGATGTTAGCTCGGGGCCAGTCTTCCTCGGCAAAAAGAGGAGGATTGGCAGTAGTTACCTCAGGGCTAATCTTCCTAAAAAATATATAAAATTAAAAAACTAAAAAAGGAAGCATACATTAACATAATGAAGACCACATATGACAAGTCCACAGCTAACATCATACTCAATGATGAAAAGCCGAAAGCTTTTCCTCTCAGGTCAGGCAAGGAGGTGAGACATCTGTACACTGAAAATGATGAAAAGAAAGAAATTAAAGAAGATACAAATAAGTGGAAACCTATCCGGTGTTCACGAATTGGAAATAAGAAAAACAATCCTAAAATTTATATAGTATTGCAAGATATCCTAAAAAGTCAAGGCAATCTTGAGCAAGAAGAACAAATCTGGATGGATCACACTTCCTGATTTCAAAATATAATAAAAGCTACAGTACGTAAAGCAGTATGGTACTGGAATAAATCAGATATATAGACAAATGAAACAATATAGAGAGCCTAGACATAAACCCACTCATGTACAGACAACTGATCTTCGACAAGAGTTTCAAGAACACACAATGAGGAAAGAGTTGTTTTCAATATATGGTTTTGGGAAACTGGATATTGACATGCAGAAGAATGAGCTTGGACCTGAATCTCACATCATATGCAAAAATCAACTCAAAATCGATTAAAACCTTAAACATAAGACTTAAAACTATAACAGCAGTAGAAGAAAATATAGAGGAAAATGTTACTGGATGTTAGTCCAGGCAATGAGTTTTTGGATATAATCGCAAAATCGAAGAGAACAAAACCAAAAACAAACAAATGGGATTGCATCAAACTAAAAAGTTTCAGAACAGTAAAGGAAACAATCAACAGAGTCAAGAGACAACCTATCAAATGGCAGAAAATATTAGCAAACCATACCATCTGATAAAGAGTTAATATCCAATATATAAAGAATTCAAACAACTCAACAGCAAAAAAAAAAAAACCCAAATAACCCTATTAAAAAATAGGCAAAGGACCTAAATAGATACTTCTCAAAAAAATACATATGAATGGCCAACAATTTTATGGAAGGTACTCAACATCAGTAGCCATCAGGGAAAGGCAAATCAAAACCACAATGTCATATCACCTCACACCTGTTAAAATGCATAGTATCAGAAAGAGAAAAGATAACAAGTGTTGGTAAGGATATGGATAAAAGGGAACCCTAATGCACTGTTGGTGGGAATATAAATTGGTACAGCCACTATGGAAAACAGTATGGAGATTCCTCAAAAATTTAAAAATAGATAACACCATATGATCCAGCAATCCCAATTCTGGGTATCCCTTCAGAGGAAATGAAATCAAGATCTTGAAGAGATATCTGCACCCCTATATTTATTGTGGCATTATTCACAATAGCCAAGGTATGAAAACAACCTAAGTATCTGTTGATGGATGAGTATATAAAAAAATGTCATATATATATATATATTCCTTTGTGATATATATATGTATATATGTGTGATATATATATATACACAATGGAACATTATTCAGCCTTAAAAAAAAGGAAATCTTGGGCCAGCCTGGTGGAGTAGCAGTTCAGTTCACACGCTCTGCTTTGGTGGCCCAGGGTTCACTGGTTCAGATTCTGGGAATGGAACTACGCACCTCTTATCAAGCCATGATGTGATAGGTGCCCTGCAAATAAAATAGAGGAAGATGGGCACAGAGGTTAGCTCAGGGCCAATCTTCCTCAACAAAATGAGGAGGATTGGTGGTGGATGTTAGCTCAGGGCTAATCTACCTAAAAAAAAAAAGGAAATTGTGCTGTTTATAACAACAGTAAAAACATAGATAAAGCTGGAGGACATTATGTAAAGTGAAATACACCAGATATAGAAAAACAAATAGACAAATACCTCATGAGCTCATATATGTGAAATCTAGAAAAGTTGGACTCATTAAAGCAGAGAGTAGAATGGTGGTTTCCAGGTGTGAGGGTTGGGGGAAATGCAGAGATGTCGGTCATGGGCCCGAAGTCTTAGTTATGGAAAATGAATAAGTCCCGGAGATCTAACGTACATGACGTATGTGTGATCTGTGTACATCACAGTAGTTAATACTACTCTATTGTATACTTGAAATTTACTAAGAGAAATCTTGTATTCTCACCACATAGAAAAATATGCAAACTATGTAAGACAATGAATGCTAATTAGCTTGATTGCAGTAATCATTTCACAATATATAAATATATCGAGTCATCATTTTGTACACCTTAAGTATATACAATTTTTATTTGTCAATTAAACATCAATAAAGCTGGAAAAAATATAAAAAGAAACAATATACATAGCTCAACACAACATGACAGAAAAAAAAAGCCATTCCACCATTCAGTCGAGCCAACTGCTTCAGGATGGTAGGGAATATGGTAAGACCATTGAATTCCATGACAAGTGGCCACCACTCCCACTTTATCAGCTGTGAAGTGAATTCCTTGATCAGAAGCAATGCTGTAGAATAACATACTGGTGGTTAGATATTCTGTGAGTCCACCGATGATAGTTTTGGCAGAAGCATTGTGTGCAGGGAACACAAACCTGTACCCAGAGTGTCTATTCCGGAAAGAACAAAGAGCTGCCCTTTCTATGATGGAAGTGGTCCAGTGTAATCAACCTACCACCCCATAGGTGTTTGATCACAATAGAGAATGATCCCATATCAGGTTCTCAAATATTGGTCTTGGCTACTAGCAAATTTGAAATTCAGCAGTGGCTGAAAGCGATAAAACCATGTTTAACTTGGTGAGTGGAAGTCCATGCATGACCTCCATCCCTGCCACCATGGCCACTTCATTCATGAGTCCATTGGCAAGAAGTGACTAGGGAAAGAGGCAAACTGGTATCCACAGAATGGGTCATCCTACCCATTTGATTATTAAAAATCCTCCTCTGCTGAGGTCATCATTTGGTGAATGATCACATGGTACACAAATATCTTCACTTTTTTGGAGGTCCTATTTCAAGAAATATATCCACAGAAATGTCCCTAAATCTTCTTATTACCAATTTTCCAATGATGTTTCTCCTAAGTTTTTGACCATTCATCCAAAACGATAACCACAGCTCATGAATGGGAAACGAATAGGACGTCTGGTCGTTTCCTTTTTCAAGCAAAATAAACAACCAGCACTCAAAGTTCTGCCCACTGGGGGAATTTCCCTTTACCACTGTCCTTCACTTATGTCCCAGAAAGTGGCTGTATTGCTGCAGCTTTTCCCTTTTGAGTAGTGCCTATGTGCATGTTGACACTTCCGTAAACGAGGTCTGAGTTTCTGTTGGTCAACTAATAGTAGGAAACTCCTCATGAGGCCATAGATGCAGACTGGAAGAAAGAAGGTGACATAGCAGAAGAGAGTGCCATGGGCATTTGTAGCTCTACCTCATGGAACTTACTTGTATCCGCATGGCCTGCTCAAACCCTGTCTCCTATATATTATTTCTATTTGATGAAGGTATGCTGTTGTATACTCTAGACTTTATGGCTTGTTACATCAGACAGCATCTAGTTCAACAGGCAGCCCAGGTTCATAGTAACTTGGTGAACCACCATTAAGCATTCAGTCTCTTCTAAAGTCAGTTAGCAAGCCAAAATTTGTTTCTCAAAAGGAGAGTAATTATCTGCAGAAGATGGTAGAGCTTTGTTCCCAAATCCTAAGGATTTATGTTGTGATTCACCTATAATGGTGTACTGAAGGTTCAAAGAGAATCTCTATCTGCCACTAATGCTTCAAGAACCATTGTATCTGTTGGATTATATGATCCAAGTCGTAGCCTGGACCTATTGAAGAGCCTTCTATTGCTCTGAACTCCACTCAAAACTAGCAGCTTTTCAGATCATTTGGTAAATGGACTGGAGTAGCACACCCCAGAGAAATATGTTGTCCCCCAAATCCAAACGTCCCTCTTTTTGGTAGTAGGAGGGTCAGATGCAACAATGTATTTACCTTAGAAGAGATATCTTGACATATTCCCACACCACTGGATCACTAGAAATTTCCCTGATCTAGAAAGCCCTTGAATTTTTGTTGGATTTATTTCCTCCCCTCTGATATGCAAGTGTCTAACCAATAAGTCTAGAGTAGTTTCTATATCTTGCTCGTTAGGTCCAATCAGCATGAATTCACCAATGTCATGGATGAGTGTGTTATCTTGTGGAAGAGAAAGATGATCAAAGTCCTTACAGGCTAATTTATGATCAGCCAATAAATCTCAGATTTCTCTAAAGAACTTCTTGCTGATGGGCCTCCCAGGACTAGAGCACCTGCATGTCTGGATCAGGATTTCCTTCTACTCTATATGCGTGGTGGCTGTGGTGCAGAATGTGATCATCCTGGCCATGATGAGGGAGAGTGAAGCCTTCATGAGCCTATGTTCCTTTTTCTGTGCATGTTGTCAGTCACTGACCTGGTGCTTTCCACATCTACATTGCCCCCACCACCCCCACGTACTTTGTCTCTTCTGGATCAGAGTTCATGACATCACCTTTGATGCTTGCCTAGCCCATATGTTCTTGATTCACAGCTATTGCCATGGAACTGGGCTTCTTCCTGCCAATAGCCATGGACCACAATGTGGACATCTGTGATCCCCTACACCATAACACCATTTTCATCCATGCTCACATTGTCAAAATGGTAGCATCTGTGGTATTCCAGGGAGTGGCTTTGTTTTCCCACATCCCATCCTGCTCATGCAGCTGCTCTTATCTGCAGGACTTTAAACATAGCCCACACATGCTATGAGTTCATAGCTGTAGTGAAGCTGGCATGCAGAGTCATGGAAGCCACCAAGCATTATAGTCTCAGTATGACCTCTGTGATTGGTTCCTGTGATGGCTTTTTCATTGCTGTCTCATTTCCTAATCCTACATGCACTCTTTTGTCCTCCATCATGGGAAGCAAGTTTTAGAGCTCTAGGCAAGTATGACACCTATGTTTGTGTCATCCTCATTTTCTACTCAAGCTGTCTTTACCTTCTTCACCTATCACTTTGACATAATGCCAACCCTTCCCCCCAAATTCATATCTTAATTGCCAACATGTACCAGTACCACCTTTTCTTTACCCCACTGTTTACAGTCTTAGGACCAAAATATCCAAGACCATGTCCTTAGTTTTGTAAGGGAATCTTATTTTAGGAAAACTGTTTTCAGAGATGGAATTAGAATTGGTGGTGGTCTAGGAAGTAAAAGGTGTAAATAATTGATCCCTTTCTCATAACTGACATGAAATTTTCTCCTATAAAAATCAGATATTTTATCAGATTTTAATGGGAAAGAGTGACTGCATGTAATAGAAATTCCATTAGTCTAGTAAAACTAGTAGGTATAGTACTATTTTTTGTGTACCTAATGATTAAGGAAATTTCTTAGAACTTGATTAATAGGAAAGACATTTCCTTCTATTCCTTGCCACTAGTGATCTTCTGCAGTGTAACTGAGGTTGGTAGTGTTTTCCAAATAGGAGTGATATGAAAAGGAAAGAAACCCAGGAAAACTCAAAAAATTCTCCAAGGAGATGCTGCAACTCAAAAATTAATAATCATCAACAATATTCTACACAAGAGGAAGTACAACAAGGGTAGTGTCCTCTAAAGACATTGAATAAGTTTGTATTGTAGGCACAAGAACTGACACTTAGGAAGAGCTGTCAAACAGAAAATGGAGAAGGAAACACATGAAAAATTTTAACATTGCAAATAAATCAATCCATAACTCTTTAAATACTGTATTGCTCATAAAATGTTTCCTCTCCTCAAACAAGAACTGGTACCTGCTATTGTTTTGCTACCTGAAATAACATAATATGGAATCAAGTTCCTTAGATTTATTGAACAATAAATTGTAGCAATAATATTACTTACCAGAATTGGTTATTTGGAGGACTAACTAAATTTATATATGAAGGACTTGGTACAAAGTATGAAGGAAAGTAACCACTCAATATATAATAGCAAGTGCTTGTCAGAACCTGTAGAGAACCTCTGTGAAAAGAGAAATCAGTACTTCCTTCTTGAGGAAATGTAAAAGAAAAACAGAGAAATTTAGGAAACTTCCTGAAGAAAGAACTGATAACAATGTCATTAAAAGAATTTTCTAGATCTGAATGACTTCTCTATATATCCTCATCCATAAGATTGCACATCCATGTAAGGATTAACATATGATCACTATCACTATAGAAATGTGACATCCCAATCATATACAGATCTTTTTGGAGTCAATAAATTTCACTTATTTAAATTAACCTTGCCTCTCCAACTGAGAAATTTTATCCTGCTTTAAAGATTGTGGGTAGATGAGAAATGTATGAATGGGACCATCAATTTTCTGAAAGAGTTTAAGTTCAAAATAGCTTCTGTGAAAGCAGAAGTATATATTTTGTGCAATGTAGCTCTCTCTGATACTCAGATAAGAAAATATTCATTCCTGTTCTTGAAGTGGAAGAAAAGAGTGGGATAGGGAGTTTTTGAATGAAGACACGGTAAAGTGTAATTAACTGAGATGTGTCCATTCAGTTTTCTTCATATGAAATTTAGATGATGGCATTAGATTATCTCTGCATTTCTTCTATCTCTAAATGATATGAGTCTGACTGACCTCTCATTTTACTGTTAAAGAAATCTGGGTACAGAGAAAGTAGTTGTCACGCCAAAGGACATTTTATTACTGAGAGATGCAGAATTAAGACGTTCTGATTCTCTGTCCTTTCTACTTTGCGTTAAAATTTACTACAATTAGAGACTTTCAATCATACGCAGGTCCTGGTTCATGGAAAAGAAACTTACCTAGAACGATTGATCACTAGCTGGAATGTAAGGACAACGAACAGAACAGTTCTTTTCTGCCAGACTTTGGATTTTGGAAAGGTATTAACAACTAAGTTTCTTTCATCCTCTGCTGTTAGCTTTCGCTTTTCTTGGGCTCTCTTAGAATCTGAGCTGACCCCAGGATGATAATACAGACCTGGCCCCTGCAGAGGTCATTATACTTTTGAGACGGAATAATAAAGAATTTGGATAGCTTTGTCCCAGGTTCCTAGGAAGTATACTCTAAACCCTAGGTGTTTCCCGAATGATAATAGTGTCTTTTCTATTCATGATGGACCCCTAGATAGTTTATGCTAATGAGATAACTCAAGAGGGGTCTGGTGATGCCAGAAAGCCCAAGCTTGTGAATAAAGGTTTAGGGCTTTTAGCAACATGATATCAGTCAATCACCACGGATGGAAAAAGGGCTGGAGATTGAGTCACCTGGATAATGATTCTATCAATCAGGCCTACATAATCAAACAAGGAAACAAAAACTACAGACACTGAAGCTTGGGTGAGTTTCCCTGTTTGGCAACGGTCTGAATTGTCACACATTGATAAGCTGGGTGAAGAACACATATCTGAGGATGACAGAAGTTTTGAGTTTGGTCCCCTCCTAGACTTCGGTCTGTGCATCTTTCCCTTTGGGGGGCTCTGTTTTATGTCCTTTTGCAATATTAAAACTTTAATCATAAGTATACCACTTACCTGAGTACTGAGTCATTCTAGCAAATTACTGAACTTGAGAGAGTTCATGGGGACCCCCAAATTCATAATCAGCTGGTTAGAAGTGAAAGTGGCATTGGAGTCCTATGACTGATTGTGACTGGTTTCTGAAGTCTAGGTCATATTTGGCAGCCTCGGAAGACTTGGCTCCTAACTCAAGTTTGTCAAACTCTGCGTAGAGACCCAGCCCTCCTTCGCAGGAAAAAGATAGCCTTTCCTAAGGACACATAGCAAAAAGGCACTCAGTTACCCAATGAGAAGTATGAGAACCAGAAAATCTCAGTCATGGACCACTTTCAGACCATGATGGATCTTAGATCGTTAGGAGTGGGAGAAAAGAAGATTTGAAAACTGGAGAATTCTTAGACTAGAAAAGATGTAAGACATTTAGTCAAGTTTCTGGCCTACGAACAGAGTGATAGCTTATGGTAAAAAACCAGTAATTACACTCTCCAGTGTGCCATATCCTTCTTAACCTCTATTATTGTATCTGAATATACTCACTACAGAAAGTAATGTTGCTGGTACCTGTTTTGATTTATACATTATAAGCGTGGCCCCAGTTCATGTAACTTTGATATGAATTAAGGAAACAAAGAGTGTATTCTCAATATGAATAAGACAGTTTCCTAGAATACTTTGATACATTAATTTTTAATTGGAAAAGCAATGTAAGCAAAATAACATTTCTACAGTTTTACCAAGTAGGAAACAAAAGCTCAGAGTTTACAAATAATGCACCAGTACCATAGAAAGAGTGGCCAAGACGCCAGAATTCTAATACAACTCTGAATGCTTACAAACTTCATGCTATTTCCATTATGACAACCTCAATCTATTACTGTTACAGACGTTAATTTCATAGCCAAATGTAACTGACAAATAATTAGCAACATTTTAAGATTTCTCGAGATAAGTAAATGACGAAAAAATTGGATTTCGCATTTACATTTGATAAATTGTATTGTACCATTTTAGACAATACTTTAAAATATTTATTTTTTTATTTTATTTTTTTTCGAGGAAGATTAGCCCTGAGCTAACTGCTGCCAGTCCTCCTCTTTTTGCTGAGGAAGACTAGCCCTGAGATAACATCCGTGCCCATCTTCCTCTACTTTATATGTTGGACACCTACCACAGCATGGAACAATACTTTAAAATAATCATTATCATGTTTCTCTATTATTACTAAACATTTAGCACTGTTAATATTTTGAGTTTAATCATAGTGTTATCTGCTGACAAAGCCTGGCTCTGGTTTGTTCTTGCTCAAATGACCACCACAATAAAAAGACACATTTTTTTTTACCTGACTCCTAAATATTCTTCATCCTAGGAAAGTTGTCATGATTGACCAAAGTCTAATGCTGAATGGGAGGAAACTGAGCATTCTTTGCTTATAGCTATCTGACTCCAAAGCCTGTCTCGATCAAACAGCTTTATCCAATGCTATTTAAATTTTAATTTGAAGTGTCTATAAACCTACTCTCGCTATATTTAATCAACAACTAACTGCATTTCATCACTTATGAAAGAAAGTGTCCTTTTGTCCTTCGTAGTAAATATCTATGACCTTATTTTTTTTCAATTTTATTTATTTGTTTTAATTGCAGTAACATTGGGTTATAACACTATATAGCTTTTGGATGTACATCATAATATATTTCGAATTCTGTATGGATTACATCATGTTCACCACCCAAAAACTAATTATAGTCCATCCCCTCACATGTGAGCCTCATCACCCCTTTTGCCCTCCCTCCTTCCCCCATGGAAACCACCAATCCATTCTCCATTGCTATGTGTTTGTTTGTTGTTGTTTTTATCTTCTACTTATGAGTGAGATCATACAGTATTTGACTTTATCCCTCTGACTAATTTCACTCAGCATAATACTCTCAAGATCCATCCATGTTGTCACAAATGGCTGGATTTCATCATTTCTTATGGCTGAGTAGTATTCCATTGCGTTTAAATACCACATCTTCTTTATCCATTCGTCCCTTGATGGGCACCTAGGTTGCTTCCAAGTCTTGGCTACTGCATCAAATAGTTTTGCTTGCCATTACCTTAAATAGATAGTACAATATAGGGCTGTTTTTCAACATGGGTTTCTTAAGAAGGACCATATACCCCAAACTGTAAGTTATGATTTGTGATTAGATTTATACAATGTTTCTAAAACCAATGCTCATTTTTTAGTGTCAAGTCCCTTTGATGATAGATTGTATAGGTGTTATTATAAATTGATTTTAAGTAATCAGAATAAGGCAGACAGAACAAATAGAATAAAAAACGATAACGGTTTTTTATGATAATCATGATGATAATGTAACAGTCTATTCTTTGTAATTCTAAGGGTGAAGATTTAGTACTTCAGCACGTCTATTATGAGCCTTTTCAACAGCAGTGATTTCCAACATTTGCTGCTTTCTGGTTTCTCAGGCTTAGAAGCTTATCATCCTCACATTTCTGTCCTCTTTTGTATCATATACCTAATTGCCATTATGGGTAATAGTACCATATTGACAGTAATCTGGGTGGAACAATCACTTCATGAACCCATGTACATTTTTCTTTCCATGCTGGTAGTCAGTGACCTGGGTCTCTGTGCCACCACCTTACCTACAATGTTTAAGCTTTACTTGTTCAATGTTCGTGAAATAGACTTTGATGCATGCCTTGCCCAGATGTCCTTTATCCACATCTTCTCCATGATAGAGTCAGGTATCCTACTGTCTATGGCTTTTGACCGCTATATAGCCATATCCAATCCTCGCAGATACACTGCCATCCTGAACAGTTCTACCATTGTAAAAATTTCTGTAGGGTTTGTGTTCCAGGCCATCATTAATCTCATCCCAGCCCCTGTCCTCATTAAGCATCTCAAATTTTGTGAAGCCAATGTACTTTCCCATCCTTACTGTTTACACCCAGATATTATTAAGCTTTCCTGCTCTGACCACCATATTAACAGCTTCTTAGGACTCACTGTCATTATTATCACATTTGGAGTTGATTCTGTGCTTATCCTGTTCTCCTATGTGAAGATCCTGACAACAGTTGTGGGTATCGCCTCCCAGGAAGAATGAGTCAAGGCCCTTAACACCTGTGTCTCCCATACCTGTGCTGTGCTGCTGGTCTACGTCCCCATGCTGGAAGTGCCCATCATTCACCGCTTTGGGAAGCAGGCCCCACATTTGGTTCATGTCATCATGGGCTGTGTCTACTTGTTGGTGCCTCCTGTGCTCAACCCAGTTGTCTATTGCATCAAGACCCGTGAGATACAAACTCATCTTCTGGATAGTTTTAAGAAAATATCGGAAAAAGTATAATAATTATGATTTATATTTATCCTTTACTGATTTTGAGACCTACTTCTAAGATACAACATCTCTACTAAACAACAATAAATGAAGAGATATTCAGGCCAAGAAAAAGTATCTTCATCTGTTAAGTCTGCGTACAAATGACTCAAAAAACCTGGAAAGGAAAAAAGTTATGGTAAAAAGAATAATATCTAATACTATGTACTCTGTTCTACAGAATCAATAATACAAAAAGTCAATATTCTAACAGAACTCTTCTTGTACTAACAATCTGATTGTCAGCAAAGACACCCACAACTGATCAAATTCTACTCTGATTCTCCAAGAGCAGTGGTTAAAACTCACCCTTAATTTAATTAAATGTGAACTTACTTGTCATGTCTTTTTAGATGTGAAAAGTTCTCTCTGCACTTGACTGCAAGATCTCCACAGGAAGGAGACACTAAATCATTATCCAGTAAACTTAATATTTTTCAAATTGCTAGCATTCATTCGACAATGATTCATCTCTTACGACTAGACACATTAAAAACACTAGAGTAGAACAATGTGAATAAAATAGGCAAAATCACTACTTTATTAACGCTATATTAAACTGAATTCAGAAAATATCTTGGAATTAAGTGTCAATGGCAAAAGTTCCTTGCTCTTTTGCCCTGCTCTAAATGAACACGGTGTCCAGGGTCACCTCAGAAGCAACAAATACGTCTGAGTTGGTTTGTGGTCAAGGCCAAACTGTGCATAGTTCCCAGCGTCAAGCCTGTGATATCTGAGGTTCTTCCAGACACGCTGGCAATGCTCTCTGGCCATCATGGGAATATTACTTGACTTTTTACACAGTTCAGTACTGTCCTCACTTATTAAAAGGCTAGGCTATTTTAGATTACCTAGTCTCAAGGACACAGCTTGCTAGAATACACACCAGAGTTAGGAAAAAAGTAGCATTCTGCTAAGTGTTTACTATGCAACAGCAGCCTTGGAAAGTGCTTTGAATTAGTTACTTTGTTTAAATGTGACCCCCAAATTGGTATGGTTTATCATACCCAATCAAGAGTAGAGGCAATTAAGTCTCAGAGGACCATTCATTCTTAAGCATACAGCTTTGATTACCCGTTATGTTTCTCAATTACAAAGTTTATTCTTTTTACACAAAAGCATGTTGAAACTAAGAAGTTATTTTTTATTATACTGGATTAGTTTAAGTCAGTGCCCAAGCAAAGTATGCTTTTTCCTACATATCTACTTAAAAATAAAATTCCTCATACAATATTTATTAAAATATTTAGAAAACTAGAGTACAATTAATGTTTAATGAAACTGAAATTCAAATATGAAGATGTGAATTTTTTTTGAGATAATTAGTACATTAGGCAAATGAACATGTGGCGCATAATGCAACCATTTTTGAAACTCTTAAAATGTAATTTCACAAGTGTAGAAGCTCTGGATGTTTTATTCACTTCTGCATATTCAGTACTTGAAACAGTGCATGGCTGGATATGACACCAAAAGCAGAAGCAACAAAAGAAAAAATGAGTAAACTGAACTTACAATTAAAACAGTTGAGTATCAAATGACACTATCAAGTGAGTGAAAAGACAATCCACAGAACGAGAGAAAATATTTGCAGAGTATAGTTCATAGGAGTTTAGTATCCAGACTATATAAACAATTCCTGAAGCTTAACAACAACAAAACAATTTGCATATTAACAATAGGCAAATGATCTAAGAATGTAAAATGGTGCATCTGCTGTGGAAAACATTTGGCAGTCCTTCAAAAGTTTAAAAATAGAATTAATATACGATCCAGAAATTTCACTTCTAGTTATATATTCAAAGGAATTGAATGCAAGGACTGGAACAGATGCTTGTATGTCAATTTTCATGGCAGCATTATTCACAATATCTAGAAGACAGACACAAACCAAGTGTCCATCAACAGATTAAAAATAAAGGTTATTTGGTATATACATACAACAGAAAATTATTCAATCATATAAATGAAGTTTTGATACATGCTACATCTTTGGATCTTTTAGACATTATGCTAAGTAAAATAAGCCAGACACAAAAAAACAAGTACTGTATGATTCCATTTATAGGAAGTACATAGAATAGACACATTTCATAGAGATGGAAAGTAGATTAGACGTTACAAAGGGGTGAGAGGGAGGGGGCATGGGGAGTTATTGCTTCAGGGCTACAGAAATTCTGTTTGGAGTAAGGACAGAATTTGGAAGTTGATAGTGATGATGTTGCACATTGTGTATGCAGTCATTTGCTGATGATGTGATCTTATATATAGAAAATCCTAAAGACTCAACAAAAAATGTGTTGGAACCAATAAAAGAATTCAGTAAAGTTGTAGGATACAAAATCAACATACAAAAATCAGTTGCATTTTTATACAGAAACAACAATATGTCTGAAAAAAAATAAAACTACCCCATTCACAATAGCATCAAAAATAATAAAATACTTAGGAATAAATTAACCAAGGAAGTGAAAGATCTGTATAAGAAAAACCATAAGACTTTGATGAAAGAAATTAAGGAAGACACAGCAAATGTAAAGCTATCTCATGTGCATAGATGGGAAGAATTAATATTACTAAAATGTATGTAATATCCAAGGCCATCAATAGATTCAAAGCAATTCTTATCAAAATTGCAATGGCATTTTCCACAGAAATAGAAAAGAACAATCCTAAAATTTGTATGGAACCACAAAAGACCCCACATAGCCAAAGCAATGCTGAGAAAAAAAGAACAAAGCCAGAGGCATCACACTTCCCATTTCAAACTATACTAAAATGCTATAACAAATTAATTAAAACAGTATGGTATTGGCATAAAAATAGACACACAGACTAATGACACATCATAGAAAGCCCAGAAATAAACTCTCACATATATGGTCAATTGATATTTGACAAAGGAGCCAAGAACACTACATGGGGAAAGAAAAGTCTCTTCAATTAATGGTGTTGGGAAAACTGGATAACCACACGCAGAAAAATGAAATTGGTTATCTATCCATTCACAAAAATTAACTCAAAATTGATTAAAGACTTAAACATAAGACCTAGATACCATAAAACTTCCAGAAGAAAACATAGGAAAGAAAGCCCTTGACATGGGTCATGGTAATGACTTTTTGGATATGACACCAAAAGCACAAACAATAAAAGCAAAAATTAACATGTAAGACTACACCAAACTAAAAAGCTTCTGCACTTCAAAAAGTATCAATCAATAAATTAAAATGGCAACCTACAGAATGGGAGAAAATATTTGCAAACCAGGTATAGGGTTAACATTCAAAATATATACCCATACAACTGAATGACAACAAAAAACATAAAACTAAACAAAGGGCTGAGGAACTGAATAGACAGTTTTCCAAATAAGACATCCAATTAGCCAACAGATACATGAAAAGATGCTCAACACCACAGATCATCAGGAAAATACAAATTAAAATGGCTTGAGATATCACCTCACACTTGTTAGAATGTCTATCATCAAGAAGGCAAGAGATAACAAATGTTGGCCAGGATGTAGAGAAAAGGGAAGTCATGTGCACCTTGTTGATGGAAACGCAAATTGGTTCAGCCACTATGGAAAACAGTATCGGGACTCCTCAAAAAATTAAAAATCCAACTATCATATGATCCAGAAATCCCCCTCCTGGATAACATCTAAAGGAAATGAAAACAGGACATCAAAAAGATATCTGCACTCTCATGTTTATTGCGGCATTATTCACAATAGCCAAGATAGGGAAACAAACTGTTTGTCAATGGATGAATGGAAAAAGATGTGGTATATGTATATACACAATGGAATATTACTCAGCCATGAGAAAGAACGAAATTCTATCATTTGTTACAACATGGATAGACCTTGAGGAAATTAGGCTTAGTGAGGTAAGCCGGAGAGAGAAAGACAGATACTGTATCATTTATATGTGGAATCTGAAAAAACTAACTCATAGAAAAAGAGTAGAATAGTCATTACCAGGGGTTGCTGGGGGTGGAGGGTGGGCAAACTGGGGAGATGTTGTTAAAGGGTACAAATTTGCAACTACAAGATCAATAAGTTCTAGAGATCTAATGCACAGCGCAGTGATTACAGTCAACAATATTGTATTACATACTTTTAAATTGCTAAGAGACTAGATCTTAAATGATCTCATCACAAAAAAAGGAATGTTAATTGTGTCACATGACAGAGGTATTAGCTAAATCTATGGTGATGATCACATTGCAATATATAAATGTATCAAATCAACAGGTTGTATACCTTAAACTAACACAATGTTACAGGTAAATTAAATCAATTTGAAAAAAAAGGAAGGAAGAGATTTCCCTCCCCTCCCTTTTCTTTGAGCACACACATTAGAAAACTTGTAACGTTATGTTCTTTCTCCATCTCTTTGAAATTTTTGTGGATCTTTTTAAAAGCTAGATAAGTCATTCACCAGCTTTAGGACCCAGGAATGTCTTTTTCAAGGACCAGGGAACCATCTCTTTGGGATGTAAACAACCAAGGAAGATAGTCAATAGTCAAGATAGTCCCCATCTCCCAATTTCTCCGGACCTGTGGCGGGGGGGGGGGTGGGGGGGGGTGGGGGGGGTGGGGGGGGGTGGGGGAGGGGTGGGGGGGGTGGGGGGGGTGGGGGGGGTGGGGGGGGAGGAGGGGGGAGCTGGAGACTAACATCAGCTGGCTCCTGAAGCCAAGCAGCAAAACTACCTCCTGTCATAAACATGTGAAGAGTTTATTTTTCCTTTGAATAAAGCCAAATGACTAACACAGATGGTCACGCCAATAATCAAGTGAATTTAGACTGAATTATCTGTGACAAACAGTGCTGTCAAGTCCTCTTACCTAAGGACTAGTTACTGTTTACCTTGAGAACATGTATGTAATGGGTTGTATCTGCTTGGCTATGTAAAAGGGGGAAATTTCTCTCTATCTGCAATCTTTCTATCTTAGTTGATTGGCTGTGATGCACATCACATTCTGCTTTAATGCTTATTCAATAAGAAAATTGTTTCCTTTCTCTTCCACCTTTGTGGAGAGGTTTCCTGGGTTGGAAGGAGATTTTATTTTTAACTATATTTCCCAAACACTGAGAAAATTCTGCAGCCTGAATCTTTCTCTTCTTGGTTCTATTTCATCCTGAGCTTGTGCTTATTCGAGTATGAGTAATGTAAAAACTTTTGCATAGCACTTTAAATTTCAATGATATTTCAACCATTATCTTCAAGGGTTTGAATGAGAGTCAGATAAGTATAAAACTTTTTAAAATATTATTACCACATAAAAAATAGGCTATGGAACATACTCCTACATTCAGTATGAGGAGGAGAAATTGGAATTTTCATGCCGTCTCCCCTTATCCATCAGTCTACTGTGCAATCCATATTTTCTCCTTCATCTAGTCCACAGAAATTTGGCAAATTTATTTTCAGCCTTCTATTCAGTGTTATGGGGAAAAATAAGGAGAAATCACTTTTATAAATACTTTTAAATTTTAGGCTTGTTTTAGATTTGCAGAAAAGTTGCAACAACAGTAGTTTCCATATAGTCATCACCTAGGTTTTCATATTGTTTCTTTCTCCCCAGTTCTATTGAGACCTAAATGATATACAGCACTGTATAAGTTTACGTTGTATAGCATAATGATTTGACTTACATAAATTATGAAATGATTACCACAGTAAGTTTAACTAACATTCGCCATCTCATAAAGATACAAAAAAAAGGAGAAAACGTTTTTTCCTTGTGAGAAGTACTCTTGGGGTTTACTCTCTTAACAACTTTCAAATATACTATACAGCAGTGTTAACTACAGTCACCATGTTATACATTACATCCCTTACTTACTTATCTTATAACAGGAAGTTTGTACCTTTTTCCCACCTTCAGCTAATGATCCAGTTTTCCTCCACCCAGACTCCTGACCAGTTAGCCTTTCACAACTTCCTAGGAGTCTATATATAGTCTTACCTCAGGTGACTTTTTTTTTTTTTTAAAGATTTTATTTTTTTCCTTTTTCTCTCCAAAGCCCCCCAGTACATAGCTGTACATTCTTCGTTGTGGGTCCTTCTAGTTGTGGCATGTGGGACGCCGCCTCAGCGTGGTTTGATGAGCAGTGCCATGTCCGCACCCAGGATTCCAACCAACGAAACACTGGGCTGCCTGCAGCGGAGCGCCCGAACTTAACCACTCGGCCACGGGGCCAGCCCCCTCAGGTCACTTCTTTTGTAACGCAAAACAGATGATCAAGTACACCACTTGGAGCCATAAATATTGGGTGCATTTGCCTTTGCCAGAAGTTCCAAATATCAGGTAAATTTCCCTTCACTATTTCCCTTTACTGTAGCGTAAAGGTAGTCTATTTTAAGGTTGCACTGATATACTCAGTCGAGCTTTACTTGTTTCTTTTTCCTTCAGCTGGTCATTAGAAACCATCGTGCAGCAATAGGTGTGACTTGAAGGATAAGTGATGGTACCAGAGTGATAGGTGACATAGGGGCCTATGACACGGGCTTGTGGAGATTATTTGTGCCTTCTGGCCATGCTTGTAACTGATCCATGGTGAATGATTTCCATTTTACAATGAACTGTGATGGGCCACATGATTTTGTTGATCTGACAGAATATAGGTAACAATGGGCAGTCTGGCCCCCTAGTCACACTATACTCCATAGTCAGGTGCTCTGTACCTCTGTACATACCAGGGTTAAGTAAAATAACAAAAAAATGTTTCTTTGTTTCATGTTACAGTAACTCCTAGTTGAGTAAGGATTACTATATCTGTTTTTTTCCAGGTCAGCTTAGAAATTGCTTTAAATGAATCAGAAAATGGTGCCTATTTCCAAAATAGAGTACATGGGAAGGGAGATTCTTCTTGATGCAAATGACAAAATACCTTCTTAAGTCTCCCAACTCATTTTGTGATGGGGGAAACAAAAGAAAAACATCAGTAAAAGATTTCAAGAAGTAGGTAATGGAAAACATAGGGTGGAAACTTTGTTTCCTTACCACTAAAAATATACATATAAAGTAGAAAAACAGAACTAGGATCACAGCAAGAAATATCCGACCAGACCATCTGAAAACCCTTCTAACACATTCTCCACACTGTCACATTAAATAGCATGTTTAAACATGAATCTTTACTGACTCTCTTAAGAATCTTAAAATGCGTAAGTTTCTACAGTAGAACTCACTGAAACCTGGTAAATGCTGTTATCTAAAAGTCCAGCAATATAGAGGAAGAAGTTCCCAGGCTGGACGTAACGAGTAGGAGGGCAAGGTTGTTTCTTGCAGATTGGAGAATTTTGCCTGTGGTAAATTTTGCCTCATAGTCTAGGTCCTTGCTAGGCTGTGAACAGTAAGGGAAAGGCAATGAACAGAGTTGTACATCACAGGCCTCAGACATGCAGCTCCTGTAGCCCCACCACCTCTCCTCAGGCTGGCTTCAGAGAGGGCCAGATCCCTACTACAGGCAGAGCTGAGGGTGTGTGGGCACACTAGGAGCTGACTTGGAGGGGAACGTAGAACTGGCACTTACCTTCCTTGGCTCCTATTTTCTGTCACCTGTTTTAGCCATGTTTAGTCTTTTGCATGTGCCTGGAACATACCAGTAGCATAACAAGGTGTCATTATTTACCCCCAACATGAACACTGTAACTTTACCAAGAGTAAGTTTAACTGAAAGTCTTGGCAAGAAAGGGGCCAGCTTGGGGCAAGCCCCATGGCATAGTTGGTTAAGTCTTGCTCACTCATCTTGAGCAGCCTGGGTTTGAGAGGTCAGATCCCTAGTGCAGACTTACACCACTTATCAAGGCATGTTGTGGCCATGACCCACATACAAGATAGAGGAAGACGGGCACAGATGTTAGCTGAGGGCTAATCTTCCTCATCCAAAACAAAAAACAAGAAAGGGGACATCCCACAGCCTTTGGAAATACAAAGTCAGCCAGCAAATGGCTGTTTTTGGGGAAAACCTACCGTAGACCTCTAGAAAGAGATTGAAAGTTCATTCACTGACCCTCGTCCCTCCTGTGCCCCTCCTACCTTTACCTCACATTACAGAAAATGTTGTAGGGGGGGAGAAGGGAACAATCTGGATGGTCCCGGCAGGAGAAAGGGTTCTAAGAAAGGTGCCCAGAAAGGGCAGTTTTAGGGGAGAGAGGTGGTTGAAGCAGACATGAAAGGGAAAGACAGAAGATAGTGCAGGGCCTGAGAGACGGGAGGGCAAGAGAGTGACAGCAGGGACGGGGCAGGGCTGGAGGAGGACAGCGGGCCAGAGCCTGAAACGAGGAGGCTCAGGAGGGTGATAGTCCAGGGTTGGATCCAATGGTGGTGACAGATGTGGAGTGAGGGTGGGACAGGGTCACGCTGGTAAGATGGGAAAAGGTATGTTGGCCAAGAAGAGTCAGAGAGTGAACAGAAAAGACCCAATTTTTAGCTTCACCATGCCTCAGTGCCACCCTCACTTGCCGGTAGTATCGCAGCCGCTCTGCCACTTCCACCGCCGCCATGGTTCTTGGCTGCCTCTAGCTTGCCTCCCCCATCTACCTCCCAGCACTTCCCGAAGTGCTAAGCGGCGCGGCCTCACCCTGCCATCCTGCCGCACCTCCTCATTGGTGGGCAGGATTATTTCCTCTAGCCAATCACTCGCCCTAACACCTGACTCCACCCTTCGATCCAAGTCCTGGGGACATGCCATTGGTCAGAAGTGAAAGAGCTCTTCCCCCTCTCACCTTAGCAGGTTCTGTAGGCTGAGGCGGGGCAAAAGCGTCTGACTTGGATACTGTATATTGAGCACACGCGAAAGATCCCGATAACCGGGACCCCTTGGCTACAGGTGCATCAAGGGCTTGTGTGTTTTGTTTTTGTGGGGTTTTTAGTTTTAATGGTGTATAAATCTCTGCTGCGTACGGCATGGCTTTGCTCTCGAGCTCTAGAGGTCTATGATGTGATTCTCGTGTTCTAGTTAACCATGAATTCTACGTGGTATCTTTTCATCACTAATATTCTAATAGCGCGGAGACTGCCAGGTCGTCTGACCCAAAGTGGTGGGCTGTGTACTCTGCAGCCAAGACCTGCTTTCTTGCATTGGATCAAAGTCAAAGCTGGAAGTCTTTCCTGTCACTTGATAAATGGTTTGGAGATGTAATTTTATTTTATTTATTTATTTGTTGATTTTTTGAGGAAGATTAGCCCTGAGCTAACATCTGCTACCAATCCTCCTCTTTTTGCTGAGGAAGACTGGCCCTGAGCTAAGATCCATGCCCATCTTCCTCCACTTTTTTATATGTGGGACACCTGCCACAGCATGGCTTGCCAAGCTATACCATGTCTGCACCCGGGATCCGAACCAGTGAACCCCGGGGCCACCGAAGCAGAATGTGCGCATTTAACTGCTGTGCCACTGGGGTGACCCCTGGAGGTGTAATTTCAAATACTACATACGTTGTCTCTAGTAGAGAGAAAGGTATGCTATACCACAAGTTGCGCTTCATTTTTGTGGTGGGAGATATGAGATGCACACATCCTTTATTTTGTAACATGTCTGGACCAACAGCCTCTTTAAAATTTTGCTGATGCAAGAGGCCACTTCTCTTTCATAAGGTTGATTTCCTACTCTTTGGGGCATACGTGGCTTACAAAGGCCTCCAACAAACTTTCCACTTATGGCTCAACTAGTCTCATTAAGTGAACCAATAGGATGTTCTCCAGAATATATGGATTTCCTGGGGTCTTTTGACCTATATGTGGACACTTGGAAAATTAACAATGTCCTAGGCATGACTGTATTTATATACCATTTTTATTGTTGTTGTGTTGTTCCATGTGAGTGTGAACTGTTTATGAACTTTCTTCATGATAGAATTGGAAAATAATGCGTCTACCAGATCAATGTCCGCGTCATGTACCTGAGGAATCTAGCTAGCAAAAAAACTAGCACAGCAGCTGCAATTGGTGCCATCAGTTGGTTGTTTTTCAGTAGTCTGCTAACCCATTGTTCACCTCCATGGTTTGCTTAAATAGAGACAAAACATTTAGCTACATTAGACTTGTGTAGGGGACAGATTGATGAATTAAGTGAGAATATAAAAGGGGTGATCACCTTTGCAGCCTTTGGATTTTTAGCGGTTGTTTTGCACTCTACCAATCCCAGCAAGAAGCAATATTGTTTTTATTTACTATCTGGAGGGCAGAGACAATTGGAAAGTCTCCCACTTAGCCTTCTCTTCTAAAATGCTCTTACCCTCTGGCCAAGAAATGAATGTGGAGTGTCTGCTAAATGCTATGTAGGTACTTTACAGTATACTTTTGAGAAGCAGATAAATTATTGTTGGATTTTGTTAAACCATTGTAAATCAAAGTTGAAACAGAACTCCATTTTAACCTCTCCCCCATTTTAACTCATTATAATAAGAGGATATCATGATACTTTGGGTTTCTGGTATTATGTCAATTTAGAACACAAGTCCAAATGTCTTTGTAGAAGGACTGGGAGATTAACTTCCAAATATACTTACAATGCTGTTGCAGTATTCTTCCTCTTGGGGAGAAGATTTCTCCTTTAGTCAGGGAATTCTGGATCTGAAAACTTGTCTCAAGTTGGAAACTGTGCAAAGTATCATGACTTTTCTATTGAGGTAGCTGCCCTCAACCTCCTGAGGACCTACCTTTGGTCTTTTTTTATTTGTATATATTGAGAAATGCGTTTGTTGGCTGACATTTGTCTGGGCCCCTAGAAATGCCATATTCTATTAACCATGTCATCTCTCTCTGTTCATCAGGCCTCTTGGCCGCTACTCTGGCCTTGACATTCATTACAAAAAGTCTTCTCACCTTTTCTCAGATGATTAAGTATTGTCACCCTATTCTGATTATTTTTGTGCCTTGTACTTCCCAATTCTATAACAGTACCTGCTACCTTTAGCCTAGGCTATGGAGGCCAGTCACCACCAGACTTCTCAATGGTGCTGGCACCTCTCTCATCAGGGCACTCCTTCTGGCTTCACTTAATAAAATGTCTTCTAGCGCCTTCTATGGAACATCGTTGGCTAGTGGTTTATTGGCATTTCATAATCTGTCCGTTCCATCATATCCAGCTCTCTGAGCATTTTGATAAATTCGTTGTATGATGTGAGAGGGCATTTCTAGCATTTTTATTTCACTTAGCGTGAATCCTCAGTTTACAAGCTTCAAAGAGTCAAACTAGACACATATTAGAATCACCTCCCAAAGTTCTTGCAAAATAGTTAAATCTTGTCATAAGGGATTGATCCCATATCAATAAACTTTTCCCATCTGACTTTCAATTCACTCCCACCATTGCTGTTGTCATCATTTTGTTTTCTAAACTGAGCTTTCAAAATTTTCAGGTGTGCCAACTCAGACGTCTCCCTTCTATGTCTCAGTGTCCCACTCTTTCCCAAGCGGGACCCTGAACGTGGCTAGAAGACTTACGAGGTTTGAGAATTTCACCTTTCTTGGAGCTTTACTACTCCTAAGTCTTCTCCGCTCTCCAAATGTGACAGATGATCATCAAGTACATTCTTCCAAGGAGATCCTCTGTCTTTTGAGCTATATCTTACATTAGTGGTTAATAATGGTCTCATTTCATTGTCTTTCTTAATTGTGTCAGTGGTCCCCAGCATGGTCGTAGAATTCTATGGTCTTGAGAATATGGGTACTGTTTTTGGTTTGTGAAGCCTTCTCCAAATGCATCTGTTATAATTTTCTCCTTTGTCCATTTTGTTCCAAACACACTGCTTTTCTAACTGTCCTTAAATAACCTGAGCTTTTATTTACCTACAAGATTTTTTTTTACTTACTCTGTCCTATGCATGGACTTTTCTTTCCCCAGCTTTTCAAAAAATGCTTTTATTATATTTCAGATCTCTACTCAGAGATAATATGATCACACTGTCTAAAGTAGCCCCCATCCTCTGTTCTCTCAGACTCCCTCATCCATTTTTAAATCACATTTTAAGAATGTGAAATTACTTGCTCAATTAATATGTTACTTTATTTTATACCACTTCCCAAATGCCCCCTCCCCACTAGATACACATTATATGAAGCAAGGGACTTATCAAACTTGTTTGTTACTGCATCCATCCTTGGCACCTTGTGTCATGCCTGGGCCATAATAGAATTCTAGTACACATTAATTGATTGAGTCTTTTTTTAATTAAGCAACTGGCTGAGCTATTGTGTGATTAGTAGCCTAGGTTCCTTACTACTTCAGAATATGGGTTGTCATTGGTCTAGAAATAATTGAAAATACTTATTCACTATTAACTAAAATTTACATGCACAAAAAGTCTTTACCTATGAGAGTGGGACCATTAGCCAAAGGCATCACTTTTATCTTAACTAGGCCGGTGTAGACTCAGTATATACATAACTATGAAGATGATTCTCAGAACTCATCAATCTGGCTTAACTAATTAGATTCTTTTTTCTTTCTTAAATCTTTCTCCTTTCTATGTTCACTGACAGATCTTCATTATTTATCATCAGAATTAATGAAAATAGACATTTGACCTAAATGGTCAAATTTTTTTCATTTTACCCATCCAGATTCCAATTTAAACACCACCATTGTTGTTGTCGTCATTTTGTGGCTGCTGGATAATTCTTTAAATTCCAGGCTTTAACTTTCCAAGTTTCTGATAAAAGAACCCCAAAAGAACAAAATCAGATGTAGGAAATTATTTTTAAATTGTGAAATTTATTTTCTCAAGTTGCTACTATCAATATATTCATTTTGCCATTCAGGAAACTTAGGAAAAGATAACATAACTTGATGAGGATAAACACAGCTAGTCAGTGATTGCTTTGGGATTCAAAACTGAGCAGTAAGGCTTGGCAGCCAGTTGTCTTAAACATTACATTTTATTGCCTCTCTTAGAATTTTAGACATGTAAGTATATTCCATCTTAACTAGGGCAATGTGAAATAGAAGACTATAAAATAAGTTTAGGCTATCAGAAATATGAGCACACAGTTAACACTTTCCTTTCAAGGGAGAATGTGTGAAATCATATGGCCGTCAGCAAAAAAGGGGTCATGTAGTACCTAACACCTGACAACCCACTTGTCCAGAAAGAAGAAATAAAAAATTCAAAGGAAAAAGTGACATGATACTGTATAACTACATATTGAGAGAGATACTGTAGCGGTAGAAGAGATTGGTAAAATTTGCTGCTATGGCCTAATGACAAAACTATATTGGTCTGGAAATAGTGTAGATCTTAAAGAAACCAATCATTGTATTATATATCAAATATGACTTATCCTATACAATATTCCATACAAGTAAGAGTCACTGAACTTCCAAAAAAGAAAGAAAGGGCAATGTCACAGTCAAGAGTTGTTAGAAAGATGAATTATAAGGAAATACCAGAACAGAATGTTTTTCTCTTTTATAATATAGATTGGGAGAAGGTAGAATTAGAGTATGAAAGTCATCAGAAAATGAGAGTGGAAGCTGTAGATACTTTCAAAGAATCAACTGAATCAACTTGAACCACACTGAGGAAACAGAAAAAGGAAAAATGGTAGGATAATTGTGGATGTCATTAAGTCTTCTGGAGAAGTGTTCATGGGAATAGATATTATATAGAAACTTTAAGATAATGTTAGCTAGACAGAATAAAATAAGACTATGTCACGAAAAATTGCAGGAAGGCCGTTGGAAAGCATATCATGATGATTTGCTCAACTATCTATTCAGAGAACATTTTGCTAGAACCATCTCAATTTCCAGGTTACAAATTGAAAATTCTTTCAGTCTTAGCGTGCAGAAGATATAAACAATCCCACTAATTGAGACCTGAAAATGCACTGCACTCTAGTGAAAGTCAGAGAAAATGAGTCAATAAAACCACTGCTGGGCCAGCCCCAGTGGCCTAGTGATCGAGTTCAGTGTGCTCTATTTTGGGGGCCTGGATTCAGTTCCTGGGTGCAGACCTACACCACTCATCTATCAGTGGCCACATTGTGATGGTGGCTCATATGCAAAAAGAGGAAGATTTGCAGCATATGTTGACTCAGGACGAATCTTCCTCAGGAAAAAAGAATCTCTGATTAAGCTGATAAGACTGAACCACAGAATAGTCTTCTGGAAGTAAACATAATGAATAAGATCACATAACAGTAAAGATATTTTATCATCAAGCAAATATATTAAGAATAAATCACCTAAGTCAGCCATCTCCCCAGCAAGTTTCTGGAGAAGAACAAAATCTAATCAATGCTAATTAATATTTTAAATATTACAAATAGAAGATGTAGGGATTTAGGCTTCTAGAAAAAGGGTTAATGTCCTTTTCCCCCCATAAGTCATAAAAACTCGTTAAGTGAAGAGTTGTTTGTTTTAGAATTTGTGAGATGTCAAAACTTGGAGGAATCGTTCTCTGATCCTCTTAGTTCTTACGCCATAGATCATTGGGTTCACCATGGGTGGAACAAGGAGGTAGATGTTAGCCACGAAGATATGAATATGAGGAGCCACATGGTGCCCAAACCTGTGAATGAGGAAGGAGAAAAAGGCTGGAGTATAAGCCACTAAGATCACACACACATGGGATCCACAAGTGCCCAAGGTCTTGAGTTGAGCAGCCTTGGATGGAAGACGGAAGACAGTATAGAGGATGACAACGTAAGAACATAAGATTAGTATGAAATCTATACCTCCAGTAAGGAAGGCAGCAGTCAGGCTGTATATTCTGTAGGTCCTTGTCTCCGAACAAGCAAGCTTGATCAGAGCCATAAATTCACAGTAAGTGTGAGGGACGACATTAGTTCTGCAGTAAGGAAGCCAGCAAAGCATGAAGGGTTGAGGACTGAAGAGCAAAGCCCCACGGAAGACAATAGCCAGCCCCAAGTTCTTGATGACTCTATGTGTCAGGATAGTAGAATGTCTCAGAGGATTGCAGATTGCCACATATCGGTCAAAGGCCATGGCCAAGATGAACCCTGAGGCCATGCTGCAGAGGGAATGAATGAGAAACACTTGTACAAGGCAGGCTTCAAAATAGATCTCCCTGTCATGGAACCAAAAATTGCTGAGGATTTTGGGCATAGCAGTAGTGGAGATGATCAAGTCAGCCACAATGAGCATGCAAAGGAAGAAGTACATGGGCTCATGCAGGTTGGAATCTGTTCTGATAATAAATAAAATCGAGAAATTTCCCAGGAGAGCACTCAAGTAGATGAGGCAGAAGGGCACTGATAGCCAAGAGTGGATGGCCTCCATCCCTGGAATGCCAAGGAGAACAAATGTACTGGGATGAAGATTGGTATCATTTGACAAAGACATGATGAAAACTACTGGCTGCTTTCAGTTGTGCAGTGGTGTAGATTCTTTCATACCCATTTGTCCATTACTTTACTGATGCCTTTATCTACTGATTTACATAAAATGTTCAGCAATTTTTTACACCCTAAGGATACAATGATACATAGGACCCATCCCTAAATTTAGATATTAATATTCTAATAGGGGAGAAACTGATGCAAACCAGTGATTAAATTCCCAAGAGATTAATGCAGTAAAAGTTATATGAATAAACAGTTTTATGACTTTCATGACTCAATATGTAGGGAGATCTATTCCACTTGTATGAGTCAAAGGATTCACAGATAATCTTGGTTCTGAAGCATTCTGGACCTTTAAAATAAAGAGAATATTATAACTTAAATAAAGTTCGCAATCAGAAGACATCAGTGTCTGATGTCTGAGAAAGTTAAGGAATTTTGGGGGTTTGTATGTGGGAGAAGTTGGAATACGTATTTGAGAAATAAGCTTTTGTCTGTGACTGCCTTCTTGTGTTATAAAACACATAGGTGAGGCCCTCATGATATACTGTTAATTGATGAGAGAAAGTTCCCATTTATTATATGTTACTCTGGTAGCCTAAAAAATATCCTTTATACGTGTCTCTGCATGGTGTAAAGTCTGAATCATTACAAGCTCATCTGTTAGCAGAGATAGGGAGTCGCACATTAAGGGAAATAGAAACAAAATATTGCTTCTTTATAGCAATCTTTGGAAAAAATGTTTTATAACAAATGAGCATTGTTTTTCCTTGTTAAAAAAGTAGTGCTTTAGTATTTTCTCACTAATTCTAATATGTTTTGTTTCATTTTCACTCATTTCAAACTACTTTCTAGTGTTTCTTTTAATTTCTTGATCCATAGGCTATTTAGTAATATGTTAATATTTTTCAAATATTTGGGGGATTTTCAAAGAAAATTGCAATTGTATTTGAATGACCCTTGAAGAACTCTACATTTAATTGTCTCACCTAAGTATCAAATTTATCTTTTGAGTATTTTTAAAATATATTAAAATGGTAATGAAATTGTAGAATGAAGAGAACAGATGATTCTTTCCTAAATTTCACTTGAATGTCCACTATGCCACACCGAATTAGCATGTATGGATAAATAATTCTAATGGCACATATTTTAGATGATTTTTCCAAGAAATGAGAGCTATAAAAGTGAAAGCTGAAAATTTATTTTGAATAATAGCTTTACTTCAGCAGATCAAATAGAAGTTTATGAACTAGATATTTGTAGGCAAAGGGTAGGTAAAGCACACTCACAATTATGCAATTTGATTTGCTTTTTAGAACAACTCTTCTATTAATGATTAAGTCAAGCTCAAAGGAATACCCCCTTATAAAATTATAAAATATGAGAACATATGCCATTTGTGTGGCATAATTCTAATTCAAACTTTGCAGTAAATTTACAGACTGCTTTGCTTTTATTATATGAATGATAAAGAGAAAATCAACAAAGAAACTTTGAATTTAGAATTTTAAAATAACACCAACAATAATCCCTAGAAAAATAGAAGACAGGAAGTGATGAAAATAAGAAAAAAGTGGGATTTAGCAGAATAGTAAAAAAATAAGAGGATGCCATTTAAAAGAGGACAAAACCTAAGAAAATTCTACCAAATTAAAGAAAAACAATAGAGATAAACTAAGCAAATTTAGAAATGCAAAATAGCGAACAATGTACTTACAAAGGAATTTTGCATACGTTGCACATTGAGGGATTAACTGGCCCATACAATAGGCCCATTAACTCTTCTGCCAAGAGGACAACCTTTTGTGCAGAGACATTTTTTACAAGTTCGTCAGCACCTGGGCTCACTGTTCTTTGATCTTCACTTTCTTCTGGAGACTTAGTGACCAAGGCCTGAATTAGAAATTTAGATGGCCTTAGAGTTTTTTGCAGTATAGTGTAGCAAAGTGAAGGAGTCAGACAGCTTGAATCCTATTTGGGACACCATCCTTTAGTCTATTTCCCCAGAAGACACATGGGCACAATACTTGCCTGGAATTTCCTTCTCTTTGTCCCATTGCCACTACAGGAACTGACTTTTCTTCAGTAGGTCACAAAGCTCCTGCTTCTCACTTCAGCAACAATGATACATACTTCAGACATGACATGTGCAGGTAGCGTTCCTGAGTGTGCAGAAGTGGAAAGGAGAGTAAGCTCATGTAATCCCTCTCCTTCCAGGTGCTTCTTTCTGTACTTCAGCCTAGAACACTTCGCTCTCAGTTCCTTGATAAATATCTTAACCTGGGTTATCCTTGGGTCTTTTGTACATATCAAATGTCCTTTGCCCTAGGATTTGACTAAACAGGGGGTCAAAGGGTTGTTACTTTTATGTCTCCTCTTTTCACTGGCATTAGTTATTCTTAGAAAACCTCAATGGGTCGCATGCATTTCCTGGAGACAAGATCAGATGGGAAGACTATAAAGCTACTAGGAAAAGGGAAAATCCTAAAGAGAAGTAAGATCTGGTGGTTTGAGAAATATCACAGTTGATTCAGATCATGAATTGATAGAAATAAGAAGGATGTAATAAAAAAGATTTTATACATCTTGTCAATTTGGTGAGGTGGTTCCTTTATAGAAGATAGTAATCATTACCCCATCATTTCCTCACCGCCTGCTACCCTAGAGCACTCATTTTAATCTTCCAATGTCATTCTATTTTTTCATCCCTTTGGCCTTGATGAAGTATCCAGGGCCTCCTCCTCTGTATCTTTGGTGGTGAAGGGAGATATTCAGGAGATTCTGTTATCCTTGACCTCACCTGTCCTATATCACCAGAAGCTTCTGGCCTGTCTTTATTATAACCAGCTAACCTCAACTATATTAATAGTTCTAGAATGAAGTCTCCCAGGAGCCAAGAAAGTGGCCCAGGTGTGCATGGGTTCCCTGTGGAGCCCAGCATATGCCAGAGCAGAGGCTCTTTGGCAGAAGATAACACCAAACTCCTCAGAGTTGTTCTCCCACTGTTTTTATTAACAATCCAAGGACAGGGGAAGAAAACAGATAATTTCTTTAATGGAATCTGTCTCATTATAAAACTCTTTTCAATGGGGACATACTGGTTGGCCAAAACCACTTAGTCAACAGATACACTTCTTACACTAAAATCTTTCGAATTTATAACCACATTGGTTTTCCATAATGATTTTTGACTTGGTTAAGTATACATAATTCCCAATTTCCTAGAAAATATAGTGCAACAAAGACCTTTCTCTTAATGCTACACTTTTCATAATTATAACTTTAATGGTCACAAAAGGTATCGTTAATTTTATATTCCATAATTCACTTAAGACTTCTCCGGTTCCTGGATATATGTGTGATTTTCATTGCTCCATTGATTAGAAAAAGTATAAATGTCCATTCTATATGCATAATAATATTTTAGAATTAAAGAGAAAAATACATAAAACTATGCACACCTACTGTTCTGAACATTACCCTGCAAAGAAGCTTTATGATCCCTTACTATTCCACCATGCACGTGGAATTTTTTCACATTCCTAGATTTATTCATTAAATGAGCTCTGTCATCAAATTAACTCTTCTCTAGGAACTAGGTAATAGGTAATATTCTAGGGACTGGAAATGTAATAAACAAAGTAGACAAGATCCATGATGTTATGAATAATTGTTTTAGTGGGATAAATCAACAACAAACTTAAAAAACATAATGTTTCAGAAAATTAAAAAGTTCTTTGATGGAAGATAAGAGGTGGATGTGATGGATACTGACTAGAGGTAGGAAGAACTTAGAAAAAGGAGGTCAAGGAAGATCTCTGTGAGGAGATAATATTTGAATTAAGACCTGAATGGTAAGAATAAACCAGCAATTAAAAGAACTAAGGAAGAGTATTGCAAGAAAAAGATATCAGAACATGATCCAAAGACTATTTTCCACACTGGGAGAAAATTCTTGCTAAGTATTGAGGAAGAGAAAAAGGGTAAATTAGTTGGACAAGGTAAGCAAAGGGAAAGAGTGGTATAGAGAAGGTTAAAGAGCGGTGCAGACCAGGTCATTTAGGACCATATAGATCAATAAGAAAAGCTTAAATTCAGTCTAAGTGCCATAGGAAACTGTTATTTTCTGAACTTGGTAATTTGATCTCCTCTCTAGACAACTGTTGTAGAATGTCAAGATTGGAAACAAGGTCAATTCTAAGGCTATTTTCAAAGATAACATTTACGATGATGTCAGATTTTCTAAGGTAGCTAAAATATAAATAATGAAACAAGATTGGGTTATGCATATATTTTAGAGGTGAATTTATGAAATGATTGTGAAGAACAAAAAGGAACGAAAGATGACTACTATGTCTGCAGTAGGAGCAAATAGATAATTGACTCGTGGACTATGGCAGAAGAAATCTAATACTGGCTTGGATTCAGACTACGCTTATCAAGATAAAATGAATTAAAAGATTTCAGACGAATTAAAGGTAGAATCAGCAGAGCTTGCTCTTGGATGGATGTGGAGGGTGAGGATAATCAGGCCATCAGTGAAGATACTTTGTGTCATCTACTTCCTTACACGTTTCTCCAGTTTCTCCTTCTCTCTTGGATGTATTTTTTGTTCTACCATAATCTTCTGCACATTTATAGTCTCCCCTTCTATGATCACAATTATTCCTATGGCTACAAATAGAATGTATGTGCTGAAAATTTCCAATTTCCTATCACCATCCCTGCCCAATATACTAAATAAAACTTCTTTACACACTCAACAACTTGGTATCTCCGTCTGGGTGTTTAATATGAGTTTTAATTGAGTACTTCTAAAATAGAATTCTTAAACTCCAATCTCCTCAATCCTATTCTTTCTCTAGTTCTCTCCTTCTCAGTAGGTTGCATGAAAATATGCCAGCTGCACAAGAAATCATTATGGGAGTCAGGTCTGTTTGGAGGTAATCCAGGAGAATTTTTTGATAGGTAAGCACACATAATATTTATTGGAAAATAATGAAATTATTTGTATAGAATAATTCTGGAAGATGTAGTTCAAGGAAGATAAAAAACATCATTGTTTCATTGTCAATATTATGATTATATCATTGGAGCAAGCCCTCAAGAGGATTTGACCTCTGGTTGACATGCGAGCTAGACCTGGGCAATCACAGGCTCCTCACCCTATTCCCTGTCCTGGGAATGTATATTTCACTCACCATTCCCCCACTAGGATCTATTCCAAAGATGTAACCTTGAGAGAGCAATGCGTTGTTGAGGTCATTTGGACAGCAAACGAGACTGACCCCAATTAATGACTCTATATAAACATTTAGGATTCTGGCTGCTGGGTGCAGATATCTACTCATCTTGTGGGTGCCCAAAACAAACCTTGTATGTAAATTCCTCTGCTTATTAAGCCTGACACCTACTAATCTGGAGTGGTCTGCCTCTTTCTTCAGTCTCTCCCTGCCTTCCCTCTAAGTGGGCCAGTTTGGGAACCAACAATTGGCAAGCCAGCCATGAGACAGAAGAAACAAGCTTTGGAAAAGAGGCATCCATCGGCGAAATCCTGAGTAGGACATCGACCTCTACGTGGGGAGGGGTGACCTGTATGTTACATGCTTGTAGACCACCACATGAGTACAGGAACATGCTAAAAATTATGGCTGGTTTCATGGGTTTGTTTGAGGAAATGTCCATAGCGCACTGTGGCAAAGAAAGGAAATGAATGGTTGCCACAGTGGGCTGGCCTCTGTTGTGGGCAGTTCAGGTGGCCTCCAACAACCAACACAGAGGCCGAAGCTCAAGTTAGAAAGTTGCAAGAGCTAAGGTTAGAGAAGGGTGTGTAGTTGTCACTGTTCTGCTAACTTCGGGGCTGGCAGACAAGGTGGGAGAGCAGGATAATAAATTGGAGACCTTAGCATGCCGTTTGCCATTTTGCAAAACTAGGAGGGCAAGCCACCATGAATTAAGTTCAAAACATTTGTAACAAAGTCTGATTGAGACACTAAGTGTTGGAATCCTGGGAAACTGATAAGAACAAAGAGGAGGATGTTGTGGTGATTGACAATGAAATGGACATAGAGCCCCATTAAGTCCAACCCTTAATACAAAGGAAAAGTTAAAATAGTAATTAGACTTCTGATAATAAGTCAATAGGGCTATTCTAAAGGGATTAACCCTATGGTCTAGACAATGGAAAGCCAAAAAACTGATGATTATGAATAAACCCTTGAGGGCTCAGGCTATATGGAAAGACATTTGGGTTTGCCTGCAAGAGCCTGAGGCAGTCCTTGCAGTTTCCACCTCTCAGCTCATAACACCCCTGGCAATCAGGAAACTAATGCCCTAGTTCAGGTACAAACCTAACAATTGCCCCTTCAGTAGATACAACACGTAGGGTCCATAAGAAGAGCAGTCACCCTTGCATCCAGGTGGGATGGTGTATTGCCACTAATGCCAGAGTGTCCTTGAAAAATCGTTACCTGGTTGATACAGTAACAACATGTCCTGTGTGTTCTAAACAATATCCAATGCAGCTGCCAAAGGATTCTGGGGCCATCTACCTGAGAAGAGATTTTCACATATTAAGGTATATAGGGTAATTAGTTGGGTTCAAATCTGAGTCGGCTTGAACTAAAGAAGCCTGACTCATGGCCTATCAAACATACATTGTGCATCTGCTTTAACCTTTAGAGGAAGAATGTAGTCTCTTAAGATAAGAATCCTTACTTCCCCTCCGACACCCTATTAGTAAGCCCCTTTTTGTAAAACCCTGTTGGTAATGCCTTTATTAGTCCCTTTCCCAGCTTCAAGGTCATGTTTACCTGATAATGTGTAACTGACTACCTCTTTGAAACTTTGATGGAAATGTATCCTGGGCATGTTTAACGTATGTTCTCTGTTCTGAAAAGATATAAGAGTGTGCTGAAAACCAAGCTTCTCTGGAAAGCTCTCTTCCTTTCTGGAAAAGGCCTTCCTGGACTATAATCCTCGCTCTGGCTCAAGTAAAACTCTCCTATCTCCCTTATCTATAGAATGGTTTTTGGTTATTTCGTGTTGACACACTGGAGTTCCGGAACAGTGAGGGACTAACAAGTTTATTATATTTGACCCCTTCCTCTTAGTGAGGGTTCTAAATGTGCCTTCGTTCATATGGACCCTGCATCTGGCCTAACCCAAGCTTTCTCTTGTTGCAGTACAAACCAAGCTGCCACCATTAGGGGATTAAGGAAGCTGAGGACCATGTACAAATATCCTCATCAAATAGACAATGATCAGGTACCACATTTTAAAGGTCATGATATGGAAGACTAAACAAAAGAACATAACATTGAATAGAGATTCCAACTCCACTATAACCTGCAAGTAGCATGGTTGATCGAAAAGAAGAGTGGAATATTAAAACAGCAGATTAAATTATTAATAAGTGAAACCACCTTGGACAAGTGGACTAAAGTACTATCCTAAGCTTTAATACATTTGAGTAATCAACTAGCACGGCATGTTGCCCCATATGCCAGACTGAGGACCCCTGTCAAGACACCCAACACCAGGGGGCGGGCCCCGTGGCTCAGTGGTTAAGTGTGCGCATTCCGCTTTAGCTGCCCAGGGTTCAAAGTTTCAGATCCTGGGTGTGGACATGGCGCCACTTGGCAAGCCATGCTGTGGTAGGCATCCCACATATAAACTAGAGGAAGATGGGCGTGAATGTTAGCTCAGGGCCAGTCTTCCTCAGCAAAAGAGGAGGATTGGCAGCAGATGTTAGGTCAGGGCTGATCTTCCTCACAAAAAAGGAAAAGAAATGTGAAAAGAAAAAAAAGAGACACCCAACACCATAAAGGTTTGGAAATTGTAAGAGGCAGCTTCTGCCCCAATTCTCATGGAGGATCAATGTGCTATGCTGCTGAAAACGCCAAGCCTCTTCCAGCCTGGGAAATGTGTTTTCTGCTGGAATTTACAATGAGATGTCCCCCCAGGATGGGTGAGTTATTTTGTACCCCTGAGTGAAGGGGAACTACTCAATTTCCACTGGAATCCCATTGTCTTTCTGCAAGCCAGAACTGTTGAAACGTACGATCCCTGGAATGAAACTCCCACCACTGAAAGAAGGGTGAAAATGGGGGTCCTGGTCTGGCATATTCTGCCCGTAGTTCATCTCCTCACACCTGTGTTTGATATGCACAACCAGGTTAAGTTCCTAAAGTTGCCAACCTCCCTCTTCCCAAGACCCGGTGAGCACACTCTGTTTTCTACTGGTACAATCATTTGGCCACCAACTTTGTTTCCTCCATTGACCTGGAGGGCAGTATAACATCCATAGAAACCTTTACTAAATTCACCAAGCAAGCCTTAAATTAAAAAAAAAAAAAGCCAGCAAAGCTTGTCTTTACTGAGCACTGAAATGTCTCTAATGAGAAAAGCTGTCCTCCAAGATAAAATGGCTTTGGACATTCTTACTACCTTGCCAGGAGGTACCTGTGCAATTATCCAAGCAGAATATTGTGTGTTCATACCTGATGAGTCTGCTAATATATCATCTTTATCATATCACATGAAGCCACAAGTGAAGTCCCTGAGTGATCTGATCCCTAGTTTAGAGGAATTAACAAATCAATGGTTTGGATTGTGGGGCTCTTGGTGGAAAACATTGTTACTTATTTTGGGAAATACTATCTTAATCTGTGTTTTCTCTTGTATGTGAATGTAGTGTTGCTCTGGCATCTGCCTCCAATGCATCCAGCCAGTCACCAAAGGAGCTGCTTCCATGCTGGTAAACCCCTTGCTGACAGCTCAGGGCACGCTAAAGAAGGGGGAGGCATATAAGATTTTAACAGTCGGTCAAGAGGGATGGAATGTTGGAGGAGGTCATCAAGAGGACATGATTGCCTGCTGACCCTGCAGCTAGATCCAGGTGATCACAGGTTCCTTACCCCCTCCCCTGTCTTTGGAATGTATGTTCTGCTCATGATTCCCAGGTTAGGAGCTATTCCAAGGACGAAGCCTTTAGTGAGTAAGATGTTGTTAAGCCCATCTGGATGATGTACATGATTCAACACAGTTAAGGCCTCTATATAAACTTTTAAGATCCTGATGGGTGGGTGCAGACATCTACTGTACTAAAAATAAAAAGGATTATGTAAAACAAAGGGACTATTTTCCAATACACACATATGATATTTTTAAACACCTGAAATCCTGAGACTCAGACAATCCTGCTGAGAGGCAAATTCCAGAGACAGTTGAGGAAGACTCACTTCCCCAAGCCCCCCATCCTGGATACTACGTGTTGTTAAGATGTTAATAACTCTAAAGACTTAGAACCTGCGTTCTGAACGCAAATCTCCAATTCCCAATGGATTGATTCCCTTCCACCACAGGGAGGCCATGCCCATTCCATGCCCATGGGAACCTTAGACATCAGAAAACATGCCTATGACTGAGCTCATTTCGAAAAGCTGTAAGTCGTGAGAGAACTGAAGGCTTCCACAGGAGAGATGGGTGCTCCTCCTCACCCCCACAGAACCCCTGAGGTTTCAGGGCTCTAGTTAGAGCAGACAGATTCTGAAAAACAGGCTCGTGCAAGATTTCTTGAAGTAACTGAACCCATTTGGAATTGTGGCCCCCGAAAAGATTGTCTGTCTTATAAGCTACAACATCACTACCCTGTCACAGGTTGGAACTAGGGTATACAACATTTTTTGAAAATAAATTTGTACGTGATCTTCTCTACTTAGTTCAGTTCATCGGAGGAAGGCTGATGAAGCAAAAATGGAAGTGTAGGTGTATCAGCCCTATAATCTGAAGAAACCTTAGAAATCTATGATATCCGAACAATGATTCATGCGGCTGAAAGCAGACTTAAATGCCTTATATCATCTTATATTTACAAAAGCCTGTGGAGTACTCATTTCCTAACGGTTAATATAAAGGTTACAAACTTTGTAATTATACTCAGGTTCAAATTCCAATGCAATGATTTCATAGTAGAATAGCTTTAGGCAAAGGAATGGAACATTTTTAACTTGCTTTCTATCTGTGTCTTGTATGATTACCTGCCCACAAACTTCCTTAAGGATTAAATGGCATAATGTCTGCAATGCCACTAATATAGTGCAAATACATGCTCAATTCATGTTTGTTTTTTTGTTTGCTTATTGTAAAGAGGTGGATAGAAGATGTAGGATTTAGCCAGAGACATCATAGGCCATTTATTTTATTTTTCCTAAAAAGCAGATCTGAGTTTCTTTCCTCTATTCCCCGTTTTTCCCCATCTTGTAGTCAAATAAGGAACAAAGTGTTGACAGAATTCAATTTTGTTGGAGACTGATTCCTAGGTGGGTCTTAAAAATTTAGTATCAAAATCAGGAAACTGTTGACACACTACAGTGTTTGGGGACTGGTGTAGATTATAATATATTTATAGTGATTCACTGTCTTAAATGTATATTGAAATTATTTACCAGAAAAATAATAACACTCCCTTCTTTTTTCTTTTATTTGCCTTTTTCTTCACTAGCTCATTGGAACAATAGCAAATATGTGAAAAGACATGATCACTGCCAAGTATCAGTGCAATATAATAAAGGAGAAAGACATGCAGAAGTATGAGATACAATACGACAAGACATAGAAGAGAGGTAAGTGCACGTGTCATAAAGACACTGAAGAGAGGCATCAATGGTGGTTCAAGGTAGCTAGAAAAGTAGTCTCAGAGGAGCTGGTATGTGAGTAGTCTTTAATACTAAGCAAGTTACTGAGAGTTTTTATGTGTGAAGAAATATCATGAAGAACAAAGACACAGGGTCAGCACCTTCATGAATTGAGTAGGTGACCAGTTCTCTAGGCAAATACATATGGGAAAAGGTATTTTGAGAGATTAGAAAACTTTCTTAATATTTTGTTTATTTATTTATTCATTTATTTATTTGTTTATTTATTCTTTGCTGAGGAAGTTTCACCCTGAGCTAACATCCACTGCCAATCTTCCTCTTTTTGTATGTGAGCCACTGCCACAGCAAGGCCGCTGACGAAGAAGTGGTTTAGGTCCATGCCCAGGAACCAAACCTGGGCCCCTGAAGCAGAGCTCACCAAAATTAACCACTAGGCCACTAGGGTTGACCCCCTTAATATTTTATTAATATGGAAGGTCAGATCTCATTTGTGTTTTATTGGTTTGTATTTTTTTTCTGATGAATACAATTGTAGCTCTGCATTATTTATTTCCTTAGTTAAACTATACAGATAACCCATAACTATATTGGGCACATTGGCACTGTTAAAAAGTCAAACCATAGTGATACAGCCCCATTATACTGTGTCTATATTCCTTTACATCTGTTATCCATTTTAGACTCTTAATTGGGTGTGAATCCTGTTTCTTTCTTTTTTCTTTTCTTTTAAAGAGTGCCCCTGAACTAACATCTGTTGCCAATCTTCCTTTTCTTTTTTTCCACCTTTCTCCCCAAAGCCCCAGTACATAGTTGTATACCCTAGTTGCAAGTCATTCTAGCTCTTTTATGTGCAATTTCACCACAACATGGCTTCATGAGCAGTGTGTAGGTCCTTGGCCAGGATCCAAACTGGTTGGTGACCCCTGGGCTGCCAAAGTGGAGTGTGCGAACTTAACCACTCAGCCACAGGGCCAAACCGCCTCAATGTGTTGTTTTTTTTTTTAAATTATGGTAACATTGGTTTATAATATTATATAAATTTCTAATGTACATCATTATATTTTGATTCCTGTGTAGATTACGTTATGTTCTCCACCCAAAGACTAATTATAATCCATCACCACACACATGTGCATAATCGCCCCTTTTGCCCTCCTACCTTTCCCCTTCCCCTCTGGTAACCACCAATCCAATCTCTGTCTCTAAGTGCTTGCTGTTGCTTTTATCTTCTGGTTATGAATGAGATCATACGGTATTTGACTTTTTCCCCCTGACTTATTTCACTTAGCATAATACCCAGTGGTCCAGATGATGGTGTTTTCTACCATTATGTCCAGAATAATCCCCATCCACTCTCTCACAGATACAAATCTGAAAAAACCGTCACATCATTAAGACAATTTGTCATAACAATTAAGAATGAGGGCTCTAGATTTAGTGTCTAGGGTAGAAACCAGGTCTACCACTTACCAGTTGTTTAACCTTATACAAGTTATCTTAATTATTAGGATTAAAATTTATGTGAAAAGTTCTCAGAAAAACAACTGACTCACAGTAAACATTTAGAAATTACAAATTATGACATAAATTCCCAATAATCTGGTTTCCTTGTATTCCTCATCTGTCCCAATTTATATCACCATTCAGAAATGTCATTCTCTAGAATTTTTAAAGTTCCTTGACTCACATATTCAGCTGTTTCCATGCTCAAAAGAGAACATATGTCTCTAGCGACCTTGAAGGCTAAAAAGACAAAGTAAGCAGAAATTGTGGGTATGAAACTTCAACAACAGATTAAGAGGCAAAAACGTGTTATCATTGTAATTCAGTATTGATGCCCAGTGTGCTATATATTGTCCAATCTCTACTTTAGTGGACATTGATTTAAGGATAATTTTTCCTGATCACAAAGACTGCATAATCGACAAGTATCTATAATAGTGGGTAAAGTAAAATGAGTGTCTCAGGAACAGCGTTAATTCTGTTTCTGAAAAGAAGAAAATGAAAAACAAACTGTTTATTAGGGTAGTAGTATTGACTTTTAAAACGTTGCTTTAATAGTCTTAAGAAATGGAACATGTATGATCAGCAAATCACATTATGACGCAGGACAAGGAATCAGTCAATACAGGAGAAGTATGTAGAGAAAAGGAAAGGTCATGCATGAAAGCTAGATGAAGTAGACTGTCTGTAGAGTGAACTTAATTGAGAGCAAGTCATAAAGTTATTTCACTAATTGGACACGTGTAAGGAAGTGAAGGAAGCTCAGAATGCAGGTTAGAGTCAGATTGTTGTAATTCTTGCTTGTAAGATCGGGAGTAAACACAAATTCTGGTCCAAATGCACAGTCATGGGCAATGCATTGAGCTGTTCATTTTCTGACACACTGAGTGGGTCATCAAACTTGCTCTTATCATCATCCTGAAAGAGTTCCACGTTGGTGTGCATGAAACTTCTTCTGGTCATTCCACAACAATCAACACTTCCTCCCATATTTTGGTATGTCAGTCTCAAAGCTATATCCTGTAACTTGGCATGTCCCCAAACTCTTATAAATAAAGTCTATTAAGTAAATAGATTAAATTTATTAACTAAATAGATTTTATAATTAAAATCTAGAAAAATTGGAGTCTGTTTTCTATTGAAATCATCCTGTCATCCTTCCTGTCTCATTCTAACTTGTGTCTTACAAGTGCACTTTTCTGACTAAGGCATCCAAACTCATGACTTTCACATTCTTCAGATTTCAATTAGTATCACTTTCTTCTCAATGGATGGAAGATTTTGGATCTTTATACGTTTAATGCTGATTTTTGTACCTAGATATTTTCCCTCATTTAGCATCTATATATCAGCCACATTGTAATTTATGACTCTGAACTAATGTCTGAGACTCAGTCAGATGATGAAATAATTTCTATCTAAATATTTACAAACATTGTAATTTCTCCATAGCCTAAAATTTCCTGCAGTTTGGTTTGCTTAAATCATCAGGAGATTCAAAATTTATAAGTTATCATTTACTTGCTTTAGAGGAAAACCCATGAAACGAAAGTTAAAATATCTGATGCTTATTATGTCAGCATACAATAAGACAGATGTCCATCCATCAGCCTTCATTCTCATTGGCATTCCTGGGTTGGAGGCTACCCACATATGGATCTCCATCCCCTTTTGTATGGTCGACCTTTTGGACTTACTGGGAAATTTCTCTCTTCTCTTTATCATCACAATAGACCCCAGACTCTATGACTCAATGTACCTCTTCCTCTGCAGGCTGGCTGTGGCTGACCTTATTGTGTGTGCTACCTCTGTGCCCAAATTTCTCAGCTTCTTCTGGTTCCGTGATGGAGAAATTTACTTTGAAGTCTGCCTCATCCAAGTGTTCCTGATTCTCTATTGCTCCACCGTGGAATCTGGCTTCTTCCTGGCCATGGCTTTTGATCGTTATGTAGCCATTTGTAATCCATTAAGACATTCAGCTGTTCTGACACATTCTGTAACTGGCAGTTTGGGTCTAGCTATTGTATTCGGGGGTACAGCACTTCTCAGTCCTCACCCCTTCCTGCTACGTTGGCTTGCCTACTGCAGAACCAATATTATTTCCCACACATACTGTGAGTTCATGGCCCTCATCCAGATTGCCTGTGCTGAGACAAGAATCTGCAGAGCCTATAGACTCATTGTTGGCTTTCTTAAAGGAGGAGTGGTGTTTATACTGATTGTTTGTTCTTATGTCCTCATACTCCACACTGTCTTCCACCTACCCTCCGAGGATGCCTGAGTGAAGAGCTTGGGCACCTGTGGCTCCCATGTCTGTGTCATCTAAGTATCCTTTACTCCAGCCTTCTTCTCTTTTTCATCCACAGGTTTGAACACTATGTGGCTCCCCATGTCGACATATTTGTGGCCAACATCTATCTCCTGGTTTCACTCATGGTGAACTCTGTTATCTGTGGGGTAAGAACCAAGAAGATATGAGAGAGGTTCCTGAAATTTTTCAGTTTTTCAAAGCCTTTGAACTAAATCCTTTCCATTGGTGAGTAAAATATGAACAAATATTATATTATCTGTGTGCATTTTTCATTAATAACCCTCTTTCAATAGTCAGAAGGCCAAGGTTTTTCTGTGGGTAGGTAGCGCATCCAAAGATATATTCTATGTTGTAACAATGATTACATTGAGGCAAATATCTTATCAAGTAGGACTGTTTAGCAAAATATTAAAATATTGCTTCCTTAACAAAATACAAAACAAATGAAAATATCCATGCAGAATCATCCAAGGCTAAAAACGAGAGATATCTAAAATCAATAGGATATATCATCACCTATCTTTGATTTACCATTTAAGACTTATGACCAGATTTAGGAATTTCCCTTTTTTTCACCTCGGGCCTTCCTTCTTGACTAAATGTCATTCTTTCTCAAATACATACTTCAACATTTTCTTAGTGAGATTATTTTGGTGCTGTCTTCTCTGTTATCTGTTACTCCGAAGTTTTCTTTATTTCTCCCTCTTCTAGAATACTTTTTTAGATACACAATTCCATTCTCCAATTATTACATTTTCTTAACCCTTTGAAGTAATTATCCTAGACTCTTCTGGGATCTATTATTACTTTGAAGAAGTCTGGTTTTGGCAAAATTATCAAAAATTTGGAGGTAATTATCTTTTCTCTCTGTCATTAAATTCTCTTGCTTTCTTTGGTGTTCTGTAGTTTCACTCAAATAAATCTCGTGGGTATTGATAAAAATTGATAAAAATCAAACAAAAAAGACTACATTCTGTATAATTTGATTTAAATGAAACTTTGGAGAAGGCAAAAGTATAGTGTGGGGAGTGTTCAAGCATCTATACTTTAAAGACCCTAGGTGATTCTTAGATTCATGTGAAATTGAGCTTCTGCTGTGCATTTTGAGGCACCGAGAAATTAGCTTACCACCAGGAAAATGTTTTAGTCAAGTACTTCACCCCTCAAACTAAAAATGTGAAGAGAATCAACATTTATTGAACATTTAATAGGTTCCAAGTTCTTTATTTTGTGTTCTGTATACATAATCACTTAACAGTTGCAATATTTTTTAGAGTTACTTATCATGAATATCCATATGATAAATAGGTCAACAAGCTCATATTCAATGGGCTAGTGAGTAGAAGAGCTAGGATTTGAAGTCTGTCTAGCTCTAAAGCCATAATTTTTCTATAATCTCTCGATGATTCTATATACAGCCAAATCTCACTGAATGAAGCTCTCGAGAACAGAGCTTCTCACAGGTTCAGGTGTCAAAATTGTTGCTACTGCTTATTTCATCCTCCATAATCACACTCCATTTAGATCCATTACCCAATGTTTAATTACTAACCAGAATTCACTGGGGATACAGAGATGCTTAAGGCAAGATTTGTAATTAGTTTCAGAGTCTCAGAGATGTGTACAATAAATATATCTTTTCTTTCTCATATGATTCTTGAAAAGATTGAGATTAAAAAACTATTGCATGTGATTTCAAAATGTCATCTTCCTTAGTGGTAAAGACTACTTTGGAGGACTTAGTTTGGCTTGAGAGCCAATGAACACTTTAACTAAACCCCAAATACATGGAGGGGTATCGAGAACATGGGGTTTCTTTAGAAAGTCTCACTGCCAGGAAGTGTGTGAGTCTACTTGTGTGTGTGGCAGAGGAAGTGTCTTCATTAAACTTACTCAGTTTATTTTTACCAAATTTTCGAATCTATAACAGCTTCTTCCCAGCATATAGTAAATAAGAGTGCAGAAAAAGGATGGGCTTTACAACCATGAATATTAAGTAGAGAAAACACATTTTGCTCTAGTAGTTTGATAAAGCTGATTTAGACATACAAACATTCTTTTCAGGATAATAACATCTAACACTTATATAGTGTTTATGTTCTCATAGTCCCTCCTGTTAATACATTAACTCATAAAATTCTCATGCAGAGTATAAAAAATTTGTGGTATTAATATCCTCATTTTACAAATACATTTCCTAAAGAAATTGGGGAATAGAGAAATTAATTGAGTTTCCTGTGGTCACAGAGATTGTTAGAATTCAAGCCAGGATTTGAACCCAGGATGATTGGCACCAGGTTTGCATTCTTAAGCACTACATTGTTATTAGTAACATTACACTATGATATATCAATGTGACAAGTGCTATGACAAAAGTAGGAAATCTATAATTAGCCAAGGCTGTGAAGTTTAGAAAGTGAGAAACCAGTTTCAGAAGATAGGACATTAGGAACATCAGATAGCTAATGAAACAAAGTTCCCTGTGAATTAGTTCAAGTCAGGTGTGTGTGAGTGTTTGGGGTGTGTGTGTGTGTGTGTGTGTGTGTGTTGAGGGGAGGGTGGTGTCCAGTTTTGAGTTAGCCAATTCTGCATTCAACCATCCCACTTCCTAAAGATTATCCCATTTTCTCCATCCACCAGTTTGATTAATAATCAAGTCTCAACTTTCCAGAATGATAGCTCTCAAAATTTAGATTTGAAACCTCTTAAAAATGCAGATTGCTCAGGCCCACGTTAAGATCATCAGATTCAAAAACTTCCATGGTGTATCCCATAAATAAAATTCTATTTGCTTTTCATCATCATCCTGGATATTTGTGATTCAGTGGCCCACAGTCCGTGCTTTGACAAACACAGTAATAGGAAGCTGAGAATGGACACATAGATATCCTTCTACTCAGAGGACACAACATGATTTAAAATCCCTACCAGGACTTAAAACTTTTACTTAGAATGTAGAAAGTTGGAAAAACTCTCAGAGATCTTATGACGAAAAAAAAAAATACTGGATAATCAAAACACTCACCATTTTCTTGAACCTGTCAGATAGTTGAAATCACAGAGCAACTGTTTAACCCAAAATCTAAGGAAAGACAGTGAACTCCTAAGAGAGCTGGAACAGCAGCCCATGCTCACCAGGGGCAGATGCCAGATGCCACACAAGCCAGTAGAAAGAATTTG